>NC_058134.1:92594035-92943622 GCF_016433145.1 Gracilinanus agilis | reverse complement strand
ATATATTATGTAACGTTATATGACTTTGGAAAACTTACTTAGTCTTTGAGCTGCAGTTTCCTTATCTTCAAAATGTGGAGAAGGCCCCTTCCAAATTTGCTATTCCCCAAGTCAAAGCAGCTTTTGTCATCTTGCTATTTACACTTAGTTAACTAGCATTTATTAGGTGCCTGTTATCTGTCAAGGTTTTTTACTATATTCTAAGAATTTAGAGAAAGGAAAAAATGGTCCCTGCTCTTAAGGATTTCAATAGTTTAATCAGAAAGGAGCCAGAACTGTTAAAAAATTCAGGTGAGTTGTTAATTAATTAATCATTTTATTAGAGGTCTCCAGTGACTTTACTTCATCAGGCTTAGGTGACATATAGGAATATTGAAGAGGTGGGCACTGTGAATATGACTATTAAGCTATGTCAGTAGTATTTGACAAACAAATTACAATAGCAGAAATGTTTTTATTCCTGGAGATAGATAAATATTTTGAATTTTTAAAAAGAAATATACTCATAAAACTATAGACTAGTGAGCTTGGTTTTGATTTTTGACAGAAGTATGGAATATATTATTAAAGGTATGGTTTGGGACTGGTTCAAAAAGAATGTTAATATAGGTCTTTCAAGAACAAGTCATGGCAGACCTCCTTAATTTGCCTTTCTGACATGATTACCTGACTCTTGGACCAGGGAAATTTGGTCACTGAAATACATTATCAGTTGAATTATAGCACAGAGAATTTTAAAACTGGAAGAAATCTTATGAATCATGTCATCTCATAGGAAAATGTTTATATGTAAGGAAATGAAGAACCGAGAATTTGTGTGACTTGCCCATAGTCAGTGTAGAAAACTGAAAGAGAAATAGATTTGGAATCAGAGTAGCCAAGTTCAAATTCTTCCTCTTGCCACCTTTGTGATCTTAGGTAAGTCTGAGTTTCTCTGAATCTCAGTTTTCTATAAATGATGAGATTGGACGGAATAGACTCTATACTAAATAAGGAGTCCTAATTTCAGCAAGGCATTTCAAAAAGCCTCAAATGA
Organism: Gracilinanus agilis; assembly: GCF_016433145.1. NCBI lineage: Eukaryota > Metazoa > Chordata > Mammalia > Didelphimorphia > Didelphidae > Gracilinanus > Gracilinanus agilis. Next base: position 92,942,586 of record NC_058134.1, on the reverse strand, counting down.
ATTTTTGTGCACAAGATAAAGGGTTGATATCTGGATAATAATGTACTTATATGGATTCTTAACATATAAAATGACCAGAGAAAAAGATAGAGAGATATTACAGAGATATTACACACACACACACATATATATATATAATGTGTATTTATATGTATATTATGGGTAATGTGAAATTTTTATTGACTGTATATTTTTGCAATGAGTTTTTTTTCCCCCTTGTGTTCTCAAACAACGGTGGGAGAGGGAAAGAAAGTAAATCTTGGCTAATTAAAACAAAATTTTAAAGAAAAAGAAAACTTTGTATTTTTAGACCACCACAATGACCAAACTAAAAAACTAAAAATAAACCATTTGCAATATATGAAAATTAATATTCTGAAAGGAATTAAAAGACAGAATATGAAGTGTTAAGTATATGAGAGTAATGATTGCAGAAGAATGATATTATGGAAGAATGGGATAATGAGGCCAGGTTTCTCTGAAAAGAAGCCCTATGTAGAAGGAAGATTATACTGTATTTTAAATTCAGAGAGCTAGGATTCAAATACAACCTCTTTCCTTAACTAGTTATGTGGCTTTAAGCAAATCATTAATAGGATCATAGTATATAAAATAAGAAAGAATCATAGATGTTTTAAGGTTGGGATTTGTACAAGGGGAATGAAACAAAAGGAGCCAGAGAAGGAGTGGCTCACAGTTGGTAATAGTTGGGAGACTAGAGGGAATTCTGGAGAAAGCGAGTGAGGGGAGGTCTTCCAGCAAAAGACTGGAAGGAGAAAGGGAGAGGACATCCCTTTCTCAGATCCAGTCCTGAGGGCTTCCTGAGGATTTTTCTTTGGACAGTGAAACCCTGATTCCCTGGTCAAAGGCATCCCATCACTTTTCACCCATCAAGACTTCAACCGTAAAGTGAGCTAAGTTTTGGGACTCCATTTTGGGAGCAATCTCTTAATCTCCTCCCCATTACCCAACCTTGCTGAGAGACCCCCTTTCAGTCAAAACTTACAATTATAGAAAAGGATATAAATAGAAAGAGAAGGAGAAGAGCCAAGGGAAGAAGCTTGAGAGTGGGAACCCCAAAGGTTCCCACCCTAGTGATGGACCCCATAGAAATAGAGAAGAGGGAACCCCAAAATCCCTCTGCCCTTTATCCCTTTCCCCACCCCCTAAATTGTGAATAATGAAAACCATTCATTAGTCAGATAGTGTTCCAGAATGTCTGAGAGACAACAGAGGGGGGAGGAGAACCACAGCTTGGTCTAGCTGCCTCCATCTTGGCGCCAGACCACCCACTGTGAAGTTGACTGACCTTGGGGGAGCCTTGTGTGAACCCCTCATTCAGAATCAGATTGAGGTACCCCATACCTCATCTTATAGGGAAGCCTCACCCCAACTCCTGTGGGGTGGCACAACCATCCAGGTCACTCAGTTTTGGGCTGACACCCCCTCAAAGTCTCTGAGTGTATATTCAGCAGAAGGGGAGAGCTAGAAGAGAGTCTCACCTCATAGACTTTCTCTATCTCCCCTCCATCCCTAACATTTGGTTACTTGGATCTCTTTATTATTCAGTTTTGGCAGAGGCTCTCTTTATTCTTATAATGTAAAGGCAGAGACCTTGTCTAACTCCTCCATTTTACAAATGAAGAGATTGAGGCCAAGGCTAAGATTTGGCCAAAGTAAGAGATAGTAAATGGAAGGGCCAGAATTCTATCTTGAGTTCTTTCTCAGGTTGATTGGAATTGAATGAATTTCTTAAACAGAGGTGAGTTTGCTGTCAGAGAAAGTCTTTTAGGAAAGGCTAGATGTCCTTTTTTTTGGATGTTTACTAACTCCCAAATAAAATCTGGTTTGAGTGACTGAGCAAAAAAGCCATTCCTCTCTCTGTCTCAGTTTCCCTGTCTTCAAAATGAGGAAGCCGAATTACAAACAAATCACCAAGATCTATTCTAGCTCTAAAAATATATATGATTATATATTAAGGTATGAATGTCCAGATACTAATCCTGACCCTTCTTTTTCTTGTAACTAAAAGCTAGCAAATATGTTCCCCCAAATAAGTGTGTTGTCTTGCCTGATTAAATGAAATGTTTATAAAGCACTTTGTAAACCTTAAAGCACTGAACAAACTGCTGGTATTTCCCATCAAACTAGGTGAGACTATAAAACATCCAAATAAGGAAGGACTATTGAGGTAAGCTAACCCAATACACAAGAAAACAAAACATGCAAAGAGATTGAGTGATTTGCCTTGTGTCAAACTTCTGACCAATTGATGAACCAGTTTTCTTGCATAATTTCTTGTAATATGATGTCAAGGCTTTTATTTTGTTCCAGGTTTTTTGGTAGACCAATAATTCTCAAATTATCTCTCCTGGATCTGTTTTCTAGGTCAATTGTATTTTTAATGAGATATTTCATGTTTCATTTTATTTTTTCATTCATTTGATTTTGCTTTATTAATTCTTGCTCTCTTGTGAGATCATTAGCTTCTACTTGCCTAATTCTAGTCTGTAAAGACTGATTTTCAGCTATGATCTTTTGATTTTTCCTTTTTGGGTTTGGTCTATCATGCTTTTCATGGCTTCTAGCAGATCAATTCTGGTCTCCAATTTGCTTATTACTTCATTTGATTTCTTTGTCTCTTTTTCCATATGGGCAATTTGGTCATTTAAGCTATTATTTTCTTTTTGTATTTACTTTCATTTCTTTATCCCACTTTTCCTCCCATTTTCCTTCTATCTTTCTTACTTGGTTCTTGAACTTCTTTTTGAATTCCTTGAGAGCTTGTGACCAATTTCCATTTTTTTGAAAGTTTGGATGTGTTTGCTTGTTTGTCACTCTCTGCTGCTACCTCTGTAGTTTGCTCTTTTCCTCTATAGAAATTATGCAGGGTCAAGAGCTTTTTTTTTTTTTTTGCTCTTGCTTATTCCTTTTACCACTAGTGGATTGGGGTCCCTGCATGTTGATTGCTTTCTTGGCTTCTGTCTTGCAGGACTTTGCCTTGGTAGTATCTTCCCTTCCCAGTCAAAAGCCTAAGTGAGGGCAGGTAATGTGATGTTCTTTGTGTAAAGTGCTTTAAAAATTTTTGCCCTGAGGCTATCTTTCCAGGCCCTACTACCTCCACTTTGTCCAGCCTTACTTCTGTCCAAGCTTCACATTCTGCTGTCCAGGCTCCATGCTCTTTAGCCTTGGGACTCAAGTCTCTCTGCTAAGGCCTTGCACTGCCCTCAGGGGTAAGTCTGTGGTGCTTTCAGCCAGTCTCCCAAATTTTAGAGATTTCCCTGGCTCTTGCTTACTCTGGAGTAGTAGGTGATGTGGTGGAGGGGTGATTAACTTGTACTTTGATAACTACAGTTTTGCCCCTTTATAGCTTGGGAATTCCCAAATGCCACCTACCTTTACCACATGTAAATATCATTTATTTCAATCATTTGTTTGAAAAATTGGGGAACAGTTATCAGCCAAAAGGTAGCACAAGCCTGCCAAATCCCACATATTAGCACCCCAGAGCACCCTACTGTGACAATGGCTCTGTCGATGAAGTTGTCCGCACTAATCACTTCCCACTCAAGTTCTGAAATAAAAATCCTAGGCTGGCTGGCCAAAACTATTATGTTGATCTTAACAGAGATATTTGGGAAGCTGGAGTGTTGGCCAGAAACCAGAAACCTGTAGGACTCACTCCTCCCCACACACACACAGGCTTGAGTGAGTTGGGAGGGTTAAGTACTCCTTTACTCTCACCCCTCCCACCAAGCAGTTAGAATCAGTTGAAAATGGAGGATGATCAGATACACTGGCTAGGGTTAGCAAGGCTAATCTCCTCAAGATTTTCACTTTCTCAACTTATTTCCCCGCAGGTTTGACTAGGGAAGATAGGAGAAGCTTGACGTCTAGTAGCTATCAGGGACAGAATGAGCATCTAACTTGTTAGGCTGGCAACTGAGAGGAACCAAGCTTTTTGGAGGCTGTGAGTATCCCCAAAATAATAGCCAGGCACAGCTACCTCAAAGATGAAGTTTTAATGATAAGAGAGGAAGGGGAAGGAAGGGAAGGTTTTTCAAGGATTACTATAAGATCTGGGAAGCCCTGAACTGTTAGATAGAAACAGCCTTCCCCCCTCAGAAGGGAGTGGCAGACTTTATAACTAGCTTGCACTCAAAGCCTATAATTATCACTTCTAATATCTAGATAACTAAATGGTAACTATAATGCTATTGCAGGAAAGGTCTAATTCAGCTAAACAGGCAAACTGCAGAGAAGAACCAAAATGGCTTTTGCCACAATGGCCTCCCAAAGCAATCATTAACTGGGATCAGCAGGCAGAGAGATCTGCTCACCTCAATCCCCAGGAACCAACTGTCCCTAACTGCCTTAAACTGCCCCTCACCCAGAGTTCTCCAGGGGGGGTCCCCTGGAATTCTGGGTGAGGCTTGACCCTGTATCTTGCAGGAATTCCACCCTGCCATTTCCATGTTACAATGGTTGTCCTAAAATCCAGAGTTTGAAAATCTTTTGAAGGAATTTTAGGAGAAGAGACATCAGTGCCTCAGATTGGGAAGGTGAACTTTTTGAAGAGAGTCCCATGAAGATGCCTGAGGAAGCCACACACTGCATCAAGAGATCCAGAATGAACTTAACTGAAGGGAGTTGAATACATTTATTCTAAATGTAAATTATTATGCCAAAGTAGAATGCCCCCTAATTGGTTTTTTTGTCAATGTATCTAATAATTATTGTATTTGTTTCCTTTCTTTTTTATTTCCCTCTTGTTCTTAGGTTGCTGTAATTTCCCCTTAGAAAGGACAATGTTTTAAAAAACCTTTAGTAGGAGAATCCTTAGAGATATATGTTGGTTATTTGAAATGATTCATTGGGGAGACTAGGCATGTTAATCTCCCAAGATCCTCACTTGAGGAGATTTCAACATGCTCATCAACCAGTAGAATCACAGGGGGGATTGTGAGAAGGGAATTTATATTTTGATTTGATCAATCAAATTAGACTTCCCTTCCATTTGTTTTGAATGTGGGCCAATCAGCAATGAGGGAATTGATCCCATAGGCAATGCCTCTCTGGGTGGTGCCATGCTAATTTAGGAATTGGGATTGGTTCCTGGGGAGTGAGATGTGTGTGTGTGTGTGTGTGTGTGTGTGTGTGTGTGTGTGTGTATGTGTGTGTGTGTGTGTGTGTGTGTGTGTGTGTGTGTGTGTAGAACTAGTGGGTGTAGTAAAGATTTATAAGATGAGACCCAGCAGGAAGCCAGTAGACTGGGTTTATTTCTCTTTTATTTTCTTTTTCTGACTAATAAATCTAGTTATTAACAGTCTTGTGACTTAAGGGTTAAGTACAATTTTGGCGATCACCCATTCTAAGCATTACACATGTTTCTCTTGAATTTTATATTTGGACATCAAATTTTCTGTTAGTTATGATTTTTTCTTTACAAATACTTGGAAATCTTCTGTTTTGTTAAATGCCCATATTTTTTCCTGGAAGTATATAGTTAGTTTTGATGGGTAGGTGATCCTTGGTTGTAGACCCAGTTCTCTTGCCTTTCTGAATATCATATTCCAAGCTTTATGGTCCTTTGGTATGGAAGCTGCCAGGAATGTTATAACCAAATTCAAGAGCTTCTAGGCCAAGGAGAAAATACTGCAAACAGCCAGAAAGAGACAATTCAGATATCAAGGAGCCTCAAATCAGGATTACACAGGATCTGTTTAGCTTGATAATTGATAATTGAATTTTCTATTTCTGGCTTCTTACAGTATTTTCTCCTTGGCTTGGGAAGTGTGAAAGGATATTCTTGGTTCCCTTAATCTATTCAGAGTTTACATTTGTGAACATTTAATCCCTTGTTCTCTTTGCCTTGTTGGAGTTAAAGCTTTGGGTAACAATAACTTAAATACCCCTACTTAGTACCTGACTAGATTATGAGGACATTATTAACTCTGCCTTTTGATTGAATCAATACAAGCTTGACCTAGGTGGAAGAGGTCAAGAACCACTTGGTGATTTCACACCTGGTTGGTTCTGGGTGGGAGGCCAGTAAGATGCTTGGAGAGCTCCATCCTTTTTTCTAACTCAAGAGCCAGAGACTTTTGAATTCTTTTGGGAGTTCACACTCTCAGAAATGTATGAATCCCAGGAGAGTTAACACCTTTAGAGGTGAAAAGTCAATCCAATGGACACTGCCCCTGGGCAGTGCTGGACAATTTGGAGCCTGTGTTTGACCCCTGTGAAAAGGGACAGACACAGGAAACCACCATAAAAGCCATGACATCCTTGAGCTAGAGGCAGTCTAGTGAAGTTGAGTCTGGTGGAGAATGTCTCCTGGAGATAGTCTTCAAGGGAATTTCACTAGAGACTGTGGCCTGGATAATGCTTCAACTTAGATTCTGACTCCTGGACTAGTTAGTTTCGGTGACTGAAAAGGGACAACTACTTTCCTAGTTTCCTAAGAAACTAGCTTCCATCTTGGAAGAGGCCTCATAATTACTCACTACCAGCCCTCCTGGCTGAAAACTAGTATATTTATTTTCTCTAACCTCTCTCACATTTCTCTACTTTATTGTTTCCCCTCTATTTTGTAAATAAACCTCTGACTTGAGAATATAATAACTTTGGCAACCATGTTATTTCATATAATTTAAGTCCAACCACTAAATTTAACCTTTGCAGAAGCTCTTAAATTTGGCAATTACAATCCTGGGGGTTGTCTTTTTAGAATTTAATGTAGTGGATGATCTCTGGACTCTTCAATGTCTATTTTGCCCTCTTGTTCAAGAATATCAGGGCAATTTTCTTGGATAATTTCTTATAATGTCAAAACTTTTGTTTTTTTCTAGGATTTCAGGTAGACCAGTGATTCTCAAATTGTCTCTCCTGGACCTACTCTTTCCAGGGTAGTTGTTTTTTCAATGAGATATTTTATGTTTCCTTCTATTTTTTTTCATTCTTTTGATTTCGCTTTATTAATTCTTGATCTCTTGTGAGATCATTAGCTTCTACTTGCCCAATTCTAGTCTTTAAAAAGTGGTTTTCAGATAAGATCTTTTGATTTTCCTTTTCTGTTTGGTCTATCCTCCTTTTCATGGCTTCCAGCAGGTCAATTCTGGTCTCTAATTTGCTTATTAATTCGTGTGATTTCTGTGTTTCTTTTTCCAAATGGAGATGGGAGATTCTGTCTTTTAAACTGTTATTTTCTTTTTTTAATTACTTGCATTTCTATTTCCCACCTTTCTTTCCAAGTTTCTTCTATCTTTCTTACTTGGTTCTTGAATTCCATTTTTATTTCCTTGAGAACTTGTGACCAATTAATTTTTTTGAAAGTTTGAATATATTTGCTTGTTTGTCACTTTTTGCTGTTGCCTCTGTATTATGCTCCTTTTCTCCATAGAAGTTTTCCAATGTCAGAGGCTTTTTATGTTGTATTTATTGTTTCTTTTTGGAACTTATGGATTGTAGTTCTTGTTGGTGGCCATTGCTGTGCTAGTTTTATCTTTCCTTCTCAGTCCAAAGTCTGAGTAAGAAGGGTAGGCAGCTCTTGATGTATAGCAAGCTATAGAGTGGTTTTTGACCTGAGGCTATTTTTCCAGTCTCCACAGTGTGTGCTGTGGGCAGCCCATCTCTGTGTAATCTCAGCTCCTGTGCTCAGGCTTCTTAGCCTCCAGTCCTAAGACTGGCTGCCAAGGCTTTGCACTGTTCTCAGGGGTAAGTCTTTGGTGCCCACAGTCAGTCCCCAAGAATTTAGAGATTGTCCTGGCCCTCACTCTGACTCTGGCACAGTAGGTGTAATGGGGGAGAATTGATCAGCTCTTGCTTTGGTAGTTGTAATTTTATCCCCTTATAGTGTGGAAATACCCAAACCCTACCTACCTTCAAGGCTGAGCTCTGTGGCAGAGTCCCTTTACTCATTTGATTTTGATTTTTGTCCTTATGAGATGTTTTGTTGTGATCTGTAGTAGGGAGAGTCATGAAATTCCTTCTACACTATAGCCATCTTAGCATGGAAGTTCTTAGATGTCCAAACAAGCTTATTTTTAATCATTCTCCTATTGCAAAACCACTAGCACAACCTGGAAAATACAACCTTTTCCTTTCTGTTCCTCACCTCTCAAGAAGAAATGTAAGTAAGAAAATTAATGGATTCCAGTTTGATCTCCTTTTAATTTTCAGTACATAATATTAATGAACAGCAAGCAAAATGGCCCAGTGTGGGCAGAGGGAGAAGAGACAGTGAATACCAGGAGATCACAAAATCATCTTTCAATCTTCAGTTGACTGCATTCTCATATTTCCTTTCCAGTTGCTCAGAGGGTCACATTTGTAGTGTATCTGTCACTTTCTAATACCAATGTCACTCATGACTCTCATCAACTTAACAGCATATGGAATTTAAAAATAGAAGTGAGTGGCTAGACTGTTCAGCCAACCCAACAAATCACTATAGGATTGTTCTCTGAGCATATTTCACAGAAGCTTTGATCTAATCATAATCCTATTTCCCGAGAGAGCCATGGAAATCATTCTAACGTCACTTTTGTTTATGCTTCCAAGAAATAAGACCTACTAAATGGTGCTTGAGTGAACCATCTGTGCTGTAAAAGGGGAGCTGTGCTCATGGTTGTCAGATATTTGCAGCAAAATCCCTCAAACTTTGATCAAGGTCTCACAGGCCAGGAGAGTCATTGCAACTTTAATACTTAAAGGCAGGAAACTTGAACTTCTACTTTAAGATCTTCTTTGAAATGGTTTGGGGCAGTATACTGTTTACCTACTTTGGGGATTTTCTGTAAATGTGGGGTTTGGAGATGGCCCATGTATTCCATTGACTTATTCTACCCCTCTGGCCTCTTTTAACATAGATCATGTTGGGTTGGGTGCTTAGAGGATACTTTTTCAATAACATAATGTTTATACCTACTAGAATGTGAGTCTGATTCCATGAAGTCAGAGACTGATTTTTATTGTTTAGCCATTTCAGTCATGTCCAACTCTTCATGATTCCATTTGGAGTTTTCTTGGCAAAGAAACTGGAATGGTTTGCCATTTCCTTCTCTAGTTCATGCTACAGATTACAAAACAAGGCAGAATTAAGTGATTTGCCCAGAGTCACATAGTGACAGACAGAAGTATCTGAGGCTAGAAGTGAACTTAGGAAGATGAATCTTCCTTACTCCAGGCCAAGGAATATCTCCATTGTGCCATCTAGCAACCCCAGACTATGAATTACTTAAATCATTTATATTTCCATTAACATTTGTGTTACAGTTGTACATGACATTTAAAAATGTCTATCAAAGTTAAAATAACTAACATTTGCCAATACCTCTTGTCCAAATAGAAATACCTTGAAGTGTCCAAAAATAAAATATATGTTCATAAAGCTATAAGAGAAACTTAGAGAACATCTTGTCTAGAACTGAAGAACTGCAATTTAAAAGGATATCAGCTATAACCTAGTTGATACGCCAAAGAAATAATAACATATGGTTATTTAGTATTTACTTGCAGAATTCTAGTGAGGGAAAACCAACTAATTCTTGAGACAGTTTTTCCATTAGGACTTTTTCAATTTTTAGTAGTTATTTTCCTTTCATTGTCAAAATTTACTCTCTGGCAAATTCTACCCTTTGCACCTGATTCTACCTTCTTGAACAAAACAGTTGACCCCACATCCAGAAAGTCATCCTTCAAGCATTTGAATGCAAGCAGCTATCATATTTCTTTTATCTTCTCCTCTCCAGGGTAAATAGGACATACTCTTTCAACTGATGCTCATATGGCAAGGCCCATCACCATCATGGTTCCCCTTTTCTGAATGACCCCCATTTTATCAATGGCTTTCCTACACCCTAATGCTCAACACTGAGTACAGGGCTCTGACTGGAGTGTGACTAGTTCATGATATCTGAGAGACTATTACTTCCTATTTCCTGAAAGCTTATGCCTTTATTAATGCAAGCCAAGGTTACGTTAATTTTTTCTGATTCATGAGTTTGCAGTCCACTGAATGTGCAAAGATTTTTTTCAAATAGACTTTTATCTAATTATGGTCATCTAGTACATGCAAAGTTGATTCCTTAAACGTCTGCGTAAGACTTTATATTTCAATTACATTTCAATGTTCTCACCTGCCAAGAATTATCTTGATCCTGACTCTATCATCTCCTTTTTGTGTCATCAGAAAATTTGATGGGCACCTCATCTATCTAAGTCATAAATTTTAAGCAGTACAAGACATAACAGATCTCTTGGGTATTTCTTTGAAGACCTTTTGCCAATTTGATATTGAACCATTGATGATTATCCTTTGATTCTGGATATTTAGCCTATTCTGAGTTTACCTGGTGTATCATTGGTTAGTCATTTTTTCTCACATCTATTTATCTTGACCTAAGAAGTAATTATGTTCATTGTCACATCTCCAACTCTCTTTCAGTCATCATAAACTGGATGTCCAGTAAATACTTTGAACTCAACATGTCCAAAAGTGAACTTCATTATCTTTCCCCTAAATCCTCCATCTTCCTAGCTTCCCTGTTTACTATAGAGGGCAGTTCTGTTCTTCTTAGTCCACTAGGATCACAACCTAGGTGTCATTCTCATCTTCTCACTATCTTTCACCTTCCATATCTAAAATGCTGCTAAGACTTTCCACTTTCAACTCTAAAATGTCACTCAAATATGATCTGGCTTCTCACCCTTAGCACTTCACACTTGGACTTTTGCAATAGCCTCATACTTTCACCTCCAGGGTCAAATAAACTATCCTTTAGAGTTCAGAGCCCTTCATAAACAAATTCCCCAAACCTATACACACACCTTTCCAGTCTTCTTACACATACACTCTTAGAGATCCTTTCTGTTCCTCAAATAAGACACACAATTTTTGACTACAAACATTCTTTTTGACTGTCCTCTAAGCCAAGAATGCTCTCCCTCCTCACTTCAACTTACTGGACAGGTGGGGAATACATTGTGAATCACTGGAAAAGAATGAGAAACCTAGATAAGGAGTTCATAAGAGAAATCTTCCATAAGTACCAACTAAAATCTCATCTTCAGAAAGTCTTTCCAAGCCTCCTTAATTCTAGTGTCTTTTCTCTTTTGTTTCTAACTTATCCTATATGTAGTTTATATGTAGTTTATTTGCTTGTTGTCTCATTCACTAAAGTGTGAGCTCTTTGAGGGCTAGAATTATATTTTACCTCTTTTTGGATCCCTAATGCTTAGTGTGGTGCTTAGAACATAGTAGGCATTTAATAAAAGTTTATTAACTAACTGTAAATAACCATCAGATATCTGAATAATTTCAGTCTCCCTCCAGTATAGCAAGCTTGTTATTTCTTTCCTGAATTCACCATTTAGTTTCTTCTTTGTTCCCAATTAGTCTGTAATATGCCCTGATAATTAAATTATTTTTCTCCCTCCAATGATCTTCATCCAGAGGTATGCCATTCTGCTTTCTCCATCTCACACCTATATATATGCATATATATGTATATACATACATGCACACATATGCATGTATATACATACCTTCATGATATCTATTGTTACCACCTTCTCCCATATGCCTTTATCCTGTTTATTTTGAATAAGGCATAACCATACAGAGTCATATTCTAATCATGGATTTAACTCTGCAAAGTTGCTATGATAACCTGTGAGGTTAGTTTTACTTGCTTAATTTAAAACTTCTTATTTCTATTTTAGACATTCCCAAACTGTAGCTTTTATTACCTCTTTGCTTATTTTTTTCTCCTGTAAGATCCCAGATGTCTCATGTACTCTTTTATATTTTTAATTATGGCCACTCTCTTTGTTATTTTGTATTGGTGTATATACATAGATGATTTTCTTACTCTATCTTCCATTTCATTTTAAAGTACCTTTGATTAGATTTGCAAGACACCAAGCTTTTACTTTCCTTCCTTCCTTCATTTAGTAATTTTCCTCAGGAAGTGAGCAACCACCATTTCTCTTCTTCTACTACTCATTATTTAATGACTGCTCACTTGACAGATTCCATGGTTCTTCTTTATCATTTTTTGGAGAACAGCATCTCCTCAAGCAACCAGCTCCCTCTTCAGGAAGAGCCTCAAATTTGTTTATTTAACTTCGAGCATACTGATGTTCTTTTCTTTCCTGTCACATTTAAGTTACATTATTTCACTCTCCAAATTCCTGACAAGAGTCAGATTTCCCCTTTGCCTCTTCAGATTCTTCTCTCTCCCTCCCCTGAAGTTCTCATTTCATGTTTTGGAAAACACTTCATTGTCCCTGATTTTTCCATTTAGCTCATTTTCTACATGAGAAAAGGGAAGTGGGGTCCTGTAGAGTTGGTGACTTCTTCAGGAAATCACATAGAAACTAAGTCCTTGAATCATTCAAACACAGGTTCTCTGGCCCCAAATTCCCAAAAAAATGGGGAAATGCTTTTCCCATTTTATCATGCTGTTCTTATTTTGTAGGAGGTCATCCTGAAGTCCAGTAATATGAAATAAAACACAACTCTTGTTTTCTTTTGTTAGAATCAGAAGTGCTTGGTTGACTCTACTAACCTAGAATTGAGTCAGAGCAAATCACTTGGGTGTTATACTTCAGGATCAGATGACAATGATTACAGGATAACTTGATTATTCATTTTAACTGTAAAAGCATTTATTAACTGATTACTATGTGATATACTGTCGTAAACACTAAAGATACCAAGACAAAAATGAAAAGGCAAAGCGAAAAGCATGTATGAAGATCTTACTATGTGCCGAGAACTGCCAAATTCTGAACATACAAGACAAGGAAAGTCTGTCCCTACCTGCAAGGAGTTTATCATACATTCTCAGGGAGGAAGGCACACACACACACACACACACACACACACACACACATACACAAAGAGAGCCAAAATGTCTAGAAGAGGAGAAAGAAATTATTTATGTAAGGATGTGGAATCTAGAATAGTTCCTGCCTTTAAGCATCTTACATTCTTGTAAAGAACAGGGGACTGGGTGTACTGATAAGTATGTTGTTGTTATTTAATAGTTTCAGTCACATCTGACTTTTTGTGAGATGAGGAAAGTGAGGCTAATATCATTAAATGACTTGCCCAGAATGACCCAGCCAGGTAAATGTCTGAGGCCAGATTTGAGCTCAGGAACGAGAACGAGAACGAGAACCAAGACTCAGTGCTCTTTCCACTACTCCACCAACCTGCCCACAGATAAGTATATCCACAGTAATTTCAGGAGGAAGAGAACCCAAATAGAAAAGCCCCTGAACTGACTCTCAAACAAATCTAGAGATCTGAAAAGCCAGTGGTGAGGCAGGGAGTATGGATAAAATGATCTGTGAAAACACCTGAAATGAGAAATGGCATGTCAAGTTTAGGGAACAACTAAGAGGCCCGTATGGCTGAAATGAAAGGGAATAAAATAGTGAGTAAATTTGGAAAAGTGTTAAGGAACGTTTAATAGTCAGAGGATTTGTAATCGAGCCCATTTAAAAATGATAAAATTTTAGATTCACAGGTTTCTGGAGCTCATCTAACCCAATAGTCATATTTGTACAATAAGTAAATATAAGAACAGATTATTTTAAATGGTTGTTTGTTGTAAGGTCTGGTTTAGAGTCTGAGTATGCCAATTTGTCTATAAAATATTTTTCTTAAAGTATAAAAGAAACAGAAAACACAATATTATTTTCAAAACATACTGCATGTTTATTGACATTAGCCAATTCAGCAATATGCAGTTGCCTGAACAGTATTCTAATTGCTTGGTGGTTTTTTTCATTACCAGCCTTAACATTTACTGCATTTTGTGAAATACTGTCCTCTAGTGGCTCGCATGAAACCTCTAAATTTCCATAGCAATTATTAAATAATATTTAGTCTGACTAAAGAATGGTGCACAGTGCAGAGTACCTCTTACTTTGGATGCACATTTTATATTTATATAACAATCCAAGATATGAAGCTATGTACTTCCTAATCACTGAACATTAATTAAGGTTTCCATTTCATGATCAGTGACCCCTTCATTTGCTTATTAATGTATAATGTCTCCCTGAGTATACATTTCTTTGCTTATTATCCTTAATGTCATTAGCAAAGTGATATATGTTCATTTGAGTGAGCGGTGCTATTTGACAGTCACAGTCAATGGCTTTAGTTATCCCTCCTCCCCACCAAAAAATAGCTGAGAAAAATAAGTGATACAACTATAATTGAAATGAAAAGAATACTACAACAAAGTTAAACAACAAATGATTATATTGACAGTGTTGCCTCTGTCAACAGATATTGAAATATGCCTTCCTGTTTTCATGAGAAAGTTAAAGCATGACAGTTGTGGAATGTTGAATTATTTGCTGTCAAAAATAGTTGTTATATTGGTTTTTACTTAATTGTTCTTCTGTTATAAGGGAAACACTTCTTGAGAAAAAGGAATAGTATGTATGGAAATGATGGTGATGTGAAAAAAAAGTGACAGTGTAACACCTATTTTTTTTAAAGAATAGAGTCAAAAGTCAACCAAGGAAATCACATTTTTATGAAAAATTATTCATGCCTCAAGTCTCCCTCTCCATGTCCAGCAGATCATTAACATTTCCAATTCCCAATGAACATCATTTTTCTCTAACAGCTCAAAAATGCAAATTAAAAATTCTCCACAAAAATAATCCTTCTCATCCAAAAATAGCCCGCACTTTCTGAAAATATTGAAGCAGCTGCTGGTTGAAAGGAAAAAAACAACATATGCAGTACCAATTCCCTTTGCCTTAGAGCTTGATAAAATGGTATAGAAAGTTTAGAAGTTAACTTCCAGCTGTTCCACATTTTTGTGCATACATTAAAATTTAATTAGAGTCATAGAATTTAAGATTTGGAAAGGATATTGAAATTATATGATCAAATTTCATTATTTTTTACTTAGGTAAAGTAAGATCTAAAATGGGTAAGTAAATTATCATAAAGATAATTAGTAGTTGAGCTAGGACTAGAACAAAGGTCTCCCAAACCATTGTCTATTCTCCAGTTTGCCAAATCACCCATTAGATTTTTGACCTGCCAGCATTTTCAGCACATCAGTGCAATTACTTATCTATACAATCCTTATCTAAGCAATGAACTCTGGGATTTTGGTTGACTTTAATTTTTCATTAATTTGTCTATTAAAGTTTATCTCTACATGGCACAATTTAATGCCACCAAAAATGTCTAGCTGTAAGATTCTCAGTTCTTTATCTTGTGAGAAACTCAGGCAAATAAGCTAAATATTATCCATTATATATAACATACAGTGGATGAAGTCCTGGACCTGGAGTCAGAAAGATGAGTTCAAATCCTGTCTCAGACATTTACTTGCTCTGTGACTTTGGGCAAATGACTTAATTTCTCTGTTCTTCATTTTATCATCCTTAAAATGCAATACAATGTTAATAGCACCTTCCTCTCAAGGATATTATGAGGATCAAATGAGATAATAATTATAAAGCATTTGCAAACTTTAAAACCATGTTAATGCTAGTGATTTTATATCATTATTATGTATAAGATATTAACTTTATTATTAAATGGAACCATGCAAATACATGGCTAGATAATGGTAGATAGAAGATAGAAGCGTCTCTGCTGCAAAAAAAAAATTGGGCCCTATAAGTAATATGGATCAGCAGTATCTCCTTAATTTCAGAAAGACAGCATTTTATTTCATGAGCAACATTTTTCTCAACTAAATGAAGATTTGTATTGCCTATTTTCCACTTATAAAAGAAAGGCACATCTGTGGGTCATTTTCTAGCTAAAATTTTAAAAGAATACATAACCCAGCAAGTGAACAATTTTCTATCATTATTTTCCCTTTAAGGAAACAAAAAGATTGCACATAAAAAACTTCAACTAGGCAAATACATTTAAAGGAAAAACTGTTGCTTGGCTCCAAAACACTTCTATGCCAGATAAGACCAGCCCAGGGTCAAAATAAAACCTGAAAATATCAGTCTCCTGGGGGATATTGTGATCAAATGAAAAGAACTTTGGTCTTGAAGTAAAAAAACTTGGGTTCAAATCCCAACTCCTCTTAGAAAATTTTTGTGACTTTGGCTGTCATTTCATTTACCTAGACGTCATTTTCCTGCCCTACAAAATGAGTGGATTAGACTATTGTTGTTGTTCAGTTGTTCAATCTTGTCTGACTCTTCATAATTCTATAGACTATACTGTCCATGGGATTTTCTTGGCAAAGGCACTGGAGTAGTTTGGCATTTCTTTCTCTAGTGATTAAGGCAAACAGAGTATAAATAATTTGTCTAGTGTAACACAGCTAGCAAATGTCTCAGAGACTGAATTTGAACTCAGGTCTTTCTTATTTTAGTCCCAGCATTCTATCCACTGAGCCACTTAGTTGCCTCCTAGGCAAATAGAAGCTAAGTGACTTGTTCAAGTTGACATAGCAATTAAGTGTCTAAGTTCAATTTTGCATTCAGGTCTTCCTGAATTCTCCAGGTCCAGTACAATATCCACTGAGCCATCTAACCACCACTCAGGAATTAGATTAGAGAACCTCTGAGGTCACTTCTAGTTCCACATTTCTGATCCAATGATCTCTGCCAGTGCTTCCACTGACAAAACTCCCCTACATTACTGTAGTATTTCTTCTTCTTCTTTTTTTTTTTTACTTTTCACATTTTTATGCATATTATCTCATTGCTCTTTTCTTTACAATCAGCCTGGAAGGTGAAGTAGCAGTATCCTCATATTATAGAATCTTTGTAAAAAGAAGAGTGTAAAGAATGTAAAAAAGGTGTGAAGAAAAAGTGGCTTTCCCAAAGTAATATGGTTATTTTATGGTGAAAAAAGACTGGATCCAAATTATATGATCCCCAGTTAGTGCTTTTCCAAGCAGACAGTTGTGTCTCTCCAATCGTATCATAATCGTGCCCATGCAGGGTTGGAAGACTTCCACAAAAGAGACCAGACAATTTGTGATTCTAGGTCTACTAGCAGATTTTTTTGTTTTTGTTTAGGTTGGGAAGGTTGATCTGGACTATCCATAAGGAAAATAAGGTTTACCCTTATTGCCTCTAACTCCTACAGCAGCTGCCACATTGAACATACCCTTCTCCTTAATCTAAAAGAGTAATTTAAAAATTAATTACTGAGATGTTTCTCCTCTAAAATCATATTGTCCTGTCTCATGGTAGAATAGATATAATCCTAAATTCAAGAATGATATGTCAGTGGACCACAAGTTCTGACACATTCTGTTAAGGAAGGAAGACTTGAGTAGGGGTGTGGTGAAGGACTGCACACCAGCCCAGGTTAATGAAGGAGACTTAAGCACCAGAGGATAAAATTCCATGGGATGATTATTTTTAGACACAGAACATTATGAAGACCATCTGCAGAGGATTCATGAATTGTACTGGGATTACCCACATGGATAGAATCCTTTAAATAGTAGAAAGAATAATTCGAGTGCAGAACTTAGATATTGTCTGTTGTGAATTGGGAGAATATTGAAGCCTGCTCTAGAAAGTATTGACTCAAAGATTCTCCTGTTCTCCAAATTATAACCAGGACCACACAATGCTTGGATACTGGCTTAAATTATTCAGTTGTCATTTCACATGTGCATTGTCTTTTCAACAAGACTGTGAGAATCTGGAATTCAAGGGACTTGGGTAATACTTATATTTCTACAATCAACCCCAGCACCAAACCCTTAAGAAATGTCCATCTGCTTGTTAAATTGAATTAATACCCTGCCTTGTAGTCGCCTTTTTTGCTCTGCTAGTTTTTATACATAGACCAGATCACTCTGTCTTTGACAACTTGGATCATCTCTTTCTAGAAGAGAGGAGGGATGTTAGATGAGAAGTTTCTTTTAGTCCACTCATTCTATTATTATTGCTGTGTTTCTCAGTAGTAGGCTTTCTTTTCTGTAGCATACTATCTTCAAATAATAGTCTTTCTTCTCCTTTTCATTCTTTAGACAGTTTTCTGGCATATGTAACAGGAGCTAGATAGAATATTTCTCAATCACCTGCCAACTAAATAGAGAGCTGAATGAATGATTCTTCAATAGGGATAACTTTTCCTCTCTCTAAATCAAAAATTATGTTCATTAGTCTTTAAAGACAGACACACATCAGTACTGATTTGCCAAGAGAAAAAAAAAGGGAAAATCTCTTTTTAAGTGACCAACTATACTGGATTCATATGAATAAAGCTGGTCATGTCACTGTTCTACTAAAAACTCTGTTATGACTTCTTAATTGCCGACTAAGTACAGTTCAGAATCCTTTGCCGATAATTCAAGACCCTTCACAATTCATTATTCTACATTTGTAATAACTTCACTTTTCAGCCCCGTTTCTTACTACTCCACATGCCTTATGCTCTAACCAAACCAGTCTAATCATCATTCCTTAAACATTCACAATTCCTTATTGTTAGAATACATTCCTCACCCATCCCTACACTAGCAATTCTCTGTCTTTGATCTTTTGACCAACACTTATTTAAAACCCAGCACGCAATCTCCTTTCTTCAGCAAGCAGAATTGCTAGATTTCTCCCATCAATTATGAGCCATCAGGGGCAGTTGGGTAGCTCAGTGGATTGAGAGTCATAGAGACAGGAGGTCCTAGGTTCAAATCCAGCCTCAGACACTTCCCAGCTGTGTGACCCTGGGCAAGTCACTTGACCCCCATTGCCCACCCTTACCACTCTTCCATCTGTGAGCCAATACACAGAAATTAAGAGTTTAAAAAAAATGATGAGCCATCCCCCACTGAATCTAATATAGAACTTTACTTACAACTTCCTTAATCTACTTCTTATGAATTGTTTTGTACTAGATCTAACTGTTGAGCATCATGCAAAAAAATAAGAGAGAGCCATATGTTGTCAGTGGCAGAATTTTCCATGTTCAATATTCATGTTCAATCCATGTTCAGTGTTCCTATTCAATAAACTCTAGTGGCACCCTATCACCTCTAGGATCAAATATAGACTCATTGGTCTAGTTTTTAAACAGACCAAAGGAACCTTGCCTTGACCTATCTTTCTAGCCTAATTGTACATTATTTCCAACCTGCACTATTGATTCAGTCACATGTGATCCAGGCACATGTTCTTAAAACATAACACATCTCTTATCCCTTTTGCCTTTGTCCTTCATATCTGCAATGTGTACTCTCCTTTCCTTCACCTCAAAGTCTCACTCTTCCCCTAAGGTGCAATTTAATCATTTTTTTTGCATTGTCTTTCCTGATTCCCCCAACTGTTAATTCCTTCCCTCCCAGAGTAACTTGTATTTAACACTTTCTATATATTTGTATTAACTAATTTTATGTTTATGCTTATATTTTCTATGGACTTCTTATCTCCCCAAGTAAAGACTAGAGTTTGTCTCATTCTTAGTACTCATATTTCCCAGTGCTTAGTACAGTGCCTGACTCGTAATAGACACTTAATACAAATGTATTTATAGAAGAATTTTGCAGAGGAGGAATTTTAAAAGAAGTTATCCAAAAAAAAACCAGGTCAAGATATTTAGCATTATTGAAGGATAACTGATGAACAGAGAACATACTCTTTGTCCAGAGGCAAAGCCCGAGAATGGGGGTGGGCCTTCTCTATGGATAACTCATAAGTGGAAATGGACAAAAACAGAATTAAAAAAATTGGATGAGTTGTTTTCTGTCTTGGTAGAGATTGGGTATCCATGTTGATGAGCTCATTGATCCAAGTATTAAAATGTAATTTATATCCCCTTATAAGTTCCATAAGAACAGGGGCCATATCTCATTCTGATTTTATCTCCTCTAGTCTCACAAAATGCCAAGACACAATATGCTAGCACTTCATAAATGTTTCTCTAACTGAATTTGTAGAGTTGAATAATAAAACCTCTTTATACGGGCTCCGAAAGTGATTCTATCTTATACTAATGCAACTCTATTGTGAAAAAATCATTTAAAGATTTCAATGTCTTTATAAATGCAATTACTCTCTAGAAATCAGGAAACAGGCCAAGGACAAGGAATTGAGGCTAGGAACCATGAGCTTTGTATCCCACTGGCAGCCAACAGACCTGAACTCTTGCTTATAGGATTAAAATGGAAAAGATATTTAGAGATCATCTAGTCTAGCCCTCTCATTTTGTAATTGAGGACAATGAGGTTTATAGAACTGAAGGGACTTGCTCAAGGTCATGCAAGTAAATGCTTCTTATCAGCTTACTCCAAGGTATCAGGTAACAAAGCAAAATGCAAATAGTTCAGGCAGTTGGAAATAAAGCATTTTTGCAAGGTATATTGCTTAGGGAACAGTTGTTGATGCTATTGCCCATTGCATTACATAGGATTCATTTATACATTAGTTCTGATTTTACTCATAACTTCTTAGGGCTGAAAGGTTCCCTGAAGCAACAAATAGGAAGAAAAGAAGGGAAGGATATTTTTCCTTGGCTTGATGCCTCATTGCTCCACTTTTCCCTACTCATACAGATCCTTCTTTAGCTTCAAATTTAATGTCCTTTGTTTCCCATGTTTAAGCCTCATTAGTCAGAGGGATTGGGTAGTGTTAAATTGTATACATGTGTGTTATTAAAAGATTGGAAACTGCCAAGAATGGAATTCACACTTGGCCACTTTTCTAGATGTGAAACATTTAAAATGACAGGCTATAGAAACTAACTAACTAAAATGCTCATTGACGTTTTCCATTGTGCACCTTCAGTTCCATCTGAGTTCAAATCCCTCACTACCTATGTAATCTTTAGACAAGAAGGTGGACAGATAAGTGATGGCTGTTTTTAGTTATGGAACTTCAAGGAGACATTCTTATAAGCTATGAATGAATTACTGTATCAAAGAAGGAAGCAACCAACTTGACAAAATCACAGATTCTTGGAGAATTATTTTGGTGCTATTCTGTCATTTTAGTCCTGTCCAATTCTTCATGATTCCTTTTTGGTGGGAGGGAAGGTTTCTTGGCAGAGATACTGGAGTGCTTTTCTATTTCCTTCTCCAGCTCATTTGAGAGATGAGGAAACTGAGGCAAACAGTGGGGTAAGTGGCTTGCCCAGGATCACACATCTAGGAACTGTGTGAGGGCAGATTTGAACTCAGGTCTTCTTGGCTACAGGCCCAGGACTCTATCTTCTATGCCACCTAGCCATCCTTTGAAGTATAATATCTCTATGTTAAACTTTTTGTGAATTACTTGCACATATTCTCATTTTATCCTCCTAACCCTGTGCAGCAGACAATTAGTGTAAAATCAGGCTTGAGGATTTGACCATTTCTCTTTTCGTTTCAAGTTCCTGATATTTAGAGCAATAGAGTTAGAATAGATAGTCTTTGATGTCTCTTCCAACCCTAAATCCTATGATTTTTAAAGTCCATAATGGATAATTTGCTACATGGCTGTGCAGTTTCTTTAAATGCTGGGTGAAGCAAGCAGATAACCGACCAATCCAGTGACCACATCATCCCATTCTACACGAATATAGATGCTGGGAAAAGCAGTACAGCTGTACATTTTCTGTGCATGGCATTAAAGTGTCTAGTGCTTAGCATGGGGGAGAGAGGTCGCAGACTTTGCATAATAAACTGTATTCTATGGCCTGGTGCTTACTTAATGTACCAGTGTGATTCAATAGTCAGTGTTTAGCTAAATTACTGCAAATCACCTATTTAGAAAAGTTTTCCTCTCACTCCTTCATGTACAAAACACTAAAAGCAATAAAAGGATAATGACCCATAATGCTGGAAATAAAAATGATTTTGCAGTCATCTCTCAAAATTAAGGTCCACACTTAAAGTAGCAGAAGCAAGCAGATCCCTCTTCTTTCATAGCTATTCCTAGTAACAGTCATGGGATAATCATCAGGGGAACACTGTCAAGGAGAATGTCTTTCTGCTCTGTTGATTAGTAAGATAATGAATGCATGACCACACTTTCTGCCTTACTAGTGGCGAGACAGATTACTACTGGTGAGGTTTTCCTAGACAGTCTGCCTGGCCAGATGAGAATTTCTTGTCCTGCTCCCCTCCCCTTGGACTGCTTTGATTGATATCTGGAACAGCTTTGGCTAGATTTGGCATCTGGTACCCAGAAGGACTAGACTACGTTACTATTTCTATCCCTGCCTATTAAATCAGCTTGCTTTTAAAAAACACTTTGTTCAGCCTTAATTCAGAAAGATTCTATGAAAGTTGGTATCTTTACTCCAGATTAGCCTATCAATGGGTTGTACCTATCCACTTTCCAGAGGCAATCTACGTGCCTTTTTCATCAAAACACCTTTCCTTCTTGGAATGTCCAATCTATCCTTTTTTTTTTTTCATTCTAAAACCACTATTTTACTTGACATCCGAAAAATAATTACCTTCTCCATAAAGTTTTCTCCAATTTACGATTTATTATGTAATTGCTATCCCTTATACCATTCGTCTTAAAGAGGATACATTTTTAATGTGTTACTTTGCACTGCTTCTCTGTATCCTTGTAAGTGGTGTTCAGTTGTTTCATGTATTTGACACACTTTCATCTCCTCAAATTTATAGGCTCCAAGATTCTTAATCCCAGATCCTTAGTTTTTTTTATTGCAAATCTCTATAACCTAGGGTGTCTTGTAGGGTACTAGGTTCAAGACTTTGCTTAGCAATGGGCAATAAATGGTGACTGCAAATTAGTACATTAGAATTTGCCCTCTAAAGATCAAGGACACAGAAACCTGGGGGTAGTAGTGCCTAAATAAAGTAAATTGAGAAAGTCGTCATGGAGAAGATAATTGTTAATTCAGATAATAAATAGAATAATGGATTTAGAATGGCAAAAAGGACAGATTAAACATTTCAAGGCAAAAATTGTTTTCTTATTTTAAAAAATGCATGGAGATAGCCATTAGAAAGTTGTATACAGTACAGTAAGTAGATAGGCTCCTGTGGAATGAATAGCCATATTTTCATGGATTATTAAGGATGGCTGAGACAATTTATTTCACCAGGTGTTCTTAACTATATTTTTGGTTTCATGGATCCTTTTGACAGTCTGATGATGCCTGTGGATTCATTCTTAGAATTTTTAAAAATTCATAATTGAAGATAATGATGGCTTTCAGTGAGGGCTTAGTGAAAATAAAAATGCATTTTTTCCATTCAAGTTCATGAATTCTATAAAACTCTTCATGGATTCAAAGTTAAGAATCCTCTTCTAGACCATTGAATCAAAAATCATTTATTAAGAACAAACTATGTGTTGGACATTGCCTTTGTTTCTGGGGATACAAAGACAAAAGCAAAACAGTCCTTAGTTTCAGAGAACTTAAGAGTCTTAAGACATAGGAATATGTGCATACATATATATGTATTAATCACATGAAAAGCAAATAAAAGGATCCTGAGTTTTAGAAGGTAAATTTAGGTTGGGGGTTTGGGGAAAGCACTGTCAGATAGGAGGATCAGACAAGTCTTTCCCCCCCCCCCAAAAGGTGGCATTTGAGCTAAGTATTAAAAGGAGTACAAGAATTCTGAGAAGTAAAGGTGGGTGATAACATGGGGAGAAGAGTCTGTGCTGCTCAGTTATATAGGAATACCTTTTACAGTGGCTCTCACAAAAAGCCTTTGCTTGAGTATTTCTTGTCACAGAGATACCACTCCATAATGAAGTAGTCTGACCTATTTCTAAACAGATCTGCTTATTAGAAAGGTCCTCCTTCCCAAAATCTATCCCTTTCTTTCCTTTAGTTTATGTTCTAATCTCTGAAACTACAAATTGTTTAATCTTTCTACACAACGGTTCAGTACATATTTATCAAATATAGTTATCATTGGGTTTTCTTCTCCAAGTTAAATATCCCCAGTTCCTTCAATTACTACTCATATAATATCCCACACACCTTTCCTCAAATTATCCCCATAACAAATATGATTTCAAGATTCCTCATGATCCTTTTCTGAATGCTATTTAGTTTGTCACTGTACTTGTCATTCAGAAAATGTAACATTCCACCACATGTGATTTGTTTCGTAGAGATTAGTGTGATTATCATTGACTTTGACTCAAATTCTGGCTCTGCTTCTCTATTTTTATTAATTCATTCAAAGATTCAAGTAGCTGTTGTGTTCTTTTCACATGAATCATTTTTGAGTCAGTTTAGCAGTATTCATTTTTAGAGTCTCTGATCCTGGAAGGTAGGATGATTCAGTAGAAAGACAACTGACTCTGGAACCAAAATACATGAATTTAAATCCCATTGCTAGTGTTTGCAATAGTATGAGTTTGGGCAAGTCATTGGACATCTCAACCTCAGTTTTATCTTCTATAAAATCAGATTATAAGGTCTGAGATTGAATGGCCTAGCAGGTCCCTTTTAGCTTCATACCCATGAATTTTCCCCAGAATTCCCATTTTAAGGAAGGGCCTAGATCAAGCATAAGAATACAGAATGAAGAATTCTGCAGACTTCACCATCATTTCCACATATTGCTTCAGTATAAATAAGGTTATTCTCCTATGATTTGTTCTTTGTGAACCAATGTTGGCTCTTAATGATCACCTTTTTTCTTTCCTAGTGAATACATTCTATCCTTTGTAAAATATTTTCTAGATTTTTATCATAAATTGATACCAACTCATCTGTTTCTCAAAGTATTTAACTTTTTCTCTTCTGAAAACTGAGATAATTCATATTGATGTTTTAACTTCTCTTTTTCAGCACTAAGTGGGAAACTGACCTCACATTGAACTGACCCTGATTTTTCCTTTGTCCCTTTCTTTTTTGTTGTCTATAGCCTGATGAGCATAAAAATATGTGGATCATACATTTCTTAAATGCCAGAGATTCCTTTGTTAGGGAGACATAAGATTTTACCATTGTGCTGATTTAAAAGCCTATTCATTTTCAAATGAAATGGAATCCTTCCAACACTAGATGATAATGGGATTCTCCTTAGATTGAAAATGATCCTAATAGAAATTTAAAAAGATTTTACATGCTTTCACTTAGGTAGTGCTTTAGAGGAAATACAATTTATTTGTATAACCACCTTACATTTTCAGATGTCCTGGAATTTTTGTAGTCTTACTTTTCCATTTATACTTCATGGACCATTAAATAACTGTGATTCCCTGGAGCAAAAGTAGACAATCTAAGCAATTGTAGGGACAAAAATTTACCACTGTCATTTTCAAAGATTCAAAATAGAAATTTCTTTTTTTCTTCAAATGTTTCATGCCTAGTTCTTTGAGGTTTCTTTCAGTTCTTCCTTTGTATAACATCGTATGAAATTCATTTTTCATAATGAGTTGAACTATCAAATATCACCTTCTCCTATTTTTTTTTTACATTTAAGAGAGTTGTAGTTCATGTTCAAAATTGCCTTTAACCTCCAAAGTTGATAATGCTATCATCAGAGAAATTGTGACTTAATCTCTCAACACATAATAGGGTTGTCCAAGTGCCAATATTGGTTTTACTGTCATTGCTTTTCCAAATCATTTTTCTATCTCCTCTTAATAGGATTATAGGATTTAAAGTTGGAAGAGATCTTTAAGTTCATTTGTGCCAACTCCCTCAATTTATAGATGAGGAATCTTAAGTCTGAAAGAGTTGAAGGACTTGCGCAAGTTCACAAAGTTAGTATGATGGTAGCAGAGAAATAGTAGAGATCATAGAGTATAGAGTAAAATCAAAAGATATCTGAGCTGAAGTGCAGCCTTCAACAATTGCTAGCTATGTAACCACCAGCAACTTTCTTAATCTCTCTGAGACTATTTTCTCTTTCAAAAAGGGGGATATTAATATGTGTAATGCCAGCCTCACAGGGATGTTGTGAAATTCTAACGACACAATATTTATACAGTTGTTTTTTCAGAAAACCCTACAGGGCTATTTAAGTACCAACTATTAAGAATTAATATATTAAACAACAATGCTCTGATTCTGACTTGGGTCCCCTGACTATAAGTCTAGTTTTGTATTCACTATATTAGGTCGGTTAGAAAACCCTCTTATTATAGTCATGGAATTGTAGAGCTGAAAAGGACATATAAGAGTATTTTCCAGGTCCCTAATTTTACAGATAAGCAATGATGGCTTAGAGAAACAAAGCATTCTATGATAGTATCATTGAATTTAGAACTGGAAGGGAATTTAAGAGATCTTCAAGATCTCTCATTTTACCAGTGTGGAAATTGAGACCCAAAAACATGACATGTTTTCCTTAAAATATTTTCCCTATAGTATTTTTAGATCTTTAAAAGGATATAGCATTTCTATTAATTATAGTATCAATTCATTTTACTTAAAGGTATTATCATTCCACTTTGAACATGCATTAAAGACCTTCATTCAGACCCAGGAAGGGAGGCTGGCCACTCCTATTCTCAGGTGTTTTTGTTTGTTTTTTAAACCCTTAACTTCTATGTGTTGGCTCCTAGGTGGAAGAGTGGAAAGGGTGGGCAATGGGGATCAAGTGACTTGCCCAGGGTCACACAGCTGGGAAGTGTCTGAGGCTGGATTTGAACCTAGGACCTCCCATCTCTAGGCCTGACTATCATCAGGTGTTTTTTAAAAAGAAGAAAAGTAATTACTTACCCAAAAAATATTCTCAGTACTACTCTCCCATTACTTTTCTGAGTAATCCAACCTAATAAATATTTACTAAGTGCCTATGTACCAGGTTCTGTGCTAAGACCTGGATATATAATTAATAAAGACAGTCTTTGCCCTCCATTAGCTTACCATATAATAGGAAGAAAAAACATACAAAAGGAAGCAAGAAAGTAGAGGGGAAGTGGCAGAAACTAGGGCTTATTAGGTACAAGAACATCTTGTTCTGTGAAGCTGAAACCAGGCAACCCAGCAGATGAAGAGTGAGTGAGCCAAAAAACTACAATTTCTGCCCTCTATAAAGAAAGGCATTGGGAGGAGGTTGGTACTTTCAACCTCCAGCTATCCAGTAACAGGGCAGGAGAGACTAAGGGAGATAGTATTAAACCAGGTCTGAATTAGCTATATACTAATGAGATTAGAAGTAAGAAATTCAACCTGGGAGTGGTTCTTGTTTTCTTCATTTGAAACCTGGAAGAGCAGAAGATACAGAGTGGAGAATATTCCCATCATGTTAGAATACTAAGACTTTAAACTAGAAGGGACCCCAGATGTCATTTACTACAAATCTCTTATTTTATGGATTAAGAAAAAAATATTTGAAGTGACTTTCCTAAATTCACCTAGGTAGTATATATTATAGTGGAGTTCAGATTCAAACCTCAATTCTAATCCAAATCTAGCATTTTTCCAATGCATCCTCCTGTCTTTTAACTGAAATTTTTATTAGTAATTATTGGTACCATGGTACATATAATGTACTTGTTCACGAAGGGTTTCTAAAATATTTTCCTTTACTAATTTTATGAGGAAACAAGACAAAAGATATGTCAGTAATTGTTAAACATGAAGATAACTTCTCTGGTGGCAAGATTTGGTGAATTATTACTGATGGTTAAGGATGAATTTACCTCAAAAAAAAGGGAAAAATATTTATTGAGCATTTCCTAAATGCTATACCTGTTCTAGGTGTTTTTTAAAAATACATTATTCATTTTACTTTCAAAACAAGCCCATTTTTAGATCTTATTATCTCCATTTTACAATTAAGGAAACTGAGGCAGAGGTTAAATGACTTGTCTAGGATCACACATTTAGTTAAGTGTCTGAGCCTGGATTTGAACTCAGTTCTTATAAATCTAAACCTAGCATTCTATCCATTGCATGACCTGTTATCTGATAAAAAGCAGTAAAACAGAATAAAATATGCTTCATTAAATATATTTAGGATAGATCCTTACTAGTTCTGCCTCCTACTTTTTTACTATGAATCCCAGAACTTTAAATATATTCAGGCAAGAATTCTCACCAACTTCCCTCTCTGAGGGCCATTTTGATCATTTTTAATAGTCTTTTTTGATTTTCCTCAAATCCATGGCTTCTTCTATTTTGTACTGATTCTGATGTTTCTCCTTAGTTCAGCGTCCTGGTCTTTTATTAGCAAATAATGACCAATGGGATTGCCACTGGGAAAGCAGGCCTTGAAGCTTGAATGCTCCATTAGTTAGACAATCAATGGAAGCTGCTGTGGTCACTCTACAAGAGTACTGAAAGATGGAGAGTTTTTACAGAAAATTGTTTTGAATCTAAGCTATCTCCCAACAGGGACTCGTTGGAAACACTCTGGAGTAAACTGGAGTCTAGCAGTTCCTCTGGATGGAGAAATATGTTTTTCTGAAATAAGGATAGGAGAAGTAGGAAAGAGTGAAGAGAAAAAGGCAGTTTGAAGAGACATGGCAATTCATCAAATAGTCAAATGACTGAAAGAGACTGCAGAAGTCTTTTACTTATCTTGCCTTTCATGAATTAGAAAATCAAGATCCAAAAAGAATGAAGTGAGTTGCCCAAAGTAGTAAATACCAAAGTTGGAAATTCAAATCCAGTTTATCCAACTACAAATTGAACACTTTCCCATTCATTTGCCCTCAAAGATATCAAGTTAAATCTCAGTTGATATGGAGTAATTAGTCTTGAGAAGTGCAAAGTTAAAGTGAGGATTCAAGTCTATTCCAAACGGAGTCTGAGACCAGAGAAGACTGGGATATATAGACCTTCATTTTAAATAAACCTAGCCATGAAACAATCCTCTAAAATCTCTCAGGGGTGGTTTGGCTTAAAAAAAAAGGATAAAACCAAATTAACTTCTCTTTCCCTTCATCAATCACATCTTCAATATCATTTTATTTTACATAATGTTCTACTATTATATCATATCTGTACCCATAGAACCCACTCCCCCATCTTGATATGGGGTATCTGTGTCATTCCAGAACTCTATTGGACTCTAAAAGCTGAGACATATAGTACTTGAATAATTATTTGGACTCTGAAGCCATTCTGAGAGCAGACATTAGTATTTATTTTAACCCAAGAATTTTGTAGTCACCAAAGCCTGATTGAACCTTAGAAAGAACCTTAGAAATCATTTAGTTAAACCTCTAATTTTTTAGATGAGAATACGGAGGCTCAGTGGTAAAATTACTTACTCAAGATTACATATATAACAATTGGTAAATCCATGATTTAAACTCATGTATTATCAACAAGGAAACATTTATAAAGTGCTTATTATGTGCCAGATACTATGATAAATGCTGGAGATACAGAAAGAAGCAAAATTCCATCCTGTCCTTCAAGGAGTTTACTATCTAAAGGGGAAGAGAAAACATGCAAACAAATATATTCAAAACAAGCTATATTCAGAATAAACAGGAGATATTTAACAAAGGGAAAGTACTGAAATTAAAGAGGGGTGGGGAAAGGCTCCCTGTAAAAGACTGAATTTGTTGTGTTTTTTCTATTATACAAAATGATAGAAAGCAAACACAGATTTTGTGAGGAGAAAAAAACAGGATGAATATCCATTTACTTCTTTCAGACCTGTCCCAGTTCATCTCTCACAGATGTCAAATATATTCCTATCCAAGGAAAATCTTTGTACGTACTGCTCATCAAAGATTAACTCTCTTCTAGGGAAACAGTGGAACCATAGGACAGTGTTTGCAGTTGTTTCATAGGAACTCAGTCCTAAGAAAGAAAAATGCAACATCTTATAAGACAAGCATTAAATATTTACAGATTCACTGTAGGCATATATGTGTGTGTATGTATATGGCCATGAATGTTTGTATGCGTATATACATGTGTAATTATGTATCTCCCTATATCCATACATATATTCATACATACGCATATATATTTTATGTGTGTATACATATCTATGTTTGTGTGTGTATACACACACAATTAAAAATGACCTTAGATTTTAATTAGCATCATTCCTATCCAAATGCATGAATTTAATTTGTAGCATCTTTAATTAAATATTTATGAAGCCTCCAGATAAGCATCTCAAATAATAGCTATCCTGAGTACTCATAAGCAGCCTTTCCATTATTGAGATATCCTGAATGTTCGAAATGTTCCTTTTTCTTTTTTGATTCAGTCCATATTTTCATTAATGTAAGAAACTTACACTAAAGGAATTCCTTCTATCCATGCAAATCAGCACTTATTCTGAGCTTTTAGTTTTAAAATGTTTCTTAAGGCACTGAGAAGTTAACCAATTTGCCCAGGGTCTCACAGTCAATAGAAGTCAGAGATAAGACTCAAGCCCAGGTCTTCTTGAATTCAAGACCAACTCTTTAGACACCATGCTACAGAAAGCTGCTTTTACTTATCCTGGGTAAGAAATCTATCTCCTTGGAACTTGTACTCATTAGACTTATTTAAAATAACTGTTGGAATTGATGAAAACATTTAATGATTTAGGAAGAACATTAGCTAAGATGGCATTCTCATAATCTATGAAAGGTGGGGTATTAGCTATTCTATTTATTTTTAAAGGGAAGAAACTGTCATGATAAAATGACAAATGGAGCTATTCATCCAGTAAACACAGGTAGTAGGGTAGGTTTTGAACACACATTTTCTTGATCCAAGACTAGGTAGATAGATATGTAGATATAATTTTTATGGATATTATTTTCCAAGTTCCTTTTTAAAAAATCTCCAGGATGTTAACCATCCTTCAGTTTCTCTGGAACCTGTAGATGATAACATTATTATGAAATTTTCTTTAGTTTTCAGGGATTGAAAATTTCCATCATATTGGAGTACCCTCGTGTTGTTATTAAATATGTCATTGCTATTTAGTTGTCTATGAGTCCACATCACCGTATCTTTCTGAGAATGTATGATCCATAGAGCTAGCTAAAGTAGATCACTGGGTTGTGCATTGGTCCTGGAGTCAGGAAGACCCAAGTATAAATCCAGCCTTATTATACTGCCTAATTGTATGACATTTAACCTAGAAGACATTTCCTCATTTGTAAAATGACCATGATAATAACACCCACTTTTCAGGGTTTTGAGAATTAAATAGGATAATATTTTTAAACATTTAGTAAGCTTAAAGTGCTATGTGAATGTTAGATACTACTGTTACTACTACTACAACAAGATGGATGAATGTGGCAACAGGTAAATATTACTTTGAACTCTTTAGATTAATTCTTGTATTTAAACACTTGGTAACATATAGTGTATACTATGAATATTTAGCAATGTTTGCTGATGGAATTGGCCCAAGTTCAAATTACTGGACTAAGGAAAATTGAATAGAGCAAAGGCAAGATGCTTGATTAAGCCCTTGGCAATCACATTTATCTGCATAAAAATCACTTAAGAGATATCTGAAAGATGCTTTTCTTGAGTAACAATTTTACAGTAGATTGGGGCTGGAGTGTATGTGTATGTTTTGAGCTTAAGATGGTGAATGGACTAATAGAAAACAAATATTAGAGAGAAAAAATGCATTTGCTTTGAAATTATCATTTCATTTAATCTAGGGATCAAGTTGTTAAAATCAAATCATAAACTGTTAGTATTTTGAATATCTGCCCCATATAGTCCTGCTACAAATGAATTGAACTTTTATGCAGTGGTAAAGTCAGACTTATGTTTCTTCACAGTACAAACTCATTCTTTTATATATCTGTCTACTGTTCTAACTTAGTGGAATTCATTGGGCAACTGATAAGAAATACGTTATCACAAGGAGAGCACTAAACTCCAAGTGAGGAGATTTGAATTCTAAACAGATTTGCTAGTAACAAATTATATAAACACAGGAGCACAACACTGTATTTTCTCAGTCTTATAATACGTGTAGATGGATGTTTTATTGTATATACATTAGAGTAATGTAAAATAAGTAGTTCTACCAAGATAATATCTGTGATCTCTTCTGTCTAATTTATTAGATGGAGCAAAGTATGTTCCTCATTATCTTTTTTTCTTTTCACTGGCATAAGATTTATTGATATTGTTTTACAAAGTGTACTTTTTCTCTGCCTACTTGATTCAGCTAATAGTTTC
Organism: Gracilinanus agilis; assembly: GCF_016433145.1. Classification (NCBI taxonomy): domain Eukaryota; kingdom Metazoa; phylum Chordata; class Mammalia; order Didelphimorphia; family Didelphidae; genus Gracilinanus; species Gracilinanus agilis. The sequence continues at coordinate 92,910,569 of NC_058134.1, read as the reverse complement.
TTCATGCCTATTCCATTTCCTTCTTATATATTACTGTTTAATCTTTATCTGGCTAAGGGATGAATAAGCAAAACTAGAACTAGTAGTCTTTTAGGAGCCTTGGGGAAATTAATTTCTTCCATAAAATGTTTGTTATACCAATTTCTTTTACTTCTGATATCATAACTCTTTACTATACAGATACTGGGTCCCAGAAATGATTTAATATAAATCTTTTTTTTTACCTGTCTCTCTTGTCATCATTTTTATCTACTTGAAAGTACTTACTGAACAATCTTAGAGCATAGTACCATGTAATGCGTATGAGAATACATATTTTAAATAGTCTATGACTTGAAGAAAATTACATATTATTATTTTTTTAACCCTTTTACTTCGGCGTATAGTCTCATAGGTGGAAGAGTGGTAAGGGTGGGCAATGGGGGTCAAGTGACTTGCCCAGGGTCACACAGCTGGGAAGTGGCTGAGGCCAGATTTGAACCTAGGACCTCCTGTCTCTAGGCCTGACTCTCACTCCACTGAGCTACCCAGCTGCCCCCAAAATTACATATTATTAATCAAATGAGACATATATATATATATATGAGAAGTGTTGTAGGTCTTCGTATGTTGGCATCAGAAAAATAACTGAACAAATAGTGCTTGTGCTGTTCATGAGAAAATGGAATGTCTGGCAGTAGAATTCCAAGAAACTGCCTAGTGGTTATGATTCACTTTGTTATCATTAAATACATATTTTGTGATCACTATCAAATGCACATATCTCAGAAAATCAAGGTCACAAGCCAGCAGTCTATTTCTGAAGGTTACATAAATATATAGATATATAAAATAAAATTTTCTAATTTGATTATAGGTTTCTATATTTTAAAATATGTGATGATCATTGCTATTTTGGGGAAATAGGAGAGATTTGAAATGTGAAACACTGAAATTCAAACACACTTTCATTCATTTATGAAAACTGTTTTCATGAAAGAATAAATATTATTTAAAATAAATAAGCCTTAAGAAAGATAATCAACAAAAGAATTATTGTGAGTTTACTGACTGTTCTTTCCTTCTTTTGGATCTACCTACTTTTATTTTTACAAAGAAATGAAATGATTTTTAATAACATCTTCCATTTTAAATAACATCTTTTAATGACATCTTTAATAACACTTCAAAAATATGTTGTCTTATGGTATATCTTTGGTTGTTCCACAGTACTAGGCTATTGCTTTCTTTTTGTCTGTCAATATTCTCAGTCACAATAAAGACATTGGGTCAACTGGGACCATCAGTGTATTTTTTCTGACATATTAGTAATTCTATGACTACCTCCATGGGCTTAGATTTCAGAGTGCTGCATATACAACAGCACCAGTAAGTTTTTTTTTTTTTTCCCTCAGTTATGTTGGTTGGATTGAAACGGTTTGATTTTTCTTTAGCCAAATAGAGATAAGAAATTCTTGCTTACAAAATTTCCTTTACAACTGTAAGTCGTTGGAAATGTTTTGACTATTACTTTTAGCTTTTAAATAGTTTTACCATATACAGTAAGGTCAGAAATATCAAATTATGTCTTGCAGAGGGATTCACACTAGAAAAGCACTAGCCTTGGAAGCAGAAGATTCTGCGACTTACTGGTTGAGTGATCTTATGCCATTTATGTTTCCTCTTGGAGGTCTCCATTTCCCATTAGTAGGATGATTAGATTGGAGGGGATGATATCTAATGGTATTTCCAATTCTAACATTCTGTAAGCTTTATAAGTGTTTCATATTTTGAAAGTCATAAAAGTAGCACATAAGAGACTTTGTGTAAAAAAAAATCCCTCAGAGAATAAGAAGATTCCTTCCGCCCCCCAAAAGTTAGAATTTTCTTTGTACTGAACACAGACCATTCAGAAAAGCAGGTTTAATAAATGAGATGCAGTGATGACCTTTATCAGCTGTACCGACAGCCATAAATTGAGCTGAACACTCCCATCAGCTCACTGGACAGAATTCATTATGGAACCCAGATTGCTGCATTGCCTTTGTATTTGATTGAGGGACAGACCATTAAAATAAATGCTACCTCACTCATAACAACAATGCATTCCACTATAAGGAGACCTGAAATATAATTCATTAATTCTTTAGATGACTAGGATAACCGTAACCTGAAGATTAGCTGAGACTTATTTCATTTAGCTTGGCTTACAGTGCAGATCAATTTGCTCTTCTTTGAAGTAGGCTGATTTGTTTTTGTTAAATTGGAACCTTTATCGATGGCCTGTATTGAATAAAATAGATTTACAATCCTGACAAGTCAGTGTTAGTTTTCCTTTTGTTTAAAATTCATGAGGGTGAAAAATATATAGGTGACATTCAGCCAAGAATTTGAGTTTTACAAACTTCAGGATAATATGAAAGCTTTTTTTTTTTCCTACTAATGGTTGCTCCAGTGACTGTCACCTTGTCCTTGAATTCTGGGACCTTCCTTAAAGAGGACCTGTGACATATTGCAATATTGTATGCAGTTATGTAAAGTCCTACATGTTAAGCAGCTCCTTAGAGATTTTTCATCAGAATCTTCAGAGAAAACTAAAGCAATAGTTGGAAATCATAAAAAGCAGATTTAAATCCAATGCCAAGAAGATTATTTTAAAAATTAGACTTATTACAAAGTGCAATGTGCCACATCAGAATTTTAGGGCTTTCATTTTTCCTGAGGATCTTCAAACAAGGACTTGCTGGGAGTAAGATCCTTGATCAGGTTCAGGTTGTACCAATTGGCTAATCATTTTTCTTTGGAGTCTGAAATTCTTTGTTTCTAGGCAAGGCACCAGTAGAGATATTCAGGTCATAACTATATCAAAACAAAGCCTTGGTGGCAGCTAAGTAGCTCAGTAGATAGAGAGCCAGGTTTGGAGATGGGAGGTCCCTGGCTCAAATACTTCCTAGCTGTGTGACCCTGGCCAAATCACTTAACCCCAGTTGACCAGCAATGTTCTCCCTTGAAACCAATACTTAATATACTTCCAATAATACTTCCAAGAGAGAAGATCAAGTTTTTTTTAAAAAAAGACATTAAACATAATGCCCAGTACTCCAGTAGTTCACTAAACCACAAAAGCAGATTATTATTAAGCTTCTTTAACACTTTGGAAAATGTGTCTGAAGGCACTAATATGAAGGCACTAATATGACTTGCTCCAAGTCATACAACTAATTGACAATGTAGTCTGGATTATTGTCAAGCAAAGCCTTCTGATTCGTAATCTGGAGGGTTGTTTGTTTGTTGGTTTGGTTTGGTTTTTTTCATTTTTCCCCACTAGGCCATGTAAAAGAATGTGATACTTGCCTGTTCTGATTTTCATTGGATCCACATGACAGTTGTGTTGTATGTAAGACTCCTGTCTACATTACAATCAGATTTTTGCAATCTGTTCCACCAAAGTATCTTTCAAAGAGCATTAGGTACAGAACATATTTATTAACCAATTAGTTGGCAAAGATTTATGTTTCTTTTCTGCTTAAGGCTCTGGGCATTCAAAGAAAAAACAAAATGATTTCTTCATAAAGATGTTTATAGTCTACAAGGGGCCTGGGGGAGAGACAATTTGTACACAAATAAGTAAATATGAAATATATACAAAATAATGCAGCAATAGAGTGTTACTGGAGAAGGCATCACAAAGGAGACAGCACTTTAGTGAACCTTGAATCAAACTAAGGACTCCAGGAGGTAGAGAACAAACAGAATAACTTCTAAGTAAATAGCATATGTAAAAACCCAAAAATAGAAGATAGAATACAAGACACTGTATAGAAAGGAACAACTAAGACAATCTGGCTGGAGCATAGAGTATGGTAAGGAAAGTAATGTGTAGCCAACCTATAAAAGGGTACTGGACACAGATTTTGAAAAAATCAATAAATAAGTATTTGTGAAGTACTTACTATGTGACAAGCATTTTGGAGATGCAAAGAAAGAGCAAATTAAATCCCTGTCCTCAAAGAGTTTTAAACTCTACTGTGCGAAACAAAATGCACAAGAGTTATTGCAGAGGAATAAATGACAAGATTTGGCAACTAGTTGGATTATATCCTGTAAGAGTAAGGAAGGATAACCATGAGGTGGCAAATGTGGATGGAAGGATAGATGTACTCTGAAGAGCAATAAGAACTTTTGAAGTCAGAATGAATTTGGTAGGAAAGATTAAAAGTTTTGTTTTGGACATGTTGAGTTTGAAATGTCTGGGACATTGAGTTTGAGTTATTTAATAGTTGACAATGAGACATGAAATATGTAACTATAGGAAAATATTCAAAATAAAAACTTAAAAATAAAATAAAATAAAAATAATAATTAGTGAAATACCACCAAAAAATAGTTGACAATGATAGACTAGTATAGGAGAGAGATGAGGGTTACCTACTTCTCTCTACATCTGACCCAGCCTTCATGGTATAACTAAAGATGCGAACTCCTGGAGGAAAATTTCCCCCATCTCTGCTAATCTGAAATGTTTTTGTTTTTTCTCCAGACTCATAGGGTCATGGATGTTAGGAGCCTCTCTTTTTGGCAGGAAGCTTTGTGGCCATTTAGTTCGATTTCTTCATTTTACTAATAAGGACACTGAGGAGTAGAGAAGTTGTTACTTGCTCAACGTTCTGCAGATGATGAGTTACAGAGCTGGGATAGGTTTTTAATTCAATTTCAATTTCTCTACATTCAACTCCCTTTCCACTTTACAATGCTGCTTGACCATGTGGCACTTTGCATCCTCTAATTTCTTATATTATACTTCACTTCTCTTAGGGTAGCATCTGTGGTGCACTGGATAGGGATCTTGGGCTGACGTTCAAACACAACCTCAGACTCTTTGTAGCTGTGCAACTGAACAAATCACTTAAAACTCTACTTCAGTTTCTACGCTGTAATGAAATTAATAATAGCACCTTCCCAAGGAGCAAATGAGATCATATTTGTAATTCTTAGCACAATGCCTAGGAAAGAGTAGATACTTATAAATGTTTATCCCTTTTTCTTCCCTTTTCCTCTTTATTGCTTTTTTCCTGCCCATTTATCTAGGGACCTTATCTTCTGTTCTCCACATGGGCAGCAGCCATGTCTTAATTATCTTTGTGTCTCATCTAGTGCCTAACAGTCTGTTGTACAAGGGCACTTAAACAGTTATGGAAGAACTTTACTCAGTAATATCTACCTTTAACAGAAGCATTCATACCTAGTACAATCCTTTTTAATTTAAACTCTTTGATGGAAGCGACTGTATTGGATTGATCTTTGCAGTTTACCTTGGAGTCAGAAAAAATGGGGTTCTAGTCATACCTCCAGTGTGATTCTGGACAATTCTCTAACTTCTGGGGGTCATAGTCAACTCTCTAAGACCAAAAATGTCATATTAGGTACCACTCTACAATGGTAGAGGGATTTTCCTATAACTGTAGAATCAGTTTTGAAAATATCCCCTAGCTCCTACTCTTGCATATGATAGGCACTTAATATTTAGCATTTAAAGGAATTAATTATTTTTCTACTTTAAAAAATAAATTATATTCTTTACTTCCTCTGCTCTCTTTCAAATCCTGTTCTCCTATATATTATTTATGTAGAAGACATGTATTTTATGAATAACTCAAGAAAATCTTCTAAGATAGATTATAACTCACATTTCTTTATACGTCATTTTCAGTGCCCCTGTCTTAAACATGCAAGTATGTTATTGACTGTGTTAAAAACAGAATTGTATATTTCAATTTTCATCAGTGGAGTTTATGCATTGTAAGTTATTCAATATCACAGCTTTCTCCTGCGTTGTTAATATTAAAGCCCATAACTCTCTGCTTTCTACAAAGAGCCTAAAAATTAAAGAGATTACTTAGAAATTTAATTAGGCAGCCCACTGGTTAAATTGAAAATTGAGTAAACACAGGTCTTATTAGTTTTATGACAAAGCTCTATATATTATAATAATCATCATGAAATAGAACCATCTATCCAAGAAAGCACATACTGTACAATCTGGTTTGAAGGCATTCAAATATTTTAATTTTTAGTACCATTGAGTCACTATAATTTGACATCTATAACTAAATTTGAAGTATGAGTGTTTTAAATTTTAATTTATTTCTTTAATGAGCAAAATTCCATTTTCTCTCCCTTCTGTATCTTCTACCTTCATGGGGGAGAAGAGAAATAGAAAATCCTCCTAACAAATATTCATGGTAAAGAAAAATTAATTTCCACATTTGCTTTATCCAGAAAAGCATATCTACTTCTACCGTTAAGCCTCTTCTGAAACTGTGATTCATCATTGCATTGATCAGAGTTCTTGTCTTTCATAGGTATTCATCTTTATAATGTATTTTTATGTATAAATTGTTCTAATGGTTATGCTCATTTCACTATGTATCAGGTCATACAAATTTTCCCAGGTTTCTCTTAAACCATTCCCTTTATGATTTCTTATATTAGTATTGCTATTATAATTTGTAATGTACATAATATAATTTCTTCAGCCATTTTCCACTTGATGGACATCTTTTTCATTTTCATTTCTTTGCCACCACAAAAAAGAGTTGCTATGAATATTTTTGTACATGTTGTTATTGCTAGGTCAGAGGTAAGTACATTTTAATAATTTGGGGGGCATAATTCCAAATTGCTTTCCAGAATAGCTGTATCAAAGCGTAACTCACTCAGTAGTACATTAATGTGTCTATTTACCAGGAGCCCTTCAAACATTTGTCTTCTTTTTGGTCAACTTTATCATTATTTTGGGTGTAAGGTAGAACCTCCAAGTTGCTTAAATTGATTTGTTCTATTTAATAGTGATTTGAGGATTTTTTTTTCATATTCTTGATAGTCCAGATTTCTTTCTTTGAAACTATTTCTTCACTTTCTTCAATCCTTTATCAGTTGAAGAATAGCTCTAATTCTTAGGAACTTGAATTATTTCTCTATATCTTAGAAATGAGACCCTTATCCAAGAAAGTTGTCTCAATTTTCCCTTAGTTACCTGGTTCTGTTGCATTTAAGCTTTATTAGGGTCATGCAAAAACTTTCTTATTTGGGCTCCTATTCCTGGATCTGAAAGGCAATTTCTTCTTTGCTTCTCTAATTTCTTCATAATATTTTCCTTTGTGTCCAGAGAGTGAATATGTTTTGAATATACCTTGGCATACATTGTGAGAGGTTGATCTCTATATCTAGTTTCTAACACAAAGCCTTCCAGTTTTACTAGCATTTTGGTGTCAGCTAGTTGGTATAGTTGGTAGAACACTGGGTTTGGAGAGAGACTCATTGTCATGAATTCAAATTCATTTAGACACTTAACTGCTGACCCTAGGCAGGTCACTTAACTCCAATTGCCTGTTTACTTATCTGTAAAATGAGCTAGAGAAGGAAATGGAAATACTCCAATATCTTTGCCAAGAAAACTCCAAAATGCAGTCACGGAGAGTCATATACAAAAGTGTGGAAGGATGACTGAAACCACTGAACATCCAAACACAACAATAACATGAGGTAGCTGGAATATTTATGTTTATCAAACATCAGTAAACTATGTTCATTTTGTTTCAGTATATTTATACCTAATCTTTTCCTCTGATCTACGTCTGAATTTTGTTACCATTCCAAATCATTTTGATAATTTTTTCTTCGAAGTATAGTTTGAAATCTGGTATTGCTAAGCTCCTTTTATTTCCTGTCTTTTATAGTTTTCCTTGAGATTCATGACTTTTTATTCCTCTAAATTAATGTTATTATTTTTTCTTGCTCTACAAAGTAATCCTTTTGTAATTTGATTGTTATGGCACAAGAAAGGAAATGAATTTAGGTAATATTTTAAAGTTAAATGACCTATCCATAAGTAATTAATGTTTCTCCAGTTATTTATATCTTTTATTTGTGAAAAGACTATATTATAGTTGTATGAATATAGTTCCTGTGTATGTGGCCTGGCAAGTAGACTCCCAAGTGTTTTATACATTCTGTGGGTATGTTAAGTGGAAATTCTGCTTCTACCTACTAGGCTTTATTGTTATCATATAGAAATGTTGAGGATTTATGTGGATTTGTTTTATGTTCTATAACTTTAATGAAGTTATCAATTTTTTTCAGTTAATTGTTTAGTTCTGTAATTATTGGTCCTTTTGGCCTCAGAATCCCTTTATACTCTAAAAAATTATAGAGAACCCCAAAGAGCTTTTATTTATTTCAATTATACATTTTGATATTTATTGAATTAGAAATTAAAACTGATAAAATTTTAAATATGTATCAATTAAATCATTTAAACAAAAGTTACATTATTGCATATTAATAGAAACAATGTAAAATTTAAAAAGTAATATTTTATAAAACTAAAATGATTTAGCAAGGAGTGGCATTATTTTGCAAATTTTTTTTAAAATCTCTTTAAAGTTTGGCTTAATAGAAGACAGCCAAATTTTCATATCTGTTCATTTATTTAGAATGTTATAACATGTTGTTTTGGTTGAAATCTATAAAGAAAATCCAGCCTAATGCAGATAAGTAGTTGGAAAGGAGAAGGGCATTTCAATAGACAAATAACATCTTAATGTTATTGTAAAAATAATTTTTGTGCCAGGAATGCCTTGCAAGGATCTTGAGTACCACAAGGAACAAGAGGACCATTCTTTGAAGACCACTGGTTTAGTTGACTCTGTTGTTCTCCAAGAAAACCATTGTGTCATCTTCAAAAAATAATCATTTTATTTCTTTCTCACTAAGTTTATCATTTCCATTTCTTTTTCTTGTAATTATTTCTTTAGCCAGCATTAGAATATTATAGCAAATAATACTGATAATAATTCATATCCTTTCTTTACTTACTGTTTTTATAGGAGAGTCCTCTCATATAGTCCCACACATATAGTACTGGCTCTTTGTGTTCTACTTTCATTAAGGAAATGTGAGATTATGTTTTCATTTTCTAGTGCTTTTAACAAAAATGAGTAGTCTATTTATCAAAAGATTGTTTGGAATCTCTTGGTTTGATAATATGATTCTTGTTTTTCTTTCTAGTATATGATTATTATATTGAGAGTTTCCCTAATATTTAACCAATGTGCTCTCTGGTATAATTTCAAGAGGCCCAATTAATAATATTTTTGATTTGCTATGATTTGTTGCTATGATCTTCTTTGTTTATATTTTATTAATAATTTTTGCCTCAATTTACATTAGGGAAAATGATGTCATTATCTTTATCTGCTTTGACTCTCTTTGGTTTAAGTGTCAGGACCATATTTATATTATAGAAAGAATTTGGTAGCACTTGTTTTTCCTAATTTTTCAGTATATGTAATATTAGAAGTAATCATTCTTTGAGTTTTTGGTAAAATTTACATGGAAATTAGTTTTGTTTAACATTTTTTTCCCCCTAAGTGATCTCATTTGTGACTTAACTCAGTCTCTTTTTCTGAGCATAATTTAAGTTCTCATTTCTTGCCTTCTTAATCTGGACAATTTGTGTTTTCATAAATATTCATCTATTTCATCTAAATTGTCATTTTGATTTATAATTGGGTAAATTCATATCTTTACTTTCTTCATTTCTTTTTAATTCATTCATTTTATCATTTTTCATTTCTAATAAGCATATATGTGATTATTTCCAGGGAGGGGGGAAGGGATGAGACTCTAAAGAAAAAGGCTCTTTTTTTCAGTCATCCCACGTGACTTAAAGGATTTTGGTTCAAATTTTCTCTCTGCCTTTCACTTAGCATTTCTCTGACCTGGGAAAAGTTATTCCCCATTCTCTGAGCTTCAATTTTCTCATCTAGAGATAAGAAGGTTAGAAAAAATGATCTGTAAGGTGTGAAGAGTGAATCAAACTCTCTATCAATCATCAACTCTTAAGTTAATCAATCAAAAACTTAAGTACTCCTACTTAGTATCTTACCAGTCACTAAGTATGAGAGTTCACAAGTCACTTGCTAGAGTGGGTGACTACTCCAAAGGCCACTGCCCCACCCTGGGCAGTACTAGACAAATTGAAACACTGCAATTGGTTCCCATAAAGTGGGGAAGGGACAGGAAGTGACGGGAAAAGGACTATTAAAAAGTCCTGAATTTCCTGTTCAGGGTCCTTCTTCTCCTTTGGAGTTCTTCTTAGGAGGACAGCTTGTTGGGGCTTTTGGACTTCAACTTCAACTTGGAGCTTTGGGCGTTTTGAGTAGTGTTTTCGGGTTGGGGACTTCAACTTTTGGCTTTGGAGCTTCTTAGAGTCAGGGACTTTCTTGTTGGGTTTACTGCTACCTAGGTGAGGTTTTTCTGCATTGGGACCTTTCCTGGATCCTGCCAGGCTTGCCAGTAAGTGACTAGGATTCCCACATGGAGATTAGAAGCGAGCTTTCATTTCACTGGATTAGTTTCCTTATCTCTTTCCCTTCCACATTTCCCTCTTTTTACTAACATTCCAATTAAACAAACTTGCTAAAAGCTGCTAATAGTTTTCCTGACTTAAGGGATAATAATCAGCAACCACTTTTTTTATAACTCTCTTATTTAGTCAAAATCTCAATTTAACCATTACAAAGGCCTAGGGTTTGACATATTTTAGGAGCTTAATGTATTTTATTTATAAATGTTTACTAAATACTATGATCTGATTTGGTGAATAAATGCACTCTTTATATTCTAAATAGATAATAACAACAACAAATCTTTATTAAGCACCTACAACATACAAAATACTATGCTACTTACTCTCATAATATAAAGAATTCTAAGTCATAACCCTGATCTTCCAGAGCCTTTATGGTTTAAGTAGAGAAATAACAGACAGTCAGAAAGACCAAGACATGGACAAACAAACCCAACTAATTAACATCCGATCCATTATATGCTGTTAATAATAGTTTGTGTATATGTACTTCTTTATGATTTACAAAGTACTGCAAATGACTTTACACATTTGTGAAGTAGATTTTTATAGTAGAGGAAGTTCAGCTTAGATGTGCTAATTGACTTGCTTAAGTCCGTATAACTATTTTAAAAAAATTTTATTTAGAATATTTTTCCATGGTTACATGATACATAATAACCTCCCCCCACCCACTTTCTTCTCCCACCTCACAAAGCCAAAAAGCAGTTCCACTGGGTTATACATGTATCATTGTTCAAAACCTATTTCCATGTTATTCATATTTGTAGTAGAGTGATACTTTAATATCAAAACCTTAATGACAAAGGAGAAAGTAGGGGCATGAAGCATGTAAACAGGTTAAAAATGAATATTAATAAATGTTTTAAAAAAACCCTTAATGACATCCCTGTTGCACTATGTGGTCAATCATATATTTTTCTAATGCATTTCTAGTTTCAGAGTTCTTTCCCTGGATGTAGATAGTGTTCTTTCTCTTAAGTCCTTCTGGATTGTCCTGGATCATCTCATTGCTGCTAGTAGAGAAGTCCATTATATTTTATTTTACCACAGTGTGTCTGTCTCTGTGTACAATGTTCTCCTGGTTCTGCTCCTTTTGCTCTGCATTACTTCCTGGAGGTTGTTCCAGTTCACATGGAATTAAGTCTGTATAATTATTAAGTTATGGAGCTATTATTTAATTTTCTTTTTCATTCAATTCTGGTGTATTTCTATTGACCATATTGGCTTCTACCACTTAGTGGTAGTGATAATTTGCCCTAGGAATTTAAAAGAAAGAATTACATAACTCAAGTGGAATAGTCCCTGTGCAAAAATAATTTATTTTTTTAATAATATCATTTATTTATTTTCTATTTAAACCCTTAACTTCGTTGCATTGGCTCCTAGGTGGAAGAGTGGTAAGGGTGGGCAATGGGGGTCAAGTGACTTGCCCAGGGTCACCCAGCTGGGAAGTGTCTGAGACCACATTTGAACCCAGGACCTCCTGTCTCTAGGCCTGACTCTCAATCCACTGAGCCACTCAGCTGCCCCAAAAATAATTTATTTTAAATCTTCTGACTAGATTCTTATCTCCCCTATGATGATTCCTTATGGTTGGTCTTAGGTCATACCGCTTGGTGTAGGAGAACAAAGTGTAAAATATTCCTGGCATTGTGTTAAACCTTTAATGGTAAATTCTGAGATTTCATTGCCTTATGATGCTTCAATGATCTCTATTTTCCCTGTTTCTGACAAGCACTGAAACATTTCACAGGAACCACTGGTTTTTACAGATGTGTGAATAGAAACTCATGCCATCTCTTCTTTATGTCCTACCTGTTAACTAAGGTTATATCTGCTTGTTTACATCATTCCTCACTCCCCCAAATGCCCTCTGGCTTCCCTTTTGAAATTCTAGGCTTTCTTTAAGATCCAGATCAAATCTTACTTCTTCCAAGAAGCTCTTCCTGACCTTGCCAGGGGAAAGGGATTTCTCCTTCCTCTAACCTTTCTGAAGCACTCTTACAGATGTTGTTCATCCTTTGTACTCATGAAGAAGAACAACCACATTACAAATTGATATCTTGACTTGTGCATGAATTGAATTTAAGTGAGGCTAAGTTATACAAAGTCCTCAATCTCATTTTCTCTTCCATATTCATTAAGTCCTATGGGAAGACAAAAGTTAGGATGACTGGCAATGGCCTGAGATGCAGTGGATGACCTTGGAATCTTTGACTTTTGAATAAGCTCTAAGTGCTCCAGTGCCTACTTCAGCCACTTTTGTGGCCATTGAAACAAATTATTCTCATCTGCCTATAGGAATAGGCAAAAAACTTCACATAATTGGGGTAAATATCTGCACTAACTCTGAAAAGTTTGAGACCAATTGGTTGCCTTCAAACCTAGTTTAGCCCACTTGCCAAGATGGTTTCATAAGAATGTGATTGAGATGTATGCTATAGCTTCTTGGAGCTATAGGTAATGGATGAGTAGTGGACACAATGGATAGATGAGCAGCCCAGAAAAGGGTTTAGGAAGCCCCTCACACCAGATGTGCTACTAGTCCTTCCTTGCACACCCTATGTATCCCATATACTCTGATAGTATTTATACTTACATTTGCTATTTATATACTTGACTAAGATTAGAGCTATTATTGTTATTTATTTCATTCCTAACTAGATTGTTAATTCCTTGTCCCCTGAGATATTGCCAGGTGAATCTTTTTCTTTTCTTTCCCATACCTAGCATGTTAATTTGTACACAGTACCTCCTTGATAGATATCTGTTCATTTCTTTGGTTAAGTTACCAGTAATCCCTAACTTCAAGGAGTTCACATTCAATCACTTTTTATGAGTTTTTACACAATTCCTGGAGCATAGTAAGCACTTAATAAATGATCGTTGATTAATTGGATCAATTAATTTGAATTTTGTTTTTTTCCTCATCATTTTCTTCCCTTAAGGTCTCACCTTTTTTTTGAGACCTATTCTCACTTTATTTTATTTTTTAAATTAATTTATTTATTTAGAATATTTTTCAGTGGTTACATGGTTCATGATATTTCCCACCTCTCTTCTCTCCCCCTCCCAGAGCTGACAGTTAATTCCACTGGGTTATGCTTATATCATTTTTCAAAACCTATTTCCATATTATTCATAGTTGCACTAGAGTGATTTTTTTAAAGCCAGAACCCCAATCATATCTCCATCAAACCATGTGATAGGTAAATCATATGTTTTTCTTCTGCATTTCCACTCCCACAGTTCTTTCTCTGTATGTGGCCTATCCTTAACTTTATATAAAATGTATGTCTTGAAAGAAAAAATTATTTTTGTCCTCCAGATCAATTCCTTTAACTTCTCTTATACTTTCATTTTCAGCTCTGTTACTTTGCTTCCTCTTTATGAATAAGAAGGTGTGTGTCTACAGCTCTTATTTGGGTGAAATGCTGGGTTTTTATTACATGCTGACTTCTTTTATTTAAAAAATTTTTTTTCAAGATGTTCTAAAAATCATAAGCCTATTTACCTTTCCTAGATATTAATACTGTGGAAGCCTTTCAGAATTAAATAGTTGTACACACCATTTTTGGTCAACATTTCTAGAATTTTTTATACTTAACAACCCAGATCTATGAGATCGAATATTGTCATGTACTGGATGTTCTATGACCATTCATTAGGGTTAGTCAAGTATTTCATAGACTTGATGAAACTATCACCATAATTTTCAATGTCATCACCAGCTGTCATTATTATAACTTTTAAACTTAAATAATTCACCAGACCTTGAAATTTTATAGTTGTGTCTCCTACCTCTTGGAAGATACTTTGACTTTTTTTTTCTATCTGATATCTGCAGTGTAAGAAAATTAAATTTTCCCTGTCCAGTGATGGACCTATAGAACTCTTTATGAATCACAAGAATACACATTTCAGCACTATTATTGGACTCTAAGAGTCATTAATCTGAAAAATTAAGTCTGTTTTGGACACAACTGTATTTCCTGATATCATCTACTCAGTTTTCCAGATCATCTCACTTTCTTCTAGTGGCTTCCATTTGGGGGTCAATTCTTCTCAAGTTATCAACTTAATGCTCAGGGTTTGAGAGATATAGGACATCCCTATCCATTTGTAGAGCAAAAAGTGGTCATCATAGCTCCAACACGGGATATGATCATGGAAACATTCTTTGCATAACCTAAAGTTCCTGACTCCTAGTCTGGCACTACAAGTCTCAGAATTTAGATGTATTAGAACAATATAATAAAATGACAAGCAACCCCATTTTGCAACCCAAACCCTCAAAATTCTCCATAGTCATGGACTTCCATGAAAGCCAGGTGGCAAATAAATAAAATTGAGAGACAAAATGTATTTTTATATTTCATTTAGGTTCATAGCTGGAGAATTTTACTTTGTTTTATATTTTTAGTGGCCTGGCACATGGACTAGTTTTCCTTTTTTAAAAATAAACACAATTTGTTGTATGCCACAGGAAATACTTCTTATCTAAAAACACACAAATAAACATCACTTCTGTTTAAAGACAAAATAATGAAAAAGCATATAAGAAAATATAAGAGAAGGAGTATTATTTTAAATTAGATATTGGTTGAAATTAAAGAGGTATGAACCTTGGGGAAGTGTCAAATATACTCCCTTTGTTACATATATGCACTATGCATTTCAGAAATGAAAATCTCCTCCTACTCTGATAAAATTTCTTTGCTGTAATTTTATCATCAAAATAGAAATATTATACTTGAATAAGCTACAGGCATGCACAGGTTATATTTAACAATGAGAGGTTAGCACAGTCTTATAGCAAAGTGTGTAAGATGTCACAACATCAATTTATATGCCTATATAGTCACAACTTCTGAAGGTTTAATTTGGACATTAATTTTGAACAAAGCTAAGCAATCCATAAGTATATCTACTGTAATTTCAATGAGAATATGGTACTTAGTTTTTTGAATATCATTTTATTCTCTTCCTGAAATATACTATCACTAAAGGAACTGAGGAACATTGATCCTCTCTAAAATTGGTTCATGCATCAGTTTTTGAGAGAAATACAAAAATACTCAAAAAGAAAATAATTTAACTACTGTAATTTTTTCTTCAAAAAGAGTGTGGAAAGTACATATATATTTGAGGATGAGGGGCAGTGAAGACCATTCTTAAGGCAGCTAAGGTAATAAAGTGGATAAAGCACTGGGGCTAGAGTCAGGAAGACCTGAGTTCAAATTCAGCCTCAGACACATTATGAGTTGTGTGTCTCTGGACAAATCATTTAACCTCAATCTGTCTCAGTTTGTTCAACTGTAAAATGGGAATGATAATAGCATATACTTTATGAGGTTGTTGTAAAGATCAAATGAAATAATTTTTGTAAGGAGCTCTTAGCACAATGCCCAGCATGTAGTATAAATAAATATAAATATTACTATATAAATGCTTATTCCCTTCCCCCCTCCTCTTCTAGAGTAAGGCAGGTCTCCTTAATGTAAGGTATAATAGCCATTTTTGTCTGCTAGGATTTCTCTCTAGATTATGACTGTATTGCTTTTCCTTTCCCTCATAAACATAGTTTCCATAGGACTATTCTTTCTTCACTGTTCTTACATCTGCCCACATTTTAGTATTCTTATGAGTCTCATTTATTATATACTCACCCATCTTCTGCCCCTACCCAAGTATAGGTATCCCACAAACCTCTGCCTTGAATCTTTTCTTCTCTTTCTACGTTATTTCTTTTGGTGATTTCAATATATTGGGGATGGAATATGTATATGGATATATGTGTGCATATATGCATGCAAGTGTACATTTGTATATACATGTTTGTGTATGTATTACATTATATATTTAAAAATCTCATCAGCATCTGAAATGAACCATGTTCAAAGTAGAACTGATTATCTTCACTTTGGAGCCTGATTTGACTTTTCTCCCTCATTTAATCCATGCAGCCAAATAGTTGATAGGTGTTTTTGTATTCTCTTCCCCTAATAACTTTGAAAAGGGCAATTTCGGTTGAATGAACAGCCATTAGAATGGTTTAAAAAAAGTTGAAATCCTAAAAAAATGTCATTGGAAACAGGAAAAAATTGAAATAAAGGTAAATTTGGGGAGAGAGACAATGTAATCGAAACAATACATATTTGTTCATATTTTCCTACTCTTTCTTAACCACTTAAAAGTGAAAATTGTGACTGGTGGAGTTGTAGTGTGGTAATTACTCACTGGCCACTATTTGGGAGTACAGAACTATAATTAAGAGACACCCCTTACAACCATAAAGTGATGGGTAAATGAAAGTGGAATGGGGAAGAGTGGAATTTCATCTGGGCAGCTGCTAGGAATTCCTGAATTGGATTAGATTTTAATTGTCCTCATGAGTCCATGCTTAATGTAGCCGTGGAAAGCCTGTGGCGAGATTGGCAGATGAAGAGGATGGTAAAGTTTTGATGGATAGAAACCACAGATTGTCTACAGGATGGGGATGATGAGATATAAGTCATCTTTCCACTCTATGATTAGTTAATCCTAGGCCCCTTCAAGTCAAGCCACAGGTTCTTTGGCTTCATTCCACCCTCCTTCCCTACTTCTTACCCCACTTTGGTACCAATATTCTGGATACTGTTGTTTGTTGATGACAAATAACATATTAATTGATTCAAGTCCTGGAAAACTTCAGAGTTTTACAAAATGAGATTGATAATCACTAAAATGACTTTGGCCTAATTGTCCAGATAGGGGGAAAAACCAAATGAATTTGAAAATTTTGTGCTATTCAAATTGTTACATATAATTTTAAGGATCTTCCTTTATGTTGATCAACTAGTTCATGGATCTTGGTTAAGTACTGCAAATGTATAAGTAACAGAAGCCAGAGCTGAATAGGAAAAACAAAGTGAAGTATATATTACAACTGAGTATTTATACAGTGCTTTTAATAACTCAGGCAGAAAAATCTTTCCATGTTAACTGAACCAAAAAACACCTAAGAAATATTTTTAAAGTTTTTTTAAAGTATGCTCCGATCTGAATTCAGACCCTATCAGTTCTTTCTCTAGATATGTATATCATTTTTCATCCCAAGTCTTTTGGGATTGTCCAAGATTATTGTTTTGCTGAACATAGCTATTATTCCCAGTTGATCGTTGTACATTTTAGTGTTGCTATATACAATGTTCTGCTCATTTAACTTTGCATGAATTTGTATGACTTTCGAAGTCTTCTGAAAGCATCTTGCTCTTCATTTCTTATATCACAATAATATTCCATCAAAATCATATATCATAACTTATCCAGTTATTCCCTAATTGATGGGCATCACCTCAATTTCTAATTCATTGCTACCACAAAAAGGGTATATTTATTTGTATAGGTCCTTTTCCTTTTTAAAACCTCTTTGGAATATAGAACTAATAGTAGTATTGTTAGGTCAAAGGGTATGCACAGTTTCAAAGCCCTTTGGACATAGTTCTAAATTGCTCTCCCAAATGGATACATTATTAGTGTCCCAATTTTCCTTCATCACCTCTAGTTGCCATTTTCCCTTTATGCACTATCAGCAAATCTGATAGAGTGAGGTGGTACCTCAGAGTTGTTTTAATTCACATTTGCCTAACCAAAATTGATTTAGAGCATTTTTCTTATGAATACAGATAACTTAGATTTCTTCTTCTAGAAACTGCCCTTTCATATCCTTTAACCATTTATCAGTTGGGGAGTTACTTGTACTCTTATAAATTTGACTCCATTCTCTCTATATTTGAGGAATGTGTCTTTATCAAAGAAATTTACTTTAAAATTTTTTCTCCTAGTTTTCCGCTCTCCTTTTACTTGACTTCAGTGAGTTTATTTGTGTAAAACTATTTTGTATTAATGTAATCAAAATTATGAATTTTATTTCCTCCAACATTCTTGTTTTGTCTGAAATTCTTCTTTTATCCATAGTTCTGAAAGGCAATATTCCATCCTTTGCTAATTTCCTTATGGTACTGTCCTTTATATTCAAATCATGGGTCCATCTTGAGTTTAATGTTGGCATATAGTGTGAGATGTTGCTTTAGACCTAGTTCGTGCTAAACTGATTTCCAGTTTTCCCAGGAGTTTTATTTAAATAATGAGTTCTTGTCTCAAAAGATTTAATCTTGCTTTTATCAAACATTAGATTACTATGGTAATTTACTACTATATGTAGTGCACATAATCTATTCCACTGATCCACCATTCTGTTTCTTGGCCACTACCAGATTATTTTGATAATAACTGTGTAATACAATTTGAAATCTAGGACAGCTAGGCCACCCACCTCCAGTTTTTTTTATCATTGATTCTCTTGGATATTCTTGACCTTTTGGACTTCAAAATAAATTTTGTTATTATTTTTTCTAGCTCAATAAAATAATTTTTGGTGTTTTGATTGTAGGCACTGAATAAGTAAATTAATTTAGGGGAAACTGTCATTTTATTATATTGGCTCTGCCTACCCATGAGCAATTAATATTTTTCTAATTGTTTCAATCTGTCTTTATTCTTATGAAAAATGTTCACATAGTTCCTGCTATTGTTTTTTAATCTAGGCAGATAAAATTCTCAAGTGTTTTATATTGGCTATCATTTTTTAATGGAATTTCTTTTTCTATCTCTTGTTGTTGAACATTGTTGGTAATACAAAGAAATTCTGATGATATATGTTAATTTTTTATTTTTCAACTTTAGTAAGTTGTTAATTAATTCTACTAGGTTTTTTAGCTGATTCTTTAGGATTCCCCAAGTATTGCATTATATTTTTATGATAGTTTTGTTATCTCATTGCCTATTCTAATTCCTTTAATTTCTGTTTATTCTCTACCATGGAAAGCATTTCTAATGTAGTGTTAAATAATAATGGTGATAATGTGAAATCTTGCTTCACCCCTGATCTTATTCAGAATGCTTTTATCTTGTCCCCATTACAGACCATGCTTGCTGGTGGTTATAGACACTACCTATTTTTTTTTTAAAAGAAAAAAGCTTCATTTATTCGTATGCTTTCCATTGCTTTTATTTTTTTATTTTATTTTTTAGAAAAATTTTCCATGGTTACATGATTCATGTTTTTATTTCCCTTTCATGTCCCCCTTCAACTCCCCCCCCCCCATAGCCAACTTGCATTTCCACTTGTTTTAACATGTGTCATAGATCAAGACTTATTTCCATATTATTGTTAGATGCATTGTTTGGTCATTTTGAGTCTACATCCCCAATAATCTTTCCATTGTGTTGTATTTTTTCAAAAGCTTTTTTCTGCATCTGTTGAAGTAATCATAGGATTTTTGTTGTTTTCATTTTTTATTACATCAGCAATACTGAGAGTTTCCCTAATATTGAAGAAGCCCTATATTCCTGTGTAAATTCCACTGGTCCATAGATAACATATTGCTATAATGTCCTTGCCTGTATTTTATTTAAAAGTTTTGGCACCAATATTCATTAGGGAAATGAGAATCTTTTTCTTTCTCTGTTTTTTCTTTTCCAAATTTAAGTACCAGCACCATAGTTGTCTCATAAAAGGAATTTGGTAAAAACTACTTTTTTGCCTACTTTTCTAAATAGTTTATATGATGTTGGAATTAATTGTTCTTTAAATATTTTGGTAGAATTTGGTTTTATTTCAGTTTTATTAATCTTGCTTTTTATTTTTAGGATTTCCAACGTGGTGTTTAATTAGGGATTTCTTATTTGTTCCTTTTCTGTTATTGGTTTGTTGTTTTTTTTTTTTTAGTTGCATGTCCAGTTCCTTGATCTTCTCTTCATCTATTTTATTGATGTAAGGATTTGGAAATATAAAATAACTTTAGTACTTTGCTGCATCCCATAAATTTTGATAAGCTGTCTCTTTGTGGCCATTATCTTTAATGAAATTATTGATTATTTTTATGAATTTTCTTTTACCTATTCATTCTTAGGACTATATTGCTTAGTTTCCAATTAACATCAATTAAAATTAATTGGAAATTAAATAATTTAGCCAATAACTGGGCATTCAACTTCTTTTTGTCTATTTTTGTTAGATTTATCTATTTCAGAGAGGGGAAAGTTGAAATTTGCATTAGTATACTTTTACTATTTCTTCCTGTAACTCATTTAAATATTCATTTACGAATTTTTATGCTATTCCATTTTGTGCATATATGTTTAGTACTGATATTTATTTTCTATGTTGGCTTTTAGCGAAACATAGTTTCCCTGTTTATCTTTTAAAGTTAAATCTATTTTTGCTTTTACTTTGTCTGAAACCATGATTGTAAAACCTGCTTTTATTTTACATCAATTAAAGCACAATAGATTCTTCTCTAGTCCATTACTTTTACTCTATGTATGTCTTTCTGTTTAATTGTGTTTCTTGCAAACAATACATTGTCAGACTCTGGTTTTTAAACTTTTCTGTTATCCACTTTATTTTATAAGTGAATTCATTCCATTCACATTTATCATTATGATTACTAACTGTGTATTTTCCTTCATCTATTTTCCCCATATTCATCTTTCTCTCTTTCTGTCCCTTCTCAAGTCTGTCTTGCTTCTGACTTCTGCCTCCCTCAATCCATCTTCCCTTCTGTCACTTCTCTTTCTCATTCCTCTCTCTTCATACTTACCTGTAGAACAGAACATATTTGTGTCCCTAAATAAGTGTGTATGTTATTCCCTCTTTAACCCAGTTCTGATGATAGTAAAATACAATGCTTCTCCCCTCCACTGTAAAAGCTCTTCCTGTTGTACTTCTTTTATATAAGATCATCTACCCCATCTTATCTCTGTTTCCCTTCTCACTCCTTATTTTTACTTTTTAAAAAAATCATCCCATTAAAGTTAATTAACAGTTGTGTCCTCTATGTATATTCCTTCTAATAACCCTAATAATGATGAAGTTCTAAAGAGTTACATGTAGCCTCTTCCCATATAGTAATATAAACAGTTTACCTTTATTGAATTCCTTATGAATTCTCCTTTAGGGTTGTCTTGCTTCCCTTAAGTCTTATACTATATTTTATTTCTTTTCTTTTTTCTTATACTATATTTTATTTTATTTTATTTTATTTTTAAACCCTTACCTTCCTTCTTGGAGCCAATACTGTGTATTGGCTCCAAGGCAGAAGAGTGGTAAGGGTAGGCAATGGGGGTCAAGTGACTTGCCCAGGGTCACACAGCTAGGAAGTGTCTGAGGCCAGATTTTAACTTAGGACCTCCCGTCTCTAGGCCTGGCTCTCAATCCACTGAGCTATCTAGCTGCCCCCTTATACTATATTTTAAAATCAGATTTTCTATTCAGTTTTTGTATTTTAATCAGGAATGTTGAAAGTCCTCTATTTCACTGACTATCAGTTTTTTCTCAGAAAGGATAACACGTGTTTTTCCTGGGTAGGAGATTCTTGGTTTAATCCTAGTTTCTTTACCCTTTGCAATATCATATTCTAAACCAGTCTCATCTTTACTGTATGAGCTCCTAAATCTTATCTTAACCTGATGGTAGTTCCAGGACATTTAAATTATTTCTTTTTAACTGTTTGCAGTATTTTCTCTTTGTCCTGAGAGTCCTGAAATTTGGTAATAATATTCCTGTGAGTTTTCTTTTGGGAATCCCTTCCAGATGTTCAGCAGATTCTTTAAATATCTATTTTACCTCTTAGTTCCAGAACATCTGGGCTGTTTTTAAAGAATTTCTTGAAATATGATGACTAGGCTTTTTTTTATCCTGGCTTTCAAGTAGTTTAGTATTCCTCATATTATCTTTCCGGATAAGGTCAGTTATTTTTTCCAATGAGAAATTCCACATTTTCTCCTATTTTTCATTCTTTTGATTTTGTTTTATTTTTTCGTGATGTCTCATGTAGTCAATAGTTTCTACTCACCCAATTCTAGGAATGTATGTATCTAAGATTGGAGAAGGAACATATGAAAAAACCTGGCATGAAATGTGCTACAGACACATGGTGGAGAATGAAGTTTGCTATATTCACCTACTAAGCAACTCATGGCATTTCTTGCCTTAATGAATGTATGATCCAACAAGACTAACGTAGGAGGAAGGGTTCATCCCACTCTTCCTGCAGTAGCTATTCATGAGTCTTGTCTCCAACATAAGAACACCACTGCCTTCACTAATAATTATCCCCAATCCCTATTCTAACAACTACCCACTTGAGGCATGCAAGTTTCCAACTTCCCTTCTCCATTAGCTTTGAGCCTCTCAGGATGGTTATAATCTAACTATGACCTGGACACCTGTTGCATTAAGAGCTATATAAGCCCACAGACTAGCCACATCCCATTCTTTACATGACATTTTGGCTATTGTAGCTTCCCCTGCAAGATTGGCTTTGTGTTTTAGGAAAGTAGTTGCTGAGTAAGTATGTTCTCCTTTACATTTACAATGGAACCAGGTCAGTTACAAAGGATGAATAGATATGATAGGTTGCAATCTGAATTGAAGATCTTTTTATTTTTCCCAAACAAACCCATTTCTCTTTCAGACTTCCTATCATGACACCACTATCTTCCCAATTACTCTGGTTCAAAACATTTGAGTCACCTTCAATTTTTGCCACTCAAATATACATATCCATTCAGTTTGTAAATCTTGTCATTTCTATCTAAATATCTCTTGTATCTTTCCCCTTCTCTGTTCTCACACAGCCACTAGGGTAGTTCATGCTTTCATCACATGTCTCCTGGACCCTGTCAGTAGTACCCTAATGGGTTTACCTTTCTTCATGTCTCACATCAGTCTAATCATTCCTCCATATCTCTACTTAGTCAACCATTCCGTAATTGATGGGCATGTCTTCATTTTCCTTTTCTTTACCACCAAAAAAATACCATTATAAGTATTTTTGTACAAATAGATCATTTCCCCTTTTCTTTTATCTTTTTGGAATGCAGACCTTGTGGTGGTATTGTTGGGTCAAATAACCCTTTGGGAATAGTTCCAAATTGTTCTCCATAATGGTCTGATCAATTCCCAACTGAAAACAGAGCATTAGTGTCCCTATTTTTCCACATCTCTACCAGTATCTATATTTTTCCCTTTTCTGTCATGTTGGCCACTCTCATGATGTTTGTGAGGTTGGTTTAAATTGCATTTCTCTAATCAATAGTGATTTAGAACATTTTTTACTTATAGATTCACCTTTCTCCTGGAATCTCACAATAGCTCCCTAATTGGTTGTTCTTCCTCAAGTATCTCTCAACTCTAATCATTCCTCTATACCACAATTTGTTCAGCCATTCTCCAAATGATGGACATCTCTATTTCCAATTCTTTGCCACCACAAAAAGAGTTGCTATAAACATTTTTGTATGTGTATGTTTGGACCAAACACCCCTGCTAGTACATTAGTGTAGATGTTTTTCTACATCACCTCTATCATTTATCATTTTCCTTTTCTGTCATGTAATCAGTTTCCTCAGTATTTGAGAAATGAGGCCTCTGTAATGTTTTTCCCCAATTTGCTACTCTACATGTAATTCCTCTACTCAAACTCCAGTGGCTCTGTGAGAACTATTTGTTTAAATAATTATTTCTTTATTTTCTAATCCTTTAAAATGACCTTTTTCTATCATTATTATATATATACATGCAAACATACATGTATAACTGTTAGTAGATTAGCATATATATGTAATTTTAAATAATTATACTGTCAGGGTAAATACAGTGTCAGACTCAAAATCAGGAAGACCTGAGCTCTAATTCTGTCTCAGGACTCTTATTAGTTGTGTGATATTAGGTAGGTCACTGAACCTCTCTTAGCCTCTGTTTTATCACCCATATATTGGGGATGATAATAATAGCACCTAGCTTACCTAGTTTTGTACAAATCAAACAACACAGCATAAGACATTTTGTGAACCTTAAAGTTCTATATAAATACCAGCTTTATTAATTCTTAAATAAGAAAACATACTTAACTGAAGATGAATACTAAAAATAGCCAGTCAGGGATATGCATTCAAAAAAAAATTTAGATTCCTCTTCTAGAGAGCTACTTTGAGCATCTCTTTATTGTTTAGTCCAATGATATATATGCGTCAGTGTGCATTTTAATACAGTAGCAAAAGTGTAACATGTGTTCTTTTGTGTTACTGTGTATTCAGTAGAGGATAGCTCTGGATTTGAAGTGCGATAAATTTGATAACTTTGCCATCTCTTCTGCCCTATGTTGAAAGGTAGTAAATCTAGTGTTGACTGGGCATGCACCATTCATGGAATTGTGTTTGTGTGTATATGTTTTCAGGGAACAAAGTTTAAAGGGGTAATGGAGGAACTGGTTTAGGGTCAAATTAAATTGGTTTATATCAAAAGAAACTTCAGTGCTCGTTGTTTAAAGGGTCTTTGGTGAAATGAAGGTTTGGGTATTTTTTCAGAAATATTTGGTTCATCCTACAAAAGCATTTGAAATTCTGATCCAAAGTTGAGTGAGCTGCTTGATGTCTCATGTTCCTCCTTTATTCTTTTACAGATAAAGAATTCATCTACAGAGAACAGAAAGGAACTGTGATGTTGAAGAATGTTGAGACAAATAATTCTACTGTATTAATAGAAAGCAAAAAAATTGTAAGTACCTTCTTTAATGACCAGGATAATTTCAGTTTTTTCTCCTTCAGGTCAATAAAGCAGAAAATGACTTTAGATTTCAACTTTCTCTATAGCCAGGCAGGAGCAATAAACTTGTAATACCACAGGCTAAGTCAGTGAGGATAATATGAAACTGAACCTCCTCTAATTTAATAAGCTGGAATCTCTCTTTCATTGTATGGAAAATTCTCTGAAGGCATTGGAAACAAGTGTTGCATAACATATATAATTGAAAGATAAAGTCTTATGGCTTCTACCCATTTACAGAACAATTGCAGTAATGCATATATAATACTCGTAAAGTCTAGCTCAGTCTCCTTCAGAAAATTCATCCTTTCATATACAGTACATGAAATATTAATTGAGTACAAGCCTAGTTGTTCTAGTGATGGTAACCAAACAAATCTTAATTCATTAAAAGTATCACATCTTGGAAATCTGGAAAAGTTCCATTTTTCTCCAACAAATTTGAAATAATTTATTAAATATTTTAATTAAAATAATTTATTGAATATTTAATACATAAAATAATTTATTAAATAACTTTGATGGAACATTTAAATAAATAATTTAATGAAATAATTTATTAAATGTTTAATAAATATTTTAATAATGTGTTAAATAATTGGAGCTTCATAAGCCATTATAAAGGAAGTTCCAGCTTATGTGTGTGTATTCATTGGAATAAGATTTATTTTATTTTATTTTTAAAAGAGATGGTTTACAAATTATCTGGGGAAAGAAATACAAAATAGACTAAAATTGAAAATGATCTTTTTTTAAAAAAATCAAATTGTCAAAGTGATATCAGAACCAAAAGTTCTGAAATGGTACTGATACTATTTTGACAGGTAGCTAGGTGATGCAGTGAATAGCTGTGCAAGGCCTGGAATCAGGAAGACCTATTTTCCTGAATTCAAATATGGTCTCATTTACCTCTTGTGAGACCCTAGAGAGTCACTTAACCCTATTTGCCTCAGTTTTTCCAACTGTAAAATGAGCTGGAGAAAGAAATGGCAAACTACCCCAGTATGTTTACCAAAAAATACTCAAATGCGGTCAAATGCCACTAAAGAACAACAGTATTTTGAAACTGACACAGATCAGAAATGTAGAATTTTGGAATTCTGAAATTGGAAAGGACAAAAGAATTAATATAGGTTAATCTCATTTTATAGATGAATAAATGAAAGTGCTGGAAGACGAGGCAATAAATGTATGTCTTATCTGTTAGTGTTACCTCATAACAACCAGAACTAGAATCTAGGTCTCCTGATTCCTAGTCCCATACTTTTTTCCAGTACAACACACATCCCTGTAAGTATAAAGGGAAACTTTATTTCCATGCTATTTAATTTACTAAATTCTTGTAGGTATCAAGATTTTAATCTTCATAAATTAAAAAAAATGCTGTTAGCTTTAAATTTAATTTTTTGACAAATTAAATTGAATAATTTAATTTAAAAATAATATTTTAAGAGACAAATTAATCTAAATAGGATAGATCTTAGTCTTCCATGTAGAAAGATAGTGTCCTGGTTATAAGTAAGATATACTAATTCTCTCTCTCTCTTTTTAAAATCCTTATCTTCCATCCAAGAATTGAGATTGTATATTGGTCAAAAATAGAAGAGCAGTGAGGGCTAGGTAATGGAGTTTAAGTGACTTGTTAGGGTCAAACATCTAGGAAGTGTATGATTACAGATTTGAATCCAGGTCCTCATATCTCTAGGTTTAGCCTTCAAACCACTGAACCACCTGTTTGTCCCCAGCATACTAACTGTATGTTTTGTGGTGTTTTATTTAGTACAATAGTCTTAGTTTACTAAACAAGGCCCTGTAAGAATGAATGCACATCTGCTTTTCCATAAAAATTTTTAAAAAGCTTAGGGAAGAGCTTTACAGAAACTAATTCAACACATTTCCAAATGTTCCAGGTACAGAAAAGGATTTCTAATATTAACTGAGAAACAGAAATGAATGGAAACTGTTGCCAAGGGTGACCGGATTTTAATGTTAGAAGGTTATCAATATTTCCTGAGAAGATGTCACATTAGTAAAAGCAGGTTGCTGTACATACAATTGCACTTAGCAATGAAATAATAGAATATGAACTGCCTTATCTTTCTAAGATCAATAGCCCATGACAGATCATATATTTTATCTGAAGTCATTTTAGCCAAGTAATAAGGTAACTTCAGGCACCATCTTTGGTACAGAAAAGAGATTCATATCTCCCTAAATGATTCCATATTACGTAAGCTTTTCCTCCTTTTTAAGGCATCTTGTTAATAATGATCCTTCTGGTACTTATTTTAGTCTTCTCCCAAGCATAGATTCCAACAGCTTAATTAGTGGCCTCTATGATAAGGAAGGAGAGACATAGAGTTTATGACTTGAATAATATTCTAGAATATCTCAGAATTCTTGATTCAAGTACCACATCTGCCATTAGTCTCTCGAGCTGAGGTCATTTAACCTTCTTGTTCCTCAGAGGAAGTCTAGCCTCAACCCACAGCATGCTGGATGCATTCCCTTTTTTGAATTTATTGGAGGATACAGTGAAGAGTCATACAGTATGATTTGTACAGTTGAGGGAAAGAGCCACAAACATCAGCAGAATGTAAAATCACAAGCTATCCCCTCTGGAGTTCACCTATCTTACTTGCCACTTGAACTAAAAAGAAAACTATGCTCCCACAAGTGAATATTCATTAATTGTTTTGTGATACTAACTTGTACAGTGTGCAAAAGGAAGTGTTCTGGTATTCATTACAAACATTATATGACTATATCTACCAGATGCAGAAACAAAAATGAAATAGCCCCAGCCCTCAAAGAGTTTATATTCTTTTGTGGAAGAGGGGCAACCTGAAAATAGATAAGTGAGCTATAGCTACACACTCAGATTTATATGTATTGTATGTATTATACATGTATAATATATATTACATTTCTATATACAAAACTGTGTGTGTATCTAATATATATCAGGGGGAGAGAGAGAGAGGGAGAAAAAGAGACGTAGAAAGGGAGAGAGGGAAGAGAGGAGAGGAAGCATTCAATTTAGTGATCCCCATTTCATGAATAGTATCAGACCCTTTGTTTTATGTCCTTGGCATAAGTTTTGGGTACTTAGTCAAAATTTCTTTTGTAAAATCTAGAACCCTTTAGGATTGTTGAAGACATGACTAAAGGAAACTTCCCATCAATACTTCTTAGCTAAGAAAAAGTAGTAGTAGCAATGTTGGCAGTGGTGGTAGTAATAGTTGTAGTAGTATTAGTGTAACTCACATTTATATAATACTTTAAGACATAAGTTCTTTCCTTGAAACAACTCTATGAGGTGGGTTACTAAATTATTAAGCTATGTCAAAACTACAACAGTACTTGAAAATGGAGATGATTTTTGAATTTTCAAAGATCTAGGATCTCAGTGCTGTGGGTGTTCCTTTCACTGATGCAGATTGCAACCTCTCTTTATATTAATGGATACTCTTCATTAGTTGCTTTGGGGGAAAAACACAAACAAAATAACCACCTTAATACCCTATAGAGTATTTTCTAGTGATGAAGTCTTTTAAATTGTGCTACATTCATGTGGCAGAAAACAGGCGCTGACCCTATTACTCAAACGTCCTAGGAAGTACAGTGAATACTGTTTAGTTCACAGCTGGAAGACCTGATTTCTAATTCTGCCTCAGACACTTGCTGTTAATGAAGATGGAGAAAATAATGTAATTCCATCACTCAAATGATAAACCAGCAAAAGATATGAATAGACAATTTTTAGATGAAGAAATCGAAGTCATATGTAGGTATAGGAAAAAATGCTCTAAATCATTAATGATTATGGAAATTGTTAACTTGGAGATAAATGCAAAACTTCCAAGTAGTCAGAAAACCCACTCTTTAATTAAATAAAGGGATAGGTTCATAAATCTGGGCACCTCACAGAGTCATAAACAAATACTACACAGAACAAAAGGTTTTGGGATTCTGAAACCATATCCCTGGGAGAAGACACAGCTCTTAGTGCCAACTCCAAAGAGATACTGAACCTGAGAGTCTCTTCATACCTTTTTGGGAAGCCTACAAAGACTAAACATAAACAGGTGTGTAGACCTCCTAACACCCAGCAGCTATGGCATTAGAGAATGGTCAGCCGTAACAAATTAAAGACAAAGGTCAACCTCAGGAGCTGGGCTTCCAGAGGAAACTTTCAACCAATAGGGAAGCCTCCAAAACAACAAGATGCTTAACATTCAAATCAGAATAGGTGTGCTTGGTGTTGGGTTTTCTCAAAAGTAAGGGTAAACTGAGTCACCCAGAAATCCATGTTGACAAAATGCAAAAAAAAAAACCAATAATTCTGAGATGTCATCTAACATATGTCAGACTGGCTAAAATGACAAAAGGGAAAAATGTTGGAGGGGATGTAGAAAAAAGAAGACACTAATAAACTGTTGGTGGAACAGTGAACTGATCCAGCTATTTGGGAGAGCAATTTAAAATTATACCCAGATTGTTATAAAACCTTAGACTAGGCAATACCAATCCTGAGTCTATTTCCCAAAGAAATCAAGGAAAAAATAAAAGAATCTATAGGTTCCAAAATATTTATAGCAGCTCTCTTTGTGGTAGCAAAGAACTAGAAATTGGGATAGCCATCAATTGGGGAGTGGCTTAATAAATTGTGATATGTGATTTTGATAGAATACTACTACACCATAAGAAATGAGGAGCAGGCTAACTGAAACAAAAAAATTGGAAAGAACTACATGAGATAAAGAACAGCAAAATGCATAGAACCAAGAGAATATTACATATAGCTACAGATTTAGTCCTTGAAAAATAAATTGTGGATGTCATCACCAGAGAATGAACCAGAAAAATGGAAGCAAGCAATAATGTATGTACATGCATATCTGTCTCCTGGATGATGATGTCTTCTGTTATGCTAAGAGAGGAGGGAATAGCTGAGAGACTTGTAAATAAATTATATTAATAAAAAAAGAAAAAAGAATCTAATCATCCTGACTGTGTCTACCACAGATTTATGTTACATAAACTCAGCTTGTTCCTCTGTACTGCTAGACAGTCCTTTTATCTGTCTCTAATTAACTCACTATCTCACTCAGCACCAAAGCTTTTCCAAAAATTTTAATCCTTCCTCAGAATCTGCATGGCTAACCCTTCCCCTACTCAGCTTAGAACTTGCTAATATTTTCCTGGGAAAAAAAAACCTGAGATCTTTTCTCTTTCTTTATCTCACATCACCCAGATGCATTCTACGACTATTTCCTCTTTTACCCACCTCACATGAAAAAGTGGCACTTCTTGCCAAAGCTAACCCTCAAGTTGTATAAGTGGTCTTATTCCATCTCATCTTCTCTGGCAGATTAGTCTTACTATCACTTGCATTCTCTCACTTATTTTGTCTACTAGCCCACTGACTCCTCTGCAACCTAGAAAAGTGCCCATGTCTTCTCCATACTCAAAAAAATAACCTCAATTTTTCAACCCTAAATTGTTGTTACATATTTTTCCTATATTTTGTGGCTAAAGTTATTAAGGTTAACTGTAATAATAGATACCTGTACTTCCTCTCCTCACTCTCTTTTTGGCTCTTCCCTCCCAAACCATCATTCGGCTGAAACTGTTCTCTCCAAATTTACTAATGATCTCTTAATTGTCAAATTGAATGGATTTTTCTTGGTCCTTATGCAGATTGTTGCCTCAAAACTTCTGAAACCACTGGTCACCTTCTTGATACTCTCTTTAGGTTTTCAGGTCAATATCTTCTCCTGGTCCTATAGATCATTCCTGTTCAGTCTCCTTCACTGATTCTTTATCCATTTCATACCCACTAACCATGGTTGGGCTGTAAGGCTCTTCACGGGGTCCTTTTATCCTGCTATGCTATTTCACTTAATAATCTCAGCAGCTCCCAAAGATTCAGTGATCATCTCTATGCTGATGATTCTCAAATGTACTTATCCTACCCTCTGCTTACCTCCAATCTCACATGTCCAACTGTGGGTTAAAAGACTTGAGCTGGATGTCCCTTGGGCATCTTTAACTCATGTCCAACACCAAACTAATCATCTTTACCACCAAGCCCTCCCTACTACTGAACTTCCATATTACTATCAAGGGCCCCACTATCCTCCCAGTCAGCAAGGCTCATAACCCAGATGTTGTCCTCAGCTTCTCACTGTCTCCCTCTCTCCATATCTAATCTGTTTCCAAAGTCTACTGATTTCCCATTTGTAACATCTTTCAAATATGCCCTCTTCTCTACTTTGATACTGCCACCACCCTGGTGTAGGTTCTTATCTCTTCATGCCAGGGCTATGAACATAGCCCACTGGTTGGTCTGCCTGTAACAGATCTCACTCACTTCAGTCTATCTTCCACCCAAGATAATAAATTAATTTTTTTTCTAAAACTGTGGTCAGATTTTACTGAGAAAATCCCAGAGATTCCCTCTTAACTTCCATGATCAAATAGGGAGTCTTCTATTTGGCATTCAGTAAAGAATATCAAATAATATTATTGAATGCTCCCTCTCACTTATAGAGCCTTCTGTTTAGCATTCACAGATTTTCCTAACTTAGCTGTCCTGTCTTTCCAGCCTTTTTATACCATACACCTCCTAAATTATTCTTTGTTCCAGTTACTCTGACTTTCTTCTCTCACACTAGATACTTCATTTCTTAATCTCCCAATTCCAGGGCCTGGGAATTTGCACTGGTTGTTCTCCCACCTCTTCTCTTCCTTCTCTTGGCTTCCCTAGCTTTTTTTAAGTCCCAGCTCAAATCTGACTTTCTTGGGGAATCCCTCTATATTCTCTCTTTGGTTCCTATTTTGTTTTTGATTTTGTTGGTTTTTTTTCCCCTCTCTCTTAATTCTGGTGCCTTCCCTCAGTTCCTATTCCTCATTTCTCCTCTACACAGTTAATTTGTACATAGTTGTCTGCATGTTGTCTCTCCCATTAGATTACAAGATTCTCAAGGACAGGAACTGTCTTTTAATCTTCTTTATATCATCAGTACTTAGCCCAGTGCCTAGCATGTATACTCTCAATAAATGACCAACTGGCCTACTACTGGTTGTGATCCTAAATAAGTCACTTAACCATTTTAGTGTTTGCTCATTTATAAAATGGGAATAATAACTCCTATATCACTAGAGTTGGGTGTATGTAATACGATCTATAAAGTTCATTATGTACCTTAAAAGTGCTATATAAATTTCAGCTATCAAAATCTTTCCAGCTCTGTGGGAAGCGCTATACCTTGTATTTTATGGTAAGGCTTTCAAGAACTCACTTTACTTCTACACCATGATGAATAAATGGAAGAGAGTTTATGGGGTCATTATACACCAACAGATTAGTGATCGCATCAATGTTGATCCTCACTCCAATGGTAAAACTCACTATCCTTCCACCTCTTCTTGTCCTGTGGGATTCTTGGTCATATTCTCTCAACTTTTCTAGAAAACTTCCTGTTATATTGAAGACCTTTCTCTGGGGCTTTAAAATATCCTGTGGACACTAGAGTAATACATATATCTTTTATCTTTTCTTCTTTATGAACATTCTATCCTATATTTTGTATATCTTTGATGCCAGAGAGATATTATGATATATTGCATACAAGATCAGCCTTAGAGTCAGGAAGACCTGAGTTAAAGTATTACCTCTGACTCATATTAACTATATGACCTCTCAGGCAACCACTACCCTTTCAGGAGGCCAAGCAACCCAATAGGAATATAAATTATAAATGAGCTGTCAATCTACATTAGTTAAGAGAATTTCTCCCTGAAAACTCTCCTATCCTTATGAAACCACAAGTCCATCCCCACTCCAGCTTGAAGACAAAACAACGTTAGGCTCAATTGATCTCAATCATTATTGTAAATATGCAGCTGCCTAATTATGTGGGCCACCATAATTATCCCTGGTGGTTCCTGGAGTCACTTAAGATACATAAAATGCTCCATTTTATCTGGGCTAACACCAACTGTCCTTCATGATCTCCTGAAGAAAGTTCAGTTAAATGAAACTAGATAAGCCAGTTGTTGAAGACTAGCCTGGATAGACTCCTATGACATTGTGAATCCTATTCCATACCCACACAAAGCTCTTTAGAAAAAAAGGCCTTTGTTTATGCAAATAAAACACTTGTGCCAAATCTGTGTCCTTTCCCCTTGAATCTTCTTCCCACCCTAAAAATATTTTGATTGACAGGTTTAACTCTGTGTCCCCTTATAGCCAAGCCAAAGGTAGAGCCATAAGGAAATACACGGAGACCTCTGAGTGCAATATTTGGAATAATGAAATGAAAACCTTGGATTTGTTTCTTTTTATACAGTACCTGGCACTAAGGTTCTGGGCAAGTCACTTTACTTCCCTCAGGCTCATTTTTCTATAAGAGAGAGTTAAAAAGTACCTACTATATATTAAGTACTATACTAGGTGCATTGGATGCAAAGACTAAAAACAAGAGCACCTAATCTCAAAGAATTTACATTCTATGAGAAGGGAGCAATATTAACAATAAGTAAATATATAGGGACAGCTAGGTAGCACAGTGGATAAAGAACCAGGTCTGGAGTGGGGAGGATTGTCTCTGTCACCTGGGTAAGTCACTTAAGCCTGATAGCCTAGCTCTTGCTGCTCTTCTGTCTTAGAACTGAAACTAAAACAGAATGTAATGGTTAAAAAAAGAATTACAAAATATTTACTAAAGGTGAGGTGTTTTCCCAGGGGATAGTACTAAAAAGTAAGGGTAACAACATATACCCTGGGTAAGAATTATTGCACTGGTCCCTGAACTGCCTTGAAGGAAGCCAAAGTTTCAGGGAGATGGAGATGATGAGGAGGAGTATATTAGAGGTGGGAGGGGACACCCTGTGCAGAGAAGGGAACATGGGATTTTTTTTTGGTAGTACATAGGATGCACAAAAGAGAGAGAGGTTGTTAGTTGAGGAAGATAGGCTGACCCAGGCTATTGTTTTGTTTTCAGTCATATCTGACTTCATGACCTTATTTGAATTTTTCTTGGCTAAGATACTAGACTGGGTTGCCATTTCCTTCTCCAGCTTGTTTTATAGATGAAGAAACTGAGGCAAACAATGCAATGAAAATAATAGATCCAGTTAAGTAATTTGCTTAGGCTCAATTTTTAAATGCCATTCAGTGTTATACATGTTTTATTCTTGAAGCTTACTATAAGTTTCTTGAGTCAGGGAATGATATAGTCTTGCTTTAGAAATGTCTTTTATGTTGGGGCTAGGGGACTGATTAAGATTAGTTACTGTGATAGTCCAGGTTGAGAGGTGACAAGAACCTAACTGGGACAAACTTCAGTATCCCTATCACACTCAGTCATTTCTACTTTCCTCTCATCTGTATCCCACCTGGAATGCTCTGTCACAGTCTCTCCACCTATTTAAGAACTATCCTTTCTATAATATTCCTCTCCTAGGGAGTTTTCTCAGACTGCCTCAAGCCCTGATGCTATGTGTCCTAAACTTCTGGAGATTTTACTGTGTTCTTTTCTACTAATACAGGTGGCAAAGTGGATAGAGAACTGGCCCTAGAATTAGGAAGCCTTGAGTTCAAAGAAAGCCTAACACTAACTTTCTGCCTCTAGGCAAATCACTTACCCTAGTTTGCCTCAGTTCCTCCTCTGTAAAATGAGTGGGAGAAGGAAATGGCAAATCACTCCATTATCTTTGCCAAGAAAACCCCAAATATCCTCAGGGCCTGTCATAGGGATGGAAAAATAATATATATCTACAAATATAGATATAGATAAAGATATAGATAGATATGCACAAAAGATTATATGTGCATAATCTTTTGCTATTGCTTTGGACCATAGAGTTAGCTAGCAAAGCCGGAACTCGAATCTCATCTAGAACATCCAGTCCAACTCACTTTTTTACACATTACATTGCCTCTCATTGAAGACTTTTTTAAAATCATATTTACCTTTGATCCTTTATAATGATTACAATGATAAAGGCTGATGAAAATAATAGATCCAGTATATCATATTTTAGTTCAAATATATCATGATTTTCAAAAGCACTTTTCAAAGATTTTCTTATCTGAGCCTCCCAACCACCTTCTAAGGTGGGCTATTTTATCTCCAGTTAACAAATGAGGAAACGGAGGCTTAGAGGGGATAGGTTACCTGTCTAGTCACACAGCCAGTAAGCATCGGATATGCGAGTCAAGCCCAAGTCTTCTTGATGCCAATTCTAGTTCATTTTCCATTATGATATGATTTTTAATATGTGAGGCTGGGGTTTTTTTTGGCTCAGATTTTGAAGAGATCATTTTTACCTTGTGATAAATATTTTAAAATCATCAGGATTCTCTGAGTGATGTTTGAAGAAGGGAATAAAACCTATTGATTTTTTTATGCCTTCCACTGATTATGCTTGTATGTCAAGCTTTCTTACCTTTCATATTTTCCATTATCTATTTTACCAAGAATATTTAAATAAAAACAGAATCTTTTATTTCCCTGTCTTGTGCTTTACCTTCCCCACTTGGTATCATGTAACCTTCTGACTGTAGAATTAGCATTTTTATCTGGCTCTTCAAAAATTAATTAATCCTGACACCTCCCAGAGTGGGAGATAAATTAGTCATGTATTATTAGAACAATTTTATAAATGAGAAAAGGAAGAATAAATGTCTCCACTCAGGCTAAGTTGGGACCCTGCAACAATGTCTGGCTTATAACTTGAGACTACTTGACTTTAGCTTCCTCCTGCATATTTTATTTGTTAAATTAATTTGTATTTGTCATTTTGTGAAAGTTTTCTTTTATGTGCATGTATCCTTTTCCCTTAGTTAGATTATAAACTTTGAGAAGAGGAAAAATACCTTTTTAAAGGCCCTCCATAATGGGGCTCCTAACCTACCTTTCTAGCCTCATCTCTGTTAGTCCCTTCTTAGCTCTTTCTGGACGTCCCACGTGCACTTCCATTCATTCTGGGAAGCTAGCACCTATGCCTGGTATGTGCTCCTTATTCATCTGGGCTTATCAGAATACTTATCTTCACTTGAGGCTCAACTCAAGTATCACATCCACTGTGAAGACTTCTCTGATTCCCTTCCCCCCACACAATTGTCAATGTTCTCTCCCTCATCAAATTAATCATAAATCTCTGGACATACAATAGCATAGATTCAAGGTCCCCTTCTCTATCCAAAGGAAAAAAATGATGATGCGTTCATCCATTATGTACTGCCAGGAAATTGTTTGAGGACCAAAATTGTTTCAGTTTTTTTCTTTGACTCGGTAGACTCAGTACAATGCGTTATATACAGCAGACATTTAAAAAAATGTTTAACAAGAACATACAAACAATCCCCTCTCTAGTGAGGAGTATGGAAAGGAAAAACTGAATCAATAATGATAGAAATCAAGAAAGGAGATAGGTTTGAGGGGAGAGGAGACCCTATTTGAGGTTTCTTGTTTTCTTTAGCTGAGCCAAGATGGCTCAGCTCCAACTTAACTATTGTCTTCTTATCTAATCAAAGTCTTAACCAGTGGCAAGTGTCCTTCTAGGGAAGATCAAGGGATGGAAAAGATCTTCAGGATGGCCCCCTGAAGTTAAGGGATCAGCCCCTTCTCAGGAGAGGCATAATTTCCTCTCTAGCTCCTCACCTACCCAGGGAGGAGAGTGTCAAGTGAAGGGAATTAGGCTCACAATTTAACTTAGCTTGACTCAATTCCCATGTAGCATTATTCCTTCAGAGCCAGGGACATTTTCAGGGTCTTTCCAACCTTTCACTTCGCACCCCACTTAAGGACTCTTTCCTGGTTGGATTGTAGCTTCTGACCTAAGATTCTGGGTTCTAAGAACTCCCTGATTTGATTTCTTGGGTTGAGATTTCTACTCATTTCACATAGAACTGAAAAAAAAAAGTTTGACTTGGGTAGGAGTAGAGAGTGGCCACATGGCCTAAAGGGGTTTAAGTGGCCATCCAGGCCCTCTCCCCTCACCATTTGATGGTACCTGCTATGAATGAGTTCTTTGTTCTAGAGATGACTGCAATTCCAGTCTGATAGTATTTACAAACACTGCTAGCTCTAGCTTTGCAAACATTGGAAAAAGCTTCCCCCTAACCATTTAATTGACTGAATGTTCACCCCCTAAGCCAGTCTGCCTAGCTCCCAAGAGCAGGTTTTTGGCATCTCCCCTATGGTTAACTCCCACACAGGTGTTATGAACCTAACCCATCATATTTCTTTTGAACTTTCCTCCATCGGTTAAATAATTTATTTGGTGCTATCCAACAAGCCTTTATTTTGTACAATGTGTACTGCA
Source organism: Gracilinanus agilis (assembly GCF_016433145.1). Taxonomy (NCBI): domain Eukaryota; kingdom Metazoa; phylum Chordata; class Mammalia; order Didelphimorphia; family Didelphidae; genus Gracilinanus; species Gracilinanus agilis. The sequence continues at coordinate 92,873,163 of NC_058134.1, read as the reverse complement.
TGGGTATTCAAGGAAGACTAGCACCTCTGGTATGAGGGCTTGTGAAGCCCTTTTCAGAACTGCTCATCCACTTTGGTCTCTACCTGGAATTTAACTCTCACTTGTGGTTCCATGGAATTGTAGCATGCACAGTGGCCACACTCCAGAAAACCATCTCAACAGGTGAGCCACACCAGGTTGAGTATAACCTTTGGGCCATAAATCAATTGGTAATTTGTGGGGGGGGGTATGTACCCAAAATACATGTAAATTTCCCCCAATGGAATTGATGGATGAGAACAATTTTTTCAACCACCATGAAGGCAGGTGAAGCAGGCACTGTGGAGTGTCTAGAACTTGGTCAGACATCAAAGATGCCAAGGTCATCCACTGCAACCCCAGGCCATTACCAGTCATCTTGTCTTTTGTCTTGCAAATTGATTTTTTTTAGGCAAACAGGATTAAGTGTCATACAACTTGTAAGTGTCTAAGGCCAGATTTGAACTCAAGAGAATGAGTCTTCCTAACTTCAGGACCATCCCTCTATCCACTGTCCCACCTAACTGCCCCATTGCCACTGGACATTGATCACTGTGGAAGAGAGAGTGAGGCTGATGACTGTGCAACTCTGTCTCACTTAAATCTAATTCTTGTTCTGGTCAGGGCATCACCCTGTGAAGTGTTTGGTACTTTTTGAGGACAAATAACAAACAGCTATGTGCAAGCCCCTATATTTTACCAATGAGAATACAAAGACAAAATGAAAAAGTCCCCATCCATTCAAGTAGTTTGATTGATTTTACATTCATTTTTTCTAAATCAAAGAGAAACAAGTAGACCCCTAACTGCTATCTGATAAAAAGAACAAGAGTAACCAGGGATCTGGCTGAGACCAGGAAGAGTCTCCAGGGATAATATACATCAGAAAGCCTCAATCCTCTATAGCTTCTCACCTTCAATTGTTAAAGCCTCAGACTAAGCTCTTAGAATCTCCTTATTCTCTGCTTCCTTCCCTCACTGCTGTAAAACTTTTTCTACTGGAACCTCCCTATAGTCCATAGGAATTGGACCAGTGCTTAAAAGTGGGGGTAGTGTTGCCATTCCCATTTCCTGGAAGATGGGATACCAGGGAGACGACATTCCCAGTTTCTCAACAAGGAGAGATGGTATGTTATTGGTTAAATAGATTGGAATATTGAATGCATCTTCCAATGAAAATAGTACATTATCACAGAACTCTCTTTGCTTTAGGAATATTATGTATTAAATAGATGTCTTTGAATTTAAGTACACAAATACCATCATCTTTAACTTCCAAACCATCCTCTTAAAAGTAAATTTCTGGAATTCAGCCCATTCATAAACTGAAGAGAGCCTATGTCTATAGCCAGCGTGGACAGTTAGAAATCAGTTTTTTTTAATTGAAAACACTAAAAGAATTACAAACTCAGGTTAATTTCAGTAACAAGTAGTGGTTCCTAAGAATAAATGACAAAACACATTCCTCTCCTCAGTAGAGTGGTGTTAGAGCAGAATTTTGTGTGCTTTGTCTGACTTGGTCATTTGTTGATTTTAATTGTTTTTCCCTTTTATGAGAAGAGAGAGCTCAGAAATTTGCAAAGTATATTGGATAATTACTGTGATCAAAATAAGTAAGACTTTGGGAAAATTAGTGAAATCAATATAAGGAATTGAAAAATATTAGGAAAAAAGGTAATTGTTTCATGTGGCATATATATGGCTTTATTCCAGAATACTGAACTAGAATTGAATCTCTTCTTTTTTCTCTTGAGAAAGTTTGAAAGTTAGGTTTTCTGTAAATATTTTATAATATTTTACAAATCCTGATTTGTTTTTGTTTTAAGGAATCATTAAAAGCTGTCCGATACGAAGTGTCTCCAGATCAAGAGTATGCCCTCTTTTCTTATAATGTGGAACCGGTGAGTATTACTGTTTCGTGTCCTAAAGACCCAGGTATTTCTTTCATCTACTATTCCTGCTACTGATTCATTATTTAGCGAGTTTCTTCAGAATGTCATTCTCAGCTATCTTTGTAGCATAAGGTACTTGGACTGTCATGGGATTGTCTCTCCACATGTCATACTGCCATCTAGGAGAAAAGAAGGGTATAAATAACTGCACAGCCAGAAAAATCACCATCAGTCAAGGAAACATTTTATAGGATTTTCTTGGGGAGATGATGAGGATATGTCTTTCTACAAGAATTTATCTTACCCTTCCATATAATTTTTTTCTTGCCATTTCCTCAATCACACCATAAATTTCTTCCTAGGAACAAAAAGCAACTGCTGGCATCTCCTTCCACTGAAATAATACATTAATTATCATGTCACCATTTGTAGTGCCATAGTTAAGGGTGAGCTATCACTTTCCTCGTATAAATTCCAATTTCCAGCAGGTTACAAATGACTCTTACATAAGATTTCACCCTGACTCCACTATAAAAATTCACCTTGAATATAGGGCCAATCTAATCTTCCAAAGACTGAACAATGGAACTAAGTTTTTTTAGTCATTATAAAAAAAAAATTCTCGCCCCCTTATAACTACTAAATGACAAAAGAAGTGGCATTTTATAGAGCTGAGACTGATGTTTGACTTGGAAAAGATTACAAATTTTAGAAGAACCTATTGTGAAATCACACTGTCCAGAAAACCAAGAAATAGTAATAGTACTCCATTGCCTATCTTCTTTTTCCAAAGAAGAGGTTCAAATATCACATCTGCTATTCATTACCTATTTGGCATTAGACAAGTCACTTTAAGCCTCCTTAGGCTGAGTTTCCTCTTTTTCAAAAGGAAGGATATGGACTAAAATAAATTGCCATCCAGTTCTAAATTCTACAATTAAAATATATTTGAAGGGGCCTCTTGGTGCTTTGTCTAGTCTAGGTGGCTTCTGAATGAATTTGAAAGAAACCTCAAAGCAGAAAGGAAAGTGTTTGAACCATTCTTTGGATTTTGTAGCCCAGTGCCAAAAAAGCTGAGGTTTTACAATGGCATTTAACAAAAGGCGTCAGTTTGCAAGAGATAGACCCATCTCCCATTAAAATGTGCTGTTTGTGACTGCAGTCTGCTCTCATCCATTTATCCAGGAAATGATGTCAGTGTGTTACAAGTTGCAGGTCCCTTGACCTAAAGCTATTAGGATTCCAAAACTATGAGGGTGAGAAAAGAGGGTGGTGTTTGTAGCTACCTTTCTTTGCTTCTGCCCAACTCTAGGATACCTCTGGATAATAGCTGGTTTCCTTTATGCCAAGATACTGAGCAAAATTTATGGTTGCCACTCCCTTTAAATGATGAGAAACTGAAATATTACCCTTTTTTCCCCTTTCTCCCTAACCTAGGAAAATATCTTATTGCCTGGATAACAAAACACTGAGAGAAGATAAGATAGTTTTCTTTGTATTCCCTCTTACTTAGCACAGTGCCTGGTATGTAATGCTAAATCAATGCTTTTTGATTGACTAGCTATAATCAAATATTCATAGGATTTTAGAGTTGAAAAGAACTTGAGAGGTTTCCTAATGCAATCTTTAATTTACAGGTATTACAGATTCGTGATAAGGCTGGTACAGGGAAGAGGTAGATTTGCTCTGTGAGATTCCAGCAGTTAGACCTGGTATCAAAGGCTGGAAGTAGTATGGAGGCAGATTTTGGCTCACTATAAACAAGAAATCTCTTATCAGTAATACCTTTTCATTAATAAATGGAATCTGATCTCAGACTCTTACTAGTTGTGCAACCTGGGCAAGTCATTTTACCCTGTCTGCCTCAATTTCCTTATCTGTAAAAAAGCACTCCAGTATCTTTTTCACTAAAAATCCAGATAGGGTCATAAATGACTGAACAACAACAATGAATAAATAGAACAGACTCACCAGAGACTGGTTGAGGAAGGGATGGATGACTGTGTTACGGACACTGTATAAAGTGTGCCTTCATACTTGGCAGGGCTGGACATGGAGACTTCTAATTTTAAGATTCTTTGATTATGTGCTTTGGAGTTGCTCTAACCTTCACCTTCCTTGTGTTCAAAATTGCCTTTGTAAGAGAGCTTTGTAAAGGATTGTTAGTAAGAATCTTTTAGGTTGTTCTGAATATGGATCATCACTATATCACAGTGCCATGTCCTAGAATCTGTGCATTAGAGTCTTGAGGTAGTTCTTTCTACACAGGATTTGCTGGGCTCTTAGAACCATTTAGTAACTGAAACTTAATGACTGTGTAACCCTAGGCAAGTCACTTAACCCTGCTTGCCTCAGTTTCCTTATCTGTCAAGTGAGCTGAAGGAAATGGCAAACCACCCTATTGTCTTTGCCAAGAAAACCTCAAAAACGTAAAGAGTTGGACATCAGTGACAAAAGACTAAACCATAACAACAGCTCTGTATATGGTTCTTTTTATTTTTTTAGGAGGCAGCTGGATGGCTTGGTAGATAGAGCAATGGGCCTAGAGTGAGAAAGACCTGAGTTTAAATCTGATCACAGCTGTGTGATCCTGGGCAAGTCACTTAAACTCTGTTTGCTTCAACTGGTGAAGGAAATGATTCTTCCATTATTTAAAAAAAATACCCATGAACAGCATAGTCTATGGAGTCATGTAGTGTCAGACATTACTAAACAACTGAATAACAGTAACAGAGAAATCAAATAATTCAGCACTAAACTGTAAGAGCCACACAATTACAGAGCAAATATGTTTAAAAGGGGATCTGAAAACAAAATTTTTACTGTATTATTAAAGTTAAAAGGCATATTTAAAAATAAACTATAAATAATAGAAATTAGGCATTTTATTTGCCATCTTAGATTGACTTAAATCCTATATACACAGTGACTTAGAGAGATTATTACAATATCTTTTTTATTTTATTTTTCATTATTATAAAGATTATTTTACCAATTACATGTAGTAACAAATTACCATATAAGTTTTATGAAGTTATATGATCCATATTGTCTCCCTCCCTTCCTCCCCTTCTTCCCAGAGCTGGCAAACAAAATGATCTGGGTCATACATATCTCCATATTGATCATTTTTGTAAGAGATAATCATATAAAACCCAAACCCCAAAACAAAAACCCAAACAAATTAAAGTGAAAAATTGTATACTTGGATCTGCATCTGACTCCAAAAGTTTCTTCTCTGGAAATGGTTAGCATTCTTTGGCATAAGTATCTCAGATTTGTCCTGGATCATTGTATATATTGTTATCTGAAAGGGAATAAAAACACTAAAGACAAGCTTTTATTAAGCACCCACTATGTGCCATGCATTATGCTAAATGCTTTATTAATAACAAAAAGGAACTGTTTTATTATGACATGTACAAATGAACTAGGTTAATCTTTGCTTATATTTGAAATTTGCTTCCTGTTATTTTGTTATTATTTTAGTTTGGGACCAACATTAATGTCAGACAAGCTTATGCTAGAAATGTTTCATATGTATGTATTTTTAAATACATATACATATATATATACACCACTTCTATTTTGAGGGATTAAAAAAAGTCCATTTTAATTTTTACTCTTTTTCTAGGTACTAATCAAGGTGACTATATAAGTAGAAGGATCAGTATTTAAACCACATATGTAATTCAAAGGAGTTATTCTAATAGTGAAAAATTCAAGATATTCTCATTACACTAAGGGATCAAACAGTTAAGAACTGAATTGCAGAGGTTCTTAACCTGGCATCTAGAATCTTGCTCTTTTTAAATATTTTGACAACTGTACTTCAGATATAAGTGGTTTCCTTTGTAGTCCCAGGCATTTTATTTTAATACATTTTAAAACATTTTTTTTCAAAATGTATTGATTGGTTTCACCACTCTCCCAAATGTATCCCAGGATCTTGCTAGCTGACCATGGATAAACTGGATAAATTTTCCAACTCTCAGTTTTTCCATTAGCATTCATTAGGATATTGGGAGTCAGATGTTAATAAATGGGCAACCTCTTTTGAAGAAAAGTGTTCTATAAATACAGGCAGCATAGTATTATTATTGTTCTCACAGGATCTTAAGTCCAAAAGTTACATTGTCCTGTTAAAAAATTAGGAAGACCTGAATTGAAATCTTGCCCCAAACACTTAGGTAGCTCTACAGTTCTAGTTCTCTTGGACTCAGTTTTGTTAACTGTAAAATGGAAATAATAGTACCAACTCTACAGAATTGTTGTGAGGATCAAATAAGAAATCTGTGTGTGTGTGTGTGTGTGTGTGTGTGTGTGTGTGTAGTGTTCTGCAAAATTTAAAATATTATAAAATGCTATTCCTACTACTAGCAAAAATAGTAATAGTAAATTCCTCACTGATTTACCTTCAAAACATATCCCATGTCTGTCCATTTTCTGTTCTCATGTAAGGACCATAATTTTAACCTTCATTGCCATTTTCTAGAACATTACAATATCCTGCTAATTGGTTTCCTTGCTTCTCATCTCTCTATCCTCTCCAGTTCATCCCTTATCAAGTTTCTAGATTAATCTTCATAAGGAATAGGTCTGACTGTATCACTCATTTGCACACAAAAAATCACCTGCTGCCGTGATATCTGCATTTATCTTCAAAGGGCATTTACCTATCTGTATATAGGTTTTTATCCCACAGTCGAATGTAAATTTCTTGACTACTGGGAATGTTTTTATTTGCTCTTTGTATCCTCAATGTCGTATGCAGTGGTATTAGATAATAGTTTATTGAATTGAATAGAGTTCAAGGATTTCCCAGTTCCAACTAGAAACAGAATTAAAAGAAAAACAATCTGTTAAATCTGGCTATACTTCACATGGTCCAATAAAGAGTTTGCTCAGTTCTAAATGTTAAAGAAACAATAATATTACATAAAGGAATTCTGCTATAATTCCCTATTTAAGCATTGCAGATGAATAGATGCAAATTAGGAGAGTTAGTGTTTTAGTCAGTTTGATCTGATATGTCTGTCAGGTTAAAAGTTGCAGTTGGTTTTCACAGATTTACATTTACATTAGTATACAGGTATCATAGTTACAACGTTTCATTTCCCAGAGCTATCTCCAAAAAAATCCAGCCTGAATTCCATGACACAGAAACTAAAAAATTGATTTGTGAGGGCCAACTGGCCTTAGGCATTTGTCCTTGATGCAGAAAAAGAAACTGAATTTTTCTCATGAATTTGCAGTACCTAATTATAGTCCTTCTCAATGACTGTTTCTGAAAAAGCTAGAAACTGTCTCTCCATTTCTGTTTTTCTAATGGAAAGCATAATATTTGTAGATGCCCATGGAATGGGCAGTGAGTGTTTAGTGCATAAGGATAGGAACAGGACCTATAATTTCACTGGTAAAGTAGTAAGACTTAAGGCAAGGCTTCTTAGTGTAGGTCTGTGAAATTTTGATAACTGTATTTCAATATAATTGGTTTTCTTTGTATTCCTATATATTTATTTTCTACTTTTGAAAAGGTTATATTGATAAGAGGTGATACGCTTCACCAGACTACCAAAGAATCCCTGGGGAAAAAAAGTTATAAACCCCTATTTTTCTGAGGTTCCAAAATGATTGGGTCTCAAAGAAGGCATTCTAATCCAAATCATCCTGATTTCATAACTGGCTCTGTATCCAACAAGCCATTCTGCCTCTCATGCATGAGATTATTTTGAATAAACCAAAGGTATTTATGGAATTTCTATTTGTACATATAGGTACCAGGCAGAATAAGCAAGGCCATATTGATAGAAGTCCAATGAGATACTGTATGTAAATGTATATTGAATGCTAGAAAAAACACCCTGCCAATATAAGGTTGTATTACTTTTGATCTCTGCCCTCTCTGAGCCTATTATCTGATATAATTGGCTCAATAATTTTCTTTTTTCCTTTTCTTTTTTAACATATATTTAAAAAACAACAACAAAAATAATTTAACTAAACTTAATATTAAATTAAACTTAAATTAACTAATTTTCAAAAAGAATTATGTTCAAAACCACAGATATCACATGGCTTATTATTTTTAAAAAATATGTAATTTTATATAGGTGTGCTGAAATTTATTCTCTGCTTTTGACATTCCTTTGAATTTATTTTACTTAGATATTTTTCCTGATTTTGTGGGTATTATTTTTTCATCTCTTCTTATATTTCCCTTTATTTTCTTTATATTTCCAATAACAGTGCAATCCATTACATTCTTATATCTAATAACATAATACCATCCATTACATTTAAATAACACAATCTATTCCACCATTTCTCCAATTCACAGCATTTGTATTACTTCAAGGTATTTTGTCATTACAAGCAAAGCTTCCATTAGTATTTTCATACATACACAGGATTTTACCCTTTCAATAATTCTCTTAGAGGCTAATTCTTGTGATGGGTCATCTTCTGTTTTACCCTCTGAATCTAGAATTTCTATGCAGTTTTCCACAATCATTTCTTGGAGTATGGTGTCAAAACTTTTTTTTTTTAATCTTAACTTTCCGAAGTCTAGTGATTTTTATATTGTCTCTCTTTAATCAGATTTTGTCTCTCTTTAATCAGATTTCTAGGTCAGTTGTGCTTGTAATAAGATGTTTCTTACTCTTTTCTATTATTTTAGTCTTTTGATTTTGCTTTATTATTTCCTGATGTCTTAGGAAATCATTAGCTTCCCCTTGTCCAGTTCTATTTTTTATTACATTATTTTTTTTCTGTGAGTTTTGATCTCCTTTTCCATTTTGGTGATCTTTCTTTCATAATTTTTTTGAATTGCTCTTATTTTTCCTCTAATTTTTTCTCAACTGCTTTCTTTTGGTTTTTGAGGATTTTTTAAATCCTTCTAAAAGCTCTTTTTGAGTCTATAGACATTTATTATATTTCTTTGCTGTTTCTAAAGTAGATGCTTTTACTTCACTCTCCTCTGAGTTTGAGCCAAACTCTATCCCCATAATAACTAATAATAGTTGGATTCTTTCTCCTTTACTTACTCATTTTTTTGTTGTCATTTTAAAATTCAGCAGTCAGACCAATAGATTTAATTATGAAGACTTTCCCTGCTAATGATGCCAATTAAACAAAGAATTGGAGGACCACTTCCTTGAAGTTAGGTAATGATAGCTTTAAAAAATTTTCCAAATTTTTAGTTAGATATCCCAAGCAACAAATGAGATCCTACCTCCTTCCTTTATAAAACTAAGGGCCACTGCACACAGCTCAGGTAATTGTAAAAATTTACATTTTAATAACACTAATTATTGCTTTTCTCACAATTAAAATAGGTAGTACAATGGTGTTGTTCAGACATTTTCAGTCCTGTCTGATTCTTGGTGAGCCTATTTGGGGTATGTTTTTTTTTTAAGATATTGGATTGATTTGCCATTTCCTTCTCTAATTCATTTAACAGATGAGGAAACTGAGACAATGTTAAGTGACTTGCCCTGGGTCACACAGCGAGTAAGTAAGTCAGATTTGAATTCAGGGAAATGGGTCTCCTTAATTGCAGACCCAGCACTCTATCCACTGCACCACCTCGCTAACTAGTACAATTAGTTAGTACTAGTTGTAACTAGATAGTACAATTACTATCCCCTTTTAACAATGAAGAAATTAATGGTGTAGGTATGCCATGCCTTGCCTAAAGTGCCACAGCCCATAAGTTGCACCCAGATAGAGTTGAATTTCCCATCTTGTACTCCGCTCGGGTCCAGTGACTGGCATTAGTGACTGTCCATGTGGTATGATTTAGGAGCTGCCTGCCAAATTTTCTTTCTTCACAGCTGTCAGAGCAACTGAAATTTCCACTATTAGAGGGACTTTTTCAGAGAATTCAGAAAGCCCTTGTTGAAATATATTGATATTGCCAGGGAGGGGGATAGATTAGACCCTTGGTACCTGTACTCATTCAGTGGAAAAGAGTGCTAAATTTGGAATCTGAACACCTAGGTTCAAACCTTGTCTCTGCTACTTAAGAACTGTGTAATTTTGTATAAACGACTTAACCTTTGTTGGCCTCATTGACAAAATGAATAGCTTGGACTAAATGATGTAATTGTTAGCACATATTAAGGATACAGAGAATTCTATAGAATAGGCTGGTGATGATGCCACTGAGTTGATAGAATAGTTAGGATACTGCCAGGTAGAGAAAGGTGACTGTGGAATCTCTGAAAGGATGCTGGGGGCTGAGATGAGGCAGTAAAAGGATGGAGTTGCAGAGTTGGTAGTAGAAAGGCTCTGAGTTCAAATGTGGCCTCAGGCATTTACTATATAACTGCACAGTATATTTTAGCCTCAGTTTCCTCAACTATAAAATGGGGATGATAATACCACCTACCTCCCAGGATTTGGAGAGAATTAAATGACATGTTTCTAAAATGCTTAGTACAATAACTGACACATAATATGTGCTTATTAAATGCTTGCTACCTTTCCTCCCTCTTCCTATTCCCTCCCTCTTCCTGAAAAAAAAATGAGCAGGGAGTGGCGAAGAGGAAGATCCCACCAAAGTCCTCATTCTGATCTCTTGTTTTGTGACTACTTTCCACTGTATATATGTGATTCACTGGGAAAAAATCTTAGATATCCATCCTATCCTTCAAAAGGTCCAATAATGAAATGTATCCTATGCATTCATATTGAGGTGGTTACCATAATTGGAGTCCTCACCATAGAAAGTTCCCTATTCCTTGTAACAATCAGCATTGTTGATACATAAAGTTACAGCTGGTGGGGACTCCAGAAGCAAATTAGTTCATCCTTCTTATTTTATAGATGAGGAAATCAGAAGCCAAGAGAAATTCAGACACTTGGCTTAGGACTCACAGATCCTCAGGGTGGGAGGCAGGATTTGAACCAAGTCTCTCTGCCTCCAAGGATGTTAGGTTCTGCATGAGATCAATTTATTCTAATCCTTTTCCACTAGAGTTTCTTCTTTCCATTCTCATTGTTTAGGACAAATGCTTTAAGATTTTAGTTCATCTTAGTAAGAACTTTCATCACAATAATCTTGTGATGTAGTCAGTGTAAGTAATATTATTGTCATTTGACAGGGGAGAAAACTGAGACTGAGAGAAAGGAAATGAGTTGCCCATAGTCATCCAGTAAACATATACCCCAAGCTATAATTTCTGACTAGCCATTTCTGTTGAGCATTCAATTAACAATTATGAGGATAATAATGGGGAAAGTCTGCACATGGCGAAACATCTGGAAGAATTAGGACACATTTGAAATACTGCCAGGAAAATGAAAGGTGACCTGGACTTCTGCACTCCTAGATTAAACAATAATTGCAGTCTAAAAGAGAATGCAAAACCATCTCTGTGGACAGTTTCACTCTAGGAGGTTTTTGTTTGTCTTCTGATGCCTGCATTTCCTATGGAGTTGAAATGGAAGTCAAAAACTATACCTAGAACATAGACTTAAGAAAAAGCAAGTCACAAAAATATTGAAAGGAAGATAAATTCTCTTCATCTAATTTATGGAAAGGAAGAAAATGTATATCTATCAAACAAATGGAAGAAATTATTGGAAACAAAATAGATGGAGCTGGTTACATAAAAACAGTAGCAGTTATAAAATAAAGGAAACATCAGGGAATATCTTTTGTGATAATGGTAAGTAGCTAATTAAGATTTCTATAGTGATTTAAGGTTTGCAAAGCACTTTACACATATAGTTTTTGTCCCCCCACATATAGTTTTTGAAGAAAGATGCAGACTCACGTCTTCTTGACCAAATGGCATATCTAATGAAAAGCTGATATCCAGGATCTGTAAGAAAATGACACAGATTTATAAGAGAGCAGTATCTGTTATGCTAGAATCTGAACAAATAAACTAGTTCTTTAAGGAAGAAACAGTTTTTTAATGAGTCTTATTTTTTCTATTTTTTAATATACTCAGCAGCCCCTTTAACTTCATCAAATTAGAAAAGAGAGCTTAAAATTATAATCGAGATCTTCAGCCATAGCACAGTGCTCTCGGCACATAGTACGTATATACTAAATATGTCTATTTGAATAAAACAAGGAAATTATGGTTATTGTATATGTTGTGCCCATTTGGTGACCCTCGGAAGGAGTACAATAATTTTTAAAAATACCTTCGGCCATAGACTATGAGGGCTGCAAAGTGTATAATACTCTTTGACTCTATTGTTTCCTTCTCAAGACAATAGCAATATTAGATAGTCACTCTGTTCAGAAACATTCAGAGCAACTCTGTTTCCAACAGAAATACAGAATGATGACAACACCAACAACAAAATAGGAAACAGCCTATGTAACCATGGGAGAATGCATAAATTGTGGAATATTACTGCATTATTTAAAGTGACAAATAAGACACAAAGAAAGATGGACATACTTACATGTAGTAATTCAGAGAAAAGAAAGCAGAATGAACATTGATCCTAATTATAATAAAAACAAAGATGAGAAATAGATGAGAGAAGACATGCAAATAGAATTACTATTTTGTTTAAGAATTTATATATGCATATTTTAAAAATGTAAATAGTTTTGCACAATAATTATTAACTTTTAGGGGTATCATGGCAACCTAGTAGAGTCTGTGGACTCCTAATAATTACATTTTCTTGCCTACAAGTGAAAATAAAAATGTAATTAATTTCCTATACTAGTAGTGGTTCAGAAATTTTAGTTTAATTGTTTTTATATAACAAAATTCTACTTTCTTTCCTCTCACTCCTCCCAGTGAAATGGGGAAGGGGAGCAAAACCATTATAACAAATGTGCATAGTTAAACAAGACAGATTCCTAGCTTTGCTATGTCCAGTGAAGTCAAAGGGCTTTTATTAAACACCTGCTATTTGCTAGGCACTGTTCTAAATGCTGGTGATGCAAAGCAAGCCTTTTTTCCCAAAAAAAATCACCCCTGCTCTCAAGGAGTTCATGATCGAATGCAAGGGACAACATACAAAGAACTAACTATGCACAAAAATATGTATCTAGGATAAGTTAAAGATCCTTCAAGGGGAAGTCACTAAGATTAAAGACTAGAAAATATTTCTAGAAGATAGAACTTTAGCTTCAAATCAAAGGAATCCAAAGAAGCTTTGAGGCAGAAATGGAAAGTAAGAACATTCCAGGCATGAGGAAGAGCCAGTGAAAATGCCCAGTTGGGAAAAGGAGAGTTGTGTGAACAATAGAGACAAATGTCACTGAAGCTCAGTTAGATAGTACGGAATATAAGACTGGAAAAGTAAGGAGTCAAGTTATGAAGCCCTTTAAAAGCCAGATGATTAGAGCAGCCACATAGTTTAGTGGATTTGAGACTCAGGCCTGGAGATAGGACGCCCTGGGTTTGATCTGGCCTCAGACACTTCCTATCTTTGTGACCCTGGGCAAGTCACTTAACTCTCATTGTCTAGCACTTATTGCTCTTCTGCCTTAGAACTAATGCTTAGTATTGAATCTAAGACAAAAAGTAAGGGTTTAATGAAATAAACAAACACACAAACAAACAAACAAATAAATAAATAAATAAATAAAAATCTGGAGGATTTTCTATGATCCTGGAGACAATAATGGGGAACCAACAGAATCGCTTGAATTGTAGGTTGAAGGGAGTGTAATGAAAGGAAGTACCAATAAGTTATAAATGCATTTTAGGAAAATAAGCTTGACAACTGAAGAGAGGATAGACAAAAAATATAGCCAAACAATATTCTTCAATTAGAAAATCATAGTTCTTGTTGATAATCAAAAAAAAATTTTTAAATGTGTTTTCCAGCTCTGTATGAGGTATCATGGGACCTACAGAAGTAGTATTAGGTATGGTCCAAGCTCTTAAGGAACAAAATGACAGATTTTTTTTCAGGAGAGAAGACTAATATACCTAAAGCCAGAAGCAAGCAATAATAAATGAAATATTAAAATGTTTAGCTATGCTTGATAGGTAGTCAGCTGATCTAACAGTTTTCCAAAGAAGAATGCTAATTACCAATGACAAAGAAAATTTGCCCCAAATCTCTAATGAGAAGAGACATGATGCTAGCGCAGCAACTTTGAGATTTCACCTCACTATGAAAGGAGACTCATTTGAAAAGAGCAGAGTTGGGGAGATCATTGAAAGATAAGTTCAGAAAATAGTAATATTTCTTTCTGACTTCCTTTTGCCTTCATAGGCAGAAACTTGCAAATGATTAATATATTGCAAATTTTCCTAGCAGCTCATCTTATCATTTGCCAGTTCTATAACTTATAGAACAATTGATAAAATAATAATAATAAAAAGCTTTTACAACCTTTACATTTCTATAGGGTCTGAGTTTTACAATTAACTTTTACAAGTTAATAAGTCAAATTAACCAATGATGTTTGTATAATTGGTAATAAAAGAAACAAAGAAAAGTAAATGAGTAGAAAAGTGGGTTTGCTAAGCAACACAGTGAGATATTAAATAGAGATCACTTAATTGCTTTTATTATGAATGGCCATCATTGTAATGTAGTGAAAAAACATCATTCGGATCCTTCAAGAAGCTATTTGTTCTTCAGTTCCACTTTAGCTGTCCATTATTGTGGGTGAGCTCATTAACAGTAATTATATGCAGAGACTCAAAGCTGATTAATATGAACCAAACTGCTAAGGCCTCCGGAACAACAATTAGGGTTTAGAGGTTTTTGCACAGCTATAGAAAGATCATTATCTCTATTTTATGACTAAACCATTTTTATATAACTAAAAACTATAAGGTAATAATTGCTTTTTAAAATAAATTTATTAATGTCTTTTTTAACATCATCATATTTCCCCCCAGTATTCCTTCCCCTCCTGCCAAAGAGCAATTTCATGACAAATAGTATGTTTTTAAATCAAAATTGGAAAAGAAGAGGAAAAATCAGCATAACTGATGAATACATTGAAAAAGTCTGAAAATATATTCAATGTGCAACTCCTGTGGACTGCCTGTGCAAGGGAGTAGATGGAGTAAGAGTGTGTTCCTAGTTCTTCTTTCAAGCCAAGCTTGGCAGTAATCATTGTTATAATTGAGGACTAGTTATGTTTGTGATTTGGGTGGTTGTCATTGCTGTAAGTTAAAATAACAATACAAAACCACATCTTACATTATGATATGATCCAAGATACTGCCAAAAAAATCACACATATTTTAGCTATAAAGTCTCAGGAAGGGGGATTAAAATTAAATAAACTTGTCCATTTCTAGAAACAGGTCAGCACATGCTTGTTCTTTGATTTCCGACAAATCAAATTATTTTTTCTTATAACAGCAGAGAGACTTTTTAGAATTTAATTTCAAAACGTTCTTACCATAGAAGAGGTAAGGAACTAGAGAGGAGTGGAGTTGGAGTCTGAAAACATGGCTTGCAGTTTAAACCTTGCTCTTACCCAACCATCCAACTTTGGCCACATTTTTATCTTTTTTCATCTATTTTCTTACATAATCTTTACTATTCTATAATTTTATAAATTTGAAAATTCCAAGAATGGTATTTCTTATGATGTTCTCACTTTTTTGTGATGAAAAGATGAACTATTGTATATGATTTGTAAAATTACAGGAAAATTTTAGTAAGCATTACTCACCTATTAGCTTGTGTCCCTCCTCAAATTAGTATATATATTATTGTTATTAATATATACATATATATTGCATGTTCCTCCCCCCCAACTAATAGCTATTTGATTGCAGAGACTATTTGTTTGTTAATTTTTTTTTTTATCTTTGTGTCCCCAGACCTATCATAATGCCTTTTGGTTAGTGCTTGTTATTGGATTGGTTTGTCCATTACTTCTAATCCGTTTCCATCTTTTCATGTGATTAAACTTTAAGAAATTATAAAATCTTAAATTCTGCCAATTATTATGAAATATTGTGTGTGTTTGGCAGGTTTCTCATTTGGGATGTATTAGCAACTACTATTTTCTGCTGTAGGACTTAGTGAAGCTGAATAGAATATTCCAAAATTGGTTATTGCCTATTCAATCTACCTGAATTAAGGATATCACTCTCTTCTTCTTCCTAAGTTCCAGCTCCAAATTGTCAGCTAAATAGTCCTTGCTAATCAGCATATCTACTTGGCTATCTTGTTATTACTTTAAACTTAAATTGCTCCCAGATGAATTCATGATCTTATCCTCTAGCTCAGTGGTTCCCAAACTTTTTTGGCCTACTGCCCCCTTTCCAGAAAAAATATTACTTAGGCCCCTGGAAATTAATTTTTTTTAAATTTTAATAGCAATTAATAGGAAAGATAAATGCACCTGTGGCCATCACCACCTCCCTGGATCGCTGCAGCACCCTCCAGGGGGTGGTAGTGCCCACTTTTGGAATCACTGCTCCAGGTGTTCCTCTTTCCAACTTGCCCATTTCTATTGAAGAGTTAACAACCATCTTCCCAGTCACCTAGGCTTCACACCCCAGTTTTAAGATTTTTGATTCTTCCCTCTCTCTTACTTCCCATATCCAATTCATTGCCAAGACCTGTCAATAACTATCACATTTCTGCCCATTTATACTGCCACTACCCTTATGCAGGCTCTTTACCTAACTTAATAGCCAACCCACTGATTTTCCTGCTCCTAGCCTATCTTTATTCTTTCTGTTGCCCAGATAATGCCATTGTCTTTTTCAGAGACCTTCAGGGACTTCTTGCTTAGCTATAAGAGGCAATGAGTTACAGCAGAACACTGAATATGGAGTCAGAATCCATCTTTTCAAACCATGACTATACTATTTAATACCTTTGTTACACCAGGCAGGTCACTTAACCTGTCAGAGATTTTTTCCCTTCTCTTTATAATGGGATTAATAATACTGACATTTGTATTTCACATGGGACTTTATGGGAATCAAATAAGATAGTAAATGCTTTGAAAATCTATGTGTTAGATGTAGAAAAATGGGGACACTAATGCATTTTTGGTGGAACTTCAAGCTGCTCCTGGTACAGCTGGGGGTGGCTCAGTGGACTGAGAGTCAGACCTGGAGGTCCTAGGTTCAAATCTGGCTTCAGACACTTCCTAGCTGTGTGACCCTGGGCAAGTCACTTAACCCCTGTTGCCTAGCCCTTACCACTCTTCTGCTTTGGAACCAGTACACAGTATCAATTTTAAGACAGAAGAAGGTAAGAGTTTTAAAAGGTTTAAAAACAGCTCCAATTGTTTTGGAAAGCAATTATGCCTAGAAAATTACAAAATATACTTACTTTTAGGGTCAGTGATCATTGGTGGGTCTATTTCCCTAGGAGACCAGGGAAAAAGGGAAAGAATCTATATGTTCCAAAATTTTTATAGCAGCTCTCTCTGTGATGACAGAGAACTAGTAATTGAGAGGATGTCCATCAACTGGAGGATGGCCAATCAAGTTGTGTTATATGATTGTGATGGAATATTACACCACCATGAAAAAGAGGAGCAGGTTAATTAAGAAAAAAACTTACAAAAATCTACATGAAGAAATGAAGAGGAAAATGAATAGAACCAACTGAACATTAATACAGCTACAGAATTATTATTTCAAGAATAAGTCATGAATGTCTACCTCCAGAGAAAGAACTGATAAATAGAAACATGAAAGACATTATTTATAATACATATTTTTTGTTGGTTGACATCTTCTATAGGGCATGAAAGAGAAGAAGAGGGTGAAATTCCTGGGAATTAATTTTTACAGATAAATAAAGAATTGTTTTAAAAAATCTTTGTGTTATTTTATAATGAACTATTGTTACCAGTAATTCTATCCATAGATTCAGGAAGATCTTGATTCAAATCTTGTTTCTCACATGTGCTAGATGTATAACTGATAAAAATCACTAAATCTCTTTGTCCCCAAGCAACTCTTTCTAAGTTATAAAGTTACTTATATTCAGTGGTGGAGGAAATTTCCACATTGGGGATATTGCCATACTAATGAAATCATAGGTCTGAAAAAGAAAATCCATAATATTAGAATATACTCATCCCCATAGGTCATTGGATCATAAAATTTAGAGTCTGGATAGACCTCTTCTGTTAATTAATCCCAACCTTTTATATTTTTGGAAACTATGATCAAGAGACATTGCCATTTGCCCTAAGTCATGTACATAGTTAGTGGTGGAGTTGAAATTTAAACAGAGCCTTTTACTTCGTATCCAGCTAATTTGGAAACAAAAATCTAGCCTGCTTCCCACTTTGAAGAAGTCATATCTCTTACTCATGGTGACATTTTCTAAGTTCCCTAAGTTATTAAAGGGGCAGAAACGTTGCCATGCCCTCCCTCCTAACCCCTCTCCCCAAAAATAAACAATGAGACAATCTCCATTATAAATCAGAGAACAAATGAAGACTTTTAAGATCACTTCTAAAAGACTAATAACATCTGCCATAGATTAAACCTCTAAATTTTGTTAGATGTCTTGGAAATTTGTGTTTTGGGTCACAAAAGGAAAAAATAAAGGGAGTATACAAGTCCATTAGCACTAAGATAAAAATGGTCAGCTGACATTATGTGATGTCCTAATAAGCAAAGAACACCTACTACAAAGTCTAATACATATTTCCCACAGTATAGTCACTAACTTGAAGTCATGATTACATTATTTTTTGTGAAATTAAGAGTGACAGCAATAAGCTCTTTCTATTATGAACACCATTTGACTGTATCATGAGGCTAGTATTTCCAGTTTCCTACTTTTCCCCAATATCCCAAAATGACTCCATTGTCCCAGGAAAGAGTAAAAAATTGGTAGAGGGGACAATATTAGAGAGGCTAGAGCTTGCTAGCTAGGTGAAGAGAGGGAAGTATAGCAATTTAAATTCACTTGTATTTATTCAATTGTTACCATGTGCAGATATTTTTTTCTAGGGACTAGGACAAAAACAAAAATTGCATCAGAGATGATCCAAATCCTTATGATTATAATCTAGTAGGTAGATGTGAAATATAAGTAACTCTTATTCAAAATAGAACAGAAGTGGTGCAAAGTCCAGTTCAGAGGTTGGAAAAGAAATATCTTATAAGGAAACATTTCACAGAGAAAGTGGCATTTGAACTATCTTTGAAAGAATGGGTAGCAATTTATCAGAATAGTGATAAAGGAGTGATGACATTCTCACCATAAAAAATGAAGTGAACAAGCCCGGCACGTGTATAGGAACTTCCAAGGGTCTCGTTTGGCTGGAGAAAAAAGTATTTAGAAGAATGCTAAGAAGAAAAGCTGAAAAGCTAGATCTCCTTGTAAATGCCAGACTAAGAAGTTTAGGCTAAATGATCCCTGAGAACCCTTCCAGTCCTAAGATTTTATGAAGTTATAATTCCATAAATGATAGGGAACAACTGAAGGATTTGGAACAGAGGAAAGACTTGAGTGGCAGAAGTACTACCAAGAGTGCAAAAGTAGGAACAGAATGGCAGTGAGAGGAGGCAAGTAATCACAGGCAGCTGCTGCCTCTGGAACAACTGATGCAGCAAGAAGACAGCACTCAGGGACAATATTTAAATGATTTCCTACAGATGCTCATGTTTTTAATGCCCAAAGATTCCTTTCTCTGTGGCACAAAAGTCTATGTGATGTTAAGTAACAGCTGTTAAAATGGAGGTTTGGAAGCCTTCAGGAGATAGGAGACTCTTTCCCTACCCCACCTACTTCCTTTCATTCCCTTCAAAGCATATCTTCTGCAGTAACACTTTCTGGTTCCCTCCCATCACAACTGCCACCACTGCTATTGCCTTCCTTCTGAGATTACCCATCTATATGTCTTGTATAAATTACTTTGAGTAGATTGCCTCCTCAATTAGAAGAGAAGCTCCTTCAGGACAGTTTGTCCCGAATATTTAGCACAGGACCTGACACATTGTAAATGCTTCATAAATGCAGGCCGGCTGACTGTAGCCCTGTCAGTCACTTATGCTATTATACGTTGTAGCTTTTTGTTGATAGTTAGTTTGTTCCAGTGATCCACAGGTATTTTGAAGCTGAAGGATAGTTTTCTGAATGAAGCCCTTTATTAGACAGGGCAGCTGGATTGCAGAGTGGATAAAGTTCTGAGCCTGGAGTCAGAAAATCTCATCTCTCTGGGGTCAAATCTGACCTCAGAAACTTGATAGCTGTGTGATCCTGACCAAGTCACTTAACCTTGTTTACCTCAGTTGGCTCATCTGGAAAATTAGCTTGAAAAAAAAGACATGACAAGCCACTCCAGAATCTTTGAAGACAAAAATCCAAGGAGTCACAGAGTTGGACATGACAAAAATGACTGAACAATATATTAGACTTAAATTACATAAGGATAGGAAGCTGTTAAGCTTTGCATCTCCTTCATGTGCATTCCTTCATATACGCTACAGTATTCTGCTCAGAGTAAGTACTTAATATATATTAATTAAACTTGGTTATTAAGAGGCAAGAAGAAACATCTTTAATGCCACCTATTGGTATTGGTGTCCAAATTTTCAACCTTTCTTACTTTGTGTAGGTTTGTTAAAATGTTGAGTCTGAATATATTGTTCTAGAGACTTCTTCTAAAAGAGAATAATTTTAGATTTCGTAAAAAAGTATTTTATATTCAAATAAAAATGTAATTTTTTTCATTCAATTTGTATTCATCTCAGAACCTAATTAAGAGATTTTGTTGGGGGCAAAAAAGTTTCTTTCCAAAGATGCCTTCATTATCATAAATATTTAAGAACACTTAGCAGCAGATCCCTATAATTTTTCAGTTTGAAAAGAATGTAGAAATTCAGCCTTTTGTGAACATATCCTTTTTGTGGTATAATGGACAGAGAACTAGCAGTGAAGCCAAGAAGATCTGGTTTCTAGTCCCACCTCTCACATGCACTGAATCTGTGGACCCTAGGCAAATACTTAGTCTCACCATGGTCTTCTAGACCAATGATGGGCAAGCTTTTTAAAGAGGGAGCCAAAGGAAAGGAAATGCTCATCTGTCAATCTGTTTCTAAGGCAACTATTTCAAAGTTTCATTGTATTGTATCCTACTCATTGTATTTGACCTTATAAAACATATCAGGGGCACATCTGGCCCGCGGGCCAGAGTTTGCCCATCACTTCTCAAGACAGATCTAAAATTATAAATTGCAGAGCTCAGTTGTAGTAAAATAAATTTCTTTACATGGGTCTCCCTTTCCTAATGAATCTTGAGTCTTGTCCCTATCCCTATCAACATCTTTAATATGTTCTTTTAAATTAAAGCCCATGCTTACACATGACACCATGAAAGCAATTTTTGTTGCCCTCTCTTTCAACGTGAAGAGCAGAATAATTTCTGTTAACAACTGCAGAGGGATCTTGGGATTTTTTACTCTTTCTCTCCTGCAGAGGTAGCACATCTACTCTCTGGAGTAGTTTTGCTCCAAGGCTTACCTGCTGCTTAGGTAGACTATTAATATTAGAACAAAGTTAGGCTGCTGGAGATTTTGTTGCTTAGTGATTTCTTAACTCCTATTTCAGTCAAACAACAAGTGTGAGAAAAGAAGGCAATCAAGGGGATTAAACACTTGATCTGCCTCTATGGCTAATTGAGACATTATGGGGGCATAGAAAAAGCAGAGTATACTTGGGAAAAGAAGACAATTGCATGAGGAAAAGTTAGAGAACACTGTTAGTAAAAAATCAAGTGTTCGACTGTATGATATATATAAACAGTAGGTGCTGCAGCACTACAGAGAAGAGGGAGATACTAAGATGTTTTATATTGGCAAGCAGGAGGGAGGACCTAATTACTGATTTTAGGTTTGGGTAGGATTTGGGTGAAAAGGGGAATAAAGAGCAGTTTAGGAGATGAAATGAGCATTGTGAAGAAAGGGGTAAAGACAAGAATGATGTGAAATAGAGAAGCAGAACACCACCCACCCAGCTATGGCAGTGGGTGTCTATGAACTCAACTTTATTAAGCATCTAAAGTGGCTAGGAGTCACCAGGAACGAGGGTAGATGCCTAGACTAGGGAAAACAGTGGAGAAGCTTAAATGCTACTGATTTAAAATTGGAATTTTATCCCTTGCTTGATGTCAGCTAAAGAATGTTGATTATGCCATCTGTGGTGACAGCATTGGAGAGTCCTGTTTAGTTGGGAATGGGGAAATGGCTAAAATCTATAGATAGGTAAACTTCTGAGTATGACCAGAACACATAGCAAGTGCTTAATAAATAATCATTTGATTGAATCAAATGGTAAAATGTTAGCCATGTTCTTTCACTTTTGAGAAGCAGTAGAAATATTGCTGGACTTGAGTGACCTGGATTCACATTTTTGTTCTATCTATGTATATCTATATGTATATATTTATATAAAATCTGCCTTATACCCATAGGCAAATCATTGAGCCTCAGTTTCCTCCTCCATACAATGGGGACATTAATATATATATATATACATATATATATATATATCATTTCTACCTTACAGAATTATAAGGATTAGGTATTTGATATATATGAAGATACATGTATATATGATAATGAAGTTTATTTTTTATCTTAACTGCATGAAAGTATGCCTTTAATAGTTACATCTCTTCTACTAAATATTATTTTCTCTTTATGTGACTTTGAACAAATCACGTCCATTCTCTACCAACTAGAAGTCTTTGATCTGTGATCCAGAAAGTGTAGACTGATTCAGTTAGTTGACTCTGAGAGAATTTTACTTGCTGCTGTTGAACATTTATTAGTACAGTATTAGTGTTTATTCCTGTGGTACCAGTGAACACACAACCCACACCAAATTAGGTTTGCCATCTCCAGACAGCTTTATTGGCCATAATTCACAACCCATTGGCCTTCACGGTCTTATTAACCAATATTGTTTAACCAGTATATTATTTAACTATACCTGTGGCTCCTATATCAACCTCCAGTTATCTGCCACTGTCACAGAGATAATACATATGGCCAAGGGACATCAGAATACTTCAAATATTATTTCCAAACAAAAAAAATTGGTATATGACAATGTTGGGTCTTTTTCCTTTATAAAAAGGAATTCAATATTACGTATTAACAAGTTTTTAAAAATTTTTTTCTGTATACCTATATTTCCACACTATTATCCTCCCACCAAACCCTCCCAGAGACATCATTAAAACATAGACTTTTTTAAAAAGAAAAAAAATTCAGCACAATTTGCCAATATATAAACTAAGTCCAATATAGTATTCCATACTTCATAACCCTCTCCAGTCTCTACAGAGAAGGGAGGGAATTGTATTCTCACAGCTAGTCTTTGGGAGTAAGCATGGTCACTGTAATTTTGTAATTTCCTTCCTTCTTTATGGTTATTTTTTCCATTCTCATTGCTAAGGTAACTGCCATATTGTTTTCCCTTATTCTTTTTATTTCACTTAGCATTAGATTAAATAAGCTTTCTCTTATTTCTGTGTTTTCTTCTTCATATTCTTTGGTTTCTTTTTAACAATGCAGGAATATTCCATTGTATTTATGAACTACAAATTTGTTTAGCCATTCTCCATCTAATGGTTGTTTCTAGTTTTTTTTCTGCTCCTACAAAAAGAATGTGTTACTATAAATATATGATATTTTTATTTTTATCTTTTACTTCATTAGGGAATATTATGCCTGTCAACAGGGCCTCAAAGTCAAAGAGAATAGATGTTGTAGTCCTTTCTTAGCATAATTCCAAACTCCTCTTCAGAATACGGAGACTCATAGATCCACCAATAGTATAAGAGTGTGGCCAATAGATCTTGTGCTTTTCATTTAGGAAATGCTTTACTAAGAGCTTTTTCATTCATTCATTCTTTGAAAAAAATAGAATTTACTTTTGTTTCACCTGACCTTTTTGGTGTTTTATTTATACTTTTAACTACTACTTAAAATACCCAGTCATCCTCCTGTTATGTCATGGAAACTAAGGTGTCAGAATATTTTGCCTGCTTAGTCAGCCAGTTCAAACTACTGACTATTTCTAAATTATTATCCTCTCTATTTATTATGACCTCTCAGGGTCATGGGCCTTGAGCTTATCATGCCCTAGGATTTGTTCCTGCTCCAGCTGGAATTTTCAGAAGACTTCTTATATGAAGCAGCAGTTCTTCTCCATAGTCCATGTCACCACAACTTGCTTAGTTTCTGACTTACTTCTTGCCCTTAACATCTGACACCATGTTGCTCTCTGACCCACAGGAACTCATACTTGGTTAGGATGTCACCTATAGCATAGATTCCGCCTTCTCTATAATCCATAATGAAATAGTCATCTGGCCACTGCTTGGAGGTACTATCTGCACATGCTGGCCATACTCTGATGACTAGCAAATGATTCTCAGTATTATCCATAGTTGACCTAGTCCTGAAACAAAGTCAGATTTTCATTTTAATCCTTTTATTTCCTATATCATATTGGTTTAAAGCAAAGCATGATAGTATTCTTTTCCTCGGTTACAGTTTGGTGGAATTAACATTATTTCTTCAGGAATTGGTCAGTTCTCTCCAGTTACTGGTCCAAGGAGAACAGGGACCTTCAAAATGCTATAATTCCCAATTCATATGCTACCCAATGTCCCCAAATCTTTCTTCTCTGCTACATACATACATACATACATACATACATTATATATATAATACATATACTTAGCATCAATGGCATCTGTTCCTATCTAGGCTGTTTTTTTATGATGATGATAATTAGGTTCATAATGTTCTACAATTTGCTTGAAAATAGATCCAAATTATACAGATCAAATAGATTTATTCCATTGATAAAATTACATATGCCCAGGACATTAACAGATTAAGGCAGACTTATAGTTGGATTTCAGAGAAATCACTTCTCAGGTCAAAGGAAATTGTTTCCCCTACATGGAAGTCACCTCTTTGACACCCTAGGTTTATCACTTTCTTTGAAACCTTGTTTAGGTTTCAGCTCTTCTGAGAAGATTTCTTTGATTGTAGGTATTATATCTATATCATTATCAACTCTTTACTTCAAGTTTTTAGCACAGAGCTGTTTATACTATATTTTTTAAACTTGCTAATATTGTATAGTCCAAAGATATATAAGAATAGAGTCAAGAGAATTTAGAAGTCATCTAGTCCAGAAAATAAATTACTTTTTTTTCTTTAGATCTAAGAGTCAGTCTTAAGATTTAACATTTAGACAAATGTTTTAATTTTTAATGAAAGAAAAAAGAGGAGGGATATATATTGGATGAGTTATTTCAATTCTTAGGGTCTTCATTATATTCAGATGTACTAGACTACTAGTACATTTGATGGTTTCTAAAAGCACTGTCTTTCTCTAAATTCTATTATCCTATGTTAATTGCACACCATTGTGGTGCTCCCAGGAACCAAAGAGAAAGAGGGATGAGTTACAGCCAACTTTAAAACAATAACATGACCACGCAAACCTGGAGTTGCAGGAGAAATTAAAGGGAATTTTGGGAAAATTAAGGGACTTTTGGGGGATGAAGTCCAAGGTTCAAAATCTCCATTTATACACCATTGACTTACCAACCTCAAGGGTAGGTCTAAATTGAGTTCCTTTGAAGCAGAAGAATATCTGAATTCACTGGAAACCCTTAAAAATGACATGAATCACAGCCGAGAAGTGTGCTTCCTGAGTTATATGTTGGGGATGTAAGGGACATCATGACCTAAGGTCCATATACATTTTACTGCTATCACTCCTTTGTCTTTAACAGCATCTTTAGGAAAAAATTGTGTATATATATATATATACATATATATATATATATATATATATATATATATATATATATTAGGCTATGTCTAGGGGAACAGAGTTCAGAAAAGACTATGTGACAAGTGAATGGGAGAAAATATGAAAAAAGGGAGCACTTCTAATGTCTTCTGATAATATCATAAGTCTATTTCTAAAACATAGGATCATAGAGTCTTTAGCAGTTGAGTAATCTTTGATGGATATTGCCAAACACAATCCTATTAGGCATGTGATTTTAGAGCCTTTCTCAACTTCAAGAGTCTGGATTCAGCTAAAGTCCTTGGTTCTGGTGATATCTTCCTCTTGAGAAAAGTGGAGTCTACCATGCTCTCTTAGTATAATTTCAGAGGGGAGCAGCTGGGTAGCTCAGTGGATTGAGAGCCAGACCTAGAGATGGGAGGTCCTAGGTTCAAATCCGGCCTCAGACACTTCCCAGCTGTGTGACCATGGACAAGTCACTTGACCCCCATTGCCTACCCTTACCACTCTTCTGCAGAAGGTAAGGGTTTAAAAAAAATAAATTTCAGAGGCTCTTTTAGAAAAGTATTGTTTCTTTCTATGGCCATAAGACCAGCAAAATCCTCCTGAATTTTTTTCCATTACAGGCATCTTGTCTCTACTAGGAAATTCTTTGTTGCTGATATCAAAATCTTTAGAATGAAAAACAAAGACTATTCCTAGCTAAATAGCTCATGTCCTTAGAATTACCTTTTTTTTTTTTTTAAACCTTACCTTACGGTTCCTGGGGTTTTGTTTTGTCAAATCATGGAATTCTTGTTTACGGAAAAAATTCATCAGACACCTAATTTTAATCTCTATAAGCTAGACCACACTTCATCTTCATGTAGTGGCTGCTCATCCAATAACTGTCAAGGGCTTTGAGGTTCCAGCTTTCTCAATTCCTTGACTTCAAAACGCTCCCACCCACATACTATAAATTAGTAGATTAGTACCAAACAAAACTAAACTCTATTGTCAAAGTCATTTCCTTTTCCCTATTTAACCACTTTCCTTATCTTTCATATGCACATGCAGTCAACAAAGTCTGCAAAAGGCTTTGGATTCACACTTATATCAATCATTCTTTTCATACTGTGTTATTCTATAGGTGTATGTGCTTTAGTTTATGATAGTTCAAAGGTTTTATATTTTTTAATATTCTACTGGAAAGTGTATGGATACTACATACTTTTTTGTGATTGTGACAAATGTATCTAATGCTGATCTGCTCTTTAGTTGAGTAGCAAGAGTTCTAAGGCATTGGAGTCAGAGGATCTGGTACCAAATTCTGAATCTGTGACATCACCTCTAACTTGCTCATCTGTATCATGTGAGAATTGAAATAAATGACCTCATAGGTATCTTTTAGTTCTTTATCCTATTATATTATGTTTATTATGATCTCTGACTTAATGGTTCTCACAGATATAGCTGAAAATCAGCTAAGAAAATAGATGATATTACCAGTCTTGCAACTTCTTGACTACTGAAGTGTACAGAGTACATACACTACCCCACACAGGTACATCTTCTTGATGTAGTAATATTCTAGTTCAGGATCTCTTTCTACCCTGCCCTTCCTCAAAATTTAATAGATTTTTCCCCCTCACCAAATCCCTTTTCTAAGGAACTATTAAGCCTGTCAAAGGATATGCTATTCCTCATTACAAATTGATACTAAGGTCTTAGTAACTGATAATAGTATGTTATTTCTTTACTGACATATTTTAACATGATATATACCTTCATAAACCTAGAGGACTGAATGAAGGTGCCAGTGACTGGTTGGTAAGGAGATATTTTATGGAAAGGCATTCTTCTTAGTATCAATTAAACAATTCAATAAATGTTTATTAAATGTTCATTGTGTCCAAAGCACTGTAGTCAGCACTAATATATAAAGAAAAAATAGAAGACTGTCCTTGACTTCATGGAACATATCATCTATTGAAAGAAATATCTCATCAAATTGTGGCACATGAGCAACCAATATAGATGGCTTTGAATATTTTTCTTGTCCTTATAGAGTAATGATATTTACTAATAGGGTTTCAGACTAGTAGTTCCTATCAACAATTTCTGATGAATGAAAAATGAAGTTTTTATCAACTTATGATAGGATCTTATGTAATTCCTCTATTGTTTGCTATCTTTAATACCATTTCTATGCTTCTCTCATCTCCTGCCTCAAAACAGATTTTCACATTTCATGGTCTTCAAAGAAAAAGTCCTATTCTATGAGTGCAAAGCAAAAAGTAATTTGTTTGGTGAAATGGCCCATACTACACTCCACTCTTCATTCTGCTCTAAAGGAATTTATAAATTAAAGTGCCAAGGATGTATGCTTTGGGAGCAGATGGCCCTGTTATTTAATGGGAGCCCAAAACAAACATGACTAAAGTTGAACTCATGCTATTAAGTAAGAGTGATGTGCTTAGCAGACTCAATAGTCATTTTGCTTTCTATCCCTATCTTGTTTTATTTTCTATCTATTTTGTCTTCACAGACTTAGAAAAATAGCACGCCAGGAAAATTTGTAGTTAGAGGTAAAACCAGAAGCAAAATTGGGGATCAGGATGAAGTCATGGGAGAAACAAGAATAAACGTTACTGAGAACGATCAGTCGCAGCATGGTCATGTGGTCTGAGATGTAAAGACAGAAGGGATCTTGAAGATTACCTAGTGCAAGTTCTTATTTTGCAGATTAGGAAATCTATTTAGAATGACTTTCCCAATAGTAATTGTCATAGCTGGAATTTGAACACAGATCAAGACTTCAAACCAAGATGATGTTGAACAACTTTTAATTCTGGATGAACTAAACTTTTACTTAGAAGAGTTGGCTGCCTGAATTGTGTGATGCAATGAATACCTCAGATCTCTACCTGCCTCAAAATATCTCCCTCCCATAAACTTATATACCATGCTTCCATCTCCTTGTCTTTGTGGTCTGAAAATTCTACAATTAGCTATTCCAAAAATAACCCAAGTGACCACATTTTCTTTTAGTGAAAGGATACACCTAAGTATTGTAAAAGAGGAGGGAAAATTCCTGATCCTTGAGCATCAGGAGATTAATCAGACTCATTCTTTGTCTCTTTGGGACACACAGAAAATCTAACTCTTAAGAAAATGAGATATAGGAGATGATTGTTTCTTCCCTTCTCTGGAGTGAAGAAGAGTAGGGAGGATTAGAAAAATGATAATGCTAACTGTCTAGGCTCTAAAGAATGAGATAGCAAGGATAAAGACAAATGCTGTGGAAAGAGCCTATAAGGTAAGGAAGAAACCCCCAAAATAAAATGATATTTTTGGGTAAAATTAGTCCTGAATAAGGTGGTAGAATTTTTCCATTTTTAAGATTTTATAAGACCATTAGATTAAAGAATTGAGATTAGGAAGACATATTAAAAATAGGTTAGTCCAGCATTCCTCATTTTTTAAATGATGAATTTGGAGGAATGAGGAGAGAACATTCAAATAAAAGTTGTTTAAATAAAATGACCAGATGACTACTCAAGAAGTCTTCTAGTCTTTTAAACATGTTTCAGTAGACAGCAAACCAGTATAAATATTTTATACAAATATGACTTTAAAAGTATGCTACCACAATAATAAAATAGCATTCTACATTTAGTAATAAATGGGCTTTTGAACCAAACAGAAATGGGCATTATTGATATTTGGCAAACTTTTAATCTAATTAATACAGGAAGGAAAAATGAGAAAATATTCTAAGTAGAAAAAGAATTAATTAGTCACATAATTATAGAATACTGAAATTGGGAAGGATGTTAGGGCAATAATATCATGGAATTTAGAGCTGGAATTGTCTTTCAAGGACATGTAGACTCAACCACATCATTTTACGGATGAGAGAACTTAAAGCCACTTTACTTCCCCAAAGTTGCATATATGGAAAGGAGCAGAACAGGGATTGGAAGTCATGTTCTCCAAATACAAAGTCCCTGTTCTTCCCAGTACAGTATGTTTTTGTATCCTGTTACCAAGACCAACATTTCATTCTCTGGATGAGGAAAAAGAGCTTTGGGATGAAGTGATTTGTCCAAAGACAAGTCAACTGGGCCATGTGCTGTACTAAGTGCGGAGAATACAAAGTAAGGCAAAGAAACAAAGCAAATTAGTGGTGTACTGCTTAGTGCTGTTCTGCTTCCCTAGCATAAAAATCAGAAGCCATTGAGGGAATGGTAGAAACAAAAATTAAATTGTTATGGCTTAGATCATGTTTGGACAAGCAAGAAACAGGTTACCAAAAAATCAAGTAAATTCAAAAGAACCAAAAATTACACAAATAAAAGAATATTCTGCAAGCTATGAATTCCAAAATAAATTACAGGAACCTTTCAGGCTCATCCCCTCATTTTACTCAGAATAAAACTAACACTCAGCTTAAAGAACTTACTTAGGACCACACAGCAAGTAAGTGACTAAGACAGGATTCAAACCTCACTTGAGGTCTAATGCTTTCCAGTATACCACATTTCCTCTCCAGAATGTAAGATCAATGAATATTTCTTTTTTTTTTAACCCTTGTACTTCGGTGTATTTTCTCAAAGGTGGAAGAGTGGTAAGGGTGGGCAATGGGGGTCAAGTGACTTGCCCAGGGTCACACAGCTGGAAGTGGCTGAGGCCGGGTTTGAACCTAGGACCTCCTGTCTCTAGGCCTGACTCTCATTCCACTGAGCTACCCAGCTGCCCCGAATATTTCTTTTAGTAGAGCAGAAATATGTCTTAAAATACATTTTAATACCTTCTTTTAAATGGTTTTTTTCTGGTCAGCATTTGTTTTACTGAATATAAAAGCATTTATTACTATGTATCACATGTTGGTTTCTCTCATCCCAGACTACTGAACTGTCTTGGACTGAATGTCATCTTTCTCAGCTTAAAATGAGAAAACTGAGAGAATGACCTTTATTCTACTAGATCAGATATTTATTGAGCATCTATTAGATACAAAATAATGGCCTAAACTCTATAGAAGAGGTATACAAAAGTCTTTCCTAGTTTATCAAGTTCTATCTCTGCTCACTTTCAGAGAATTCCAAAAAAGTGAGATGAGAAGAGTCTTGAAGGATAGTTTAGGATTTTGAGAAGCAAGAAAAAGAGTAGAGAATTTTCAGTGAGAAAATATTACTAGATAAACTGGGTGAGTCCGACTGTGAAGGACTTTCACAATAGTCCTAAACACTAGGGTTCTAACCTGGGCTCTAGGACTTATTAAAAAATCCTGACTATTTCAGTATATTTGCTACTATTTAATCCTATGCATGTTATTGTAGGTACTCAAAAACTTTATTCTGAGATGAAGTCCATAGACTTTACCAAACTTCCAATGGGGGACATACTCAGTCTTTCTCTCTCTCGCTCTCTGTCTCTCTCTCTCTCTGTGTGTGTGTCTGTGTGTGTGTGTGTGTGTGTGTCTCTCTCTCTGTGTCTCTCTCTCTGTGTCTCTGTGTGTGTGTGTCTCTCTCTCTCCCCTCTCCCCTCTCTCTCCCTTCCTCTATTCTCCTCTCAATCTCTCCCTCCATTTCTCTCTGAAAGAGACCATGTTGATTTTCACCCACAAATAAATTCTTATGAAATCTTCTGGGAGGATAAGAGAAGGAGCTAGATCTTGGTTGTTGTCTCAGTTATCTGAACAGAAATATAAAAGATGATGAAAATGCATTTCTGGAAGGAGGTTAAAGGAACCAAGGACAAGAGGGAGTGGGGAGAGTATCCAGTTCTCTGGATTTCACAGCATGCTTTTGTTGGTGTGAAATGCTGCACTCTGGGTATGGAGCAGCCAGGATTAAGGGCTTTGTTATTTCAACAGTGTTTCCACAGAGTAAATATAAATAGCCTCAGCCCCTGATCCAGCTGAAGAGATCACAGCTGTAGCATCCTTCACCAGCTGCAGGCCCAGGTTGGGATTATTTTGGGGAAAAAAGTCTATTATGATAGGAGTGGTTAGAAACATTTTCAAATGAAACATATTGAAGAGCTGTGCACCTGAGCATAGAATCTGAGAATTTTAAGTGCCAAAGTGCCCTTTGCATTTTATCCCTGAGTAAAGGAAAAGTAAAGTGACTTGCTATTGTTATGCTATTAGTGACAGAGCCAAGACTAAAATAACAGGTCTTCCAACTCCCCTGTAGATTACTGCATTCCCTTATGTACCATATTACAAAGTGGGAGTGAAACAGTCAAGATTAAGGATGACATTTCCATGTACATGATAGTTTCAGAAGAAGTGATCACAGCTATAGAATCACTAACCATCTAGAGGTTGTGATGGGGCTTGTTTTTAGAAAATTGACTGTCTTGTGAGCTCTCTTGACCCTCACAGAACCTAAAAATTTTAAATATAGCTAGAGAATCATATAATTTTTAAGTTTATAGAACCATAACCTAAGAGATAATTTCATTCTATCCTCTCGTTTTACAATTATAGCCATTGAGGCCTATTACAATTTTACAATTATAGCCCCTGAGATGAAGTGACTTACTCAGAATCATAAGTTAGCAACAGAGCTGATATCAGAATTCAGGTTAGCTGACTTTAAATCCAGGGATGTTTTTTACTCTTTTCATAACATTAGGATTCCTAGGGTAGTAAGAAAGTGGAGCCAGATGTAAATAGCTCTGATCACAGTGGCTATTGAAAAATTCTGATGCCTTCAAGGATATGTTGTCATATTCTAATGCTGCTTCCAGAATTACCCTCCAGGGACTTGATATTCCACATTCTAATCATTTGTTTCATGTTCATTGACTATCTTTCCATAACAGAGGAGGAAAATTGTTACTATACAGCGCAGTAGTTATAAAGAGAATTTTTTTTCCACCGGTCTCCTTGAGGTTGACAATTAGTAGTCAATGAGACTATTGGGAGTGGTAAATTAGAAAAAAGATCCTATGAGTCCCTAATGTATCCTGGTTTTAGACCTTTTCCCTTGTTTCAACATTCATTCTTCCAACAAGCCTGGACTAAATTAAATAACCTCTGAGAAAAAGGCAAAATTATTTAGTACCTCAGATCTCATTTTACTCATCTGTAATATATAGATATTAATATAAGCATCATCTGCCTGATATGTCCTTGGGATTAGGGCACATTGCAAACCTTTAGTTATCCTATAAATTCATTATTATTTTTACTCTTTATAGAAGTGCCTGCGTGCTTGCCTTCAAGAATCTTACAATCTAATTGTGGAGATAATATATAAATGATTATCTATAAGGCAAGGTAGCCTATGAATTCCATTTAATAGCAGTCATAATAAATTGTTATTATAAAGGATGAAGCACACTCCTAGTACTACATAAATATTGGATATTTATTTTTATTATTATTGTTGGAAAAAATTATTTCTAGTCAAGGTAGTCAGGGAAGATAAAAGATTGGATTTGGTTCTCAAGACCTTGAGAATTTTTTTATTCTTCAGTAATTCATGAGGGAATTCCAGGTGTTGAGAACAGAGGAGATAATTGTTAAAAGTTTGCCCTTTTAAGAAAAATTTAGCCAGCTAAATGGCTTTTCACCTATATATCATCTCCCACAAATCTATCTTTAATCTTATCTTTAGGTTTGAGGTTAAAAAAACAGAGACCGATATGGCTTATTGATACATAGCCATAGTCCAAGATCCCAGATGAATAACAAAAAAATGCACATTTAAGGGAAAACAAACAATAACAACAAAAACCACATTGACAGGATGCTCACAAGTGTGTTGTGCCAGCAGAGGTACTAGCCTGCCTGAAAAGATAATGCTTAATAAAGAATAAAGATGTAACTCTCCAACTTTCAGGATGTTCTTTAGAGTAAGTTTCTTTGCCAGTTGCCATAAGTATTATGAGACTAGAAATGAGCAGCAATACACAGGAGTACTGTCAGTGATTAGCATACCTAGTTTCCAAAGTTAATTGTGGACCATTACTGACAGGGAGTTAGGATGCAGTGCTAGGGCACTTGACAGGTGTTACCAATACTACAAATTAATCACCATCCCTGTATCAGTGCCCATATTTATGTCAGGCATAAATGCAGTCTTACCTCACTACATTAGGAGCAGAGATTAATTGGCCCAGTCCAACTAAATCCTGATTTGCCTGTGGGAGGAAAACATAACAGCACAATCTTGATGGAATAATAATGCATTTTACATTCTTAATATTGCCTGGTGCATGAGAGCTCCCCTCCTCAGATCACAAAGAGCAATTTTCCCCCATCAAATCTTTGGGAAAGAAAAGTCTGCAACCAAACGGAGTAATTGAAAAACTAATATGATCCCTGAGAACAAATAATACAGCATATTTCCTTGCTTTTTCAGGAGAGAGTAAGGAAACTACAAGGCCAGAATGCCTCATACTTTCCCAGATATGGTCACTGTGTTGTTCCTTGGGTTTACCTATTTTTCTTTGTTACAAAGAAAGATTCAGTGGACGTGGAAAGAAGAACATGGAATAAGAAAGATAGTTGTATCTAGAAATTCCCGAGATATAAAGCAAAAGGCATTAATAAAAATTACTTTAAAAAATAAAATAAAAGAATAGTAAAATGAAATTCCATAGCTTTTCATTTTAATACTATATACATCAAATTATGAAGAGTGTAATAAGCAGAACCAAAAGAGCACTAAATACAGCAACAGAAATATTGTTTGAAGAATAGCCTGTATTTCAGACTCCAGTAAAAAAACTGATAAGTAGAAATAAGTAAGGCATAGTTTTTATATGTACATATATCTTTTTGTCAAATGTTACTTTCTCAAATAGCAGGAAGAGGGAGTTAACTGGGTATTTGAATGTTACAAATAAATACATTTTAGGAAAATAATACTACATTTATTCACTATACTGTGGAAAGTGTGTATAGGACCAAATTATAAATTGGACCTGAAATGATGTGAATTTCTGTCATGGTGCCAAGTGCCATGAATACAGGGACCATATTTTCCAGGTTTTCTGGAACTAAACCAATTTTGAGAAAAAGGAAGTATACTTTTAATGAGGCTTTGCAAAATGATATCCTTTGCCAGACTCTGTGTCCCAATTTTTGGTGCAAAACCTATAATCATTATACTAGCCATAAATACATTCTCTGACGATAAATAGGATTTAGGCATGCAAACCTCTTTGTCTCTAAGGCTGGACCCAAGAGTATTTCTGTGTCTGCACTGGGGTGAGCTCAACAAATTAGCAAAATTTAAAACACACACCATATGCCTAACCCAGTGCTAGATACCATGAGGAGATTCAGGAGCCTTGTAAACCATGCTTCCTACTCACAAGGGATGTCTGGTGTACAAGGGAAGGCATACCTCACAAGTATCATGCAATTAGTCAACAAGTCAGGATAAGAACAAACAAAGCACTCTTCTACAGTTGTGTGGATATAAAAGTATAACAGTGAGAAATCTGGCAAAAGGAAAAGTCAGAAGTCTCTATATCCTTTAGGAATATTTGAGGAAGGAAATAATACTTAAAGCTGGGAAATAAGGAAGGGGGAACTTAAGAGTAAGGGCATGGTGTCATAGAAGCCAAGCTTTGTAGAAGGTGACAAATCTTTTTTTTAGTTTATTTAATTAATTTAAAATATTTTTCCATAGTTACATGAATCATGTTCTTTCCCTCTCCTCTTCACACACCCCTCTTTTAGCCAATGAGCAATTCCACTGAGTTTTATATGTGTCATTAATCAAAACCTATTTCCATATTATTAGTATTTGCATTAGGGCAATCATTTAGTCTACATCCCCAATCATATCCCTATTACACCATATGATCAAGCAGTTTTTTTCTTCTGCATTTCTGCTCCCACAATTCTTTCTCTGGATGTGGATAGTATTCTTTCTCATAAGTCCCTCAGAATTGTCTTGGGTCTTTGCATTGCTGCTAGTAGAGAAGTCCATTATGTTTGATTATACCACAGTGTATCCGTCTCTGTGTACAATGTTCTCCTGGTTCTGCTCCTTTCACTCTGCATCAATTCCTGGAGGTCATTCCAGTTCACATGGAATTCCTCCAGTTCATGATTCCTTTGAGCATAATAGTAGTCCCTCACCAACAGATACCACAATTTCTTCAGCCATTCCCCAATCAAAGGGCATCCCCTCATTTTCCATTTTTTTTTGCTACCACAAAGAGGGTGGCTATAAATATTTTTGTACAAGTCTTTTTCCTTATTATCTCTTTGGGGTCTAAAACTAGAATAATAGAAGTAGTCTCAGAGACAAGGTATTACGATTAAGGAAAATGGGAAAAGCTTCTTGAAGAAAGTAAAACTTGAGTTGAAGCTTAAAAGAAGTCAGGAAAGCCCAGAGTCAGAGAAGAAGAATAGGAAGACTAAGTCTCATGCATAAAGGGCAAGAAAAATACTCAGTGTGATGAGATAGAATATCATTTGCTTGGATAAACAAGATGAATGTCCCTGATTTATAGAGCATGTGGATGGTAGTAACATCAGTAGTCTGGTGGCTAACACCTCTAAATACAGGATGACTTTTTAAACCTAGTTAATAAGTACAATTTCACAAGAGGTAATTTACCTAGATCTTTTTGAAGTGTCTTACTGTTGTCAGCTAAATGACTTTAGTTGTCACTTGAAATTCAGTTCTCTAAATTTAATTTAACAGAGCCATATTTTCAACATGTTTGTAAGGGTATTTACCAAATAGTTGATGCTATCAACAGAAGAATTAGCTAATTAATTATTCTATTTACTCTTCTAGTCAACAGCTAGATATTTAAGTGAGGGCTCTACTCTTTGAAACTGCATTTCACATGTGCCTGTGAATTTTATAAGTCTTTTATTTCACACACACAAAAAAATAAAGCATCTAGAGGAAAATGCTTGTGGGACAGTAAGATTATAAATGGTAACTGAGACTCAATATGACAGTTCCAGGACTTGAAGTATAAACAGAACAACAATTAATGAATTTGCTAATTATTTTTCTCAGCCACATAGATTGACATTCCTTCTTTAGTTGCGGCTTACGCTCTCCTTGTGATGCCGTTGTCGTGTCCTGGTGAACCAAAGCCTAGTTTCCAACTGCCAACCCTCGTTAGATCATGCATCTTTTGTGTCATTGACTCCTATAACAAAACACTGATGCGTGAAATTAACAGCATTATAAATAGATTATGGAGACTCTGACAGATACAGAGCAGCAGTTATCCCCTGGAAACAACCATGCACGATTTCAGTAAAGTCCTGCCAAATACCTTCATCCAATTAGAGAAAGGGACCCGAGACTCAACAGCGCCTGCTGTCTATTCCCTTAATGATTTGGAACTCTGCTCTGTTGGGCCAGCAGCTGAGTCATGTGCCAATACAACCTGTACCCATGTTGAAAAGAGCCAAAAGAATGCTCAGGGAAATATTAGAGTGATTTGCTTCAAGTGTCTCATGAGTTAATCTGAGTTATAATGCAATGTTAGATGCTGTTCTATTCAAGTGTAACCTCAATCTTCGTAAAACATTAACCCTCTCATCACTGACAATTGGTATTCAGATCTATCATCAATAGAGAAATACTATGGACTTTTATCTCAAGGTTAAATAGCTCTTCATCATTAGATGTACTTCCTCCAGCCCTTCCTTGACTACCAACTCTTTTGTGCCTAGGCTGCAACATTCTTCTGCCTTGGAACCAATACTTTGTGTTGATTCTAAGATAGAAGGTAAAGGTTTTAAAAAAATCAATGAGAAAGTCCTTTGAAACTTTTAGGGACAGACCAGCCCATTTTTACATTCTTCAGTAGGGTGAAATTAATGTTAAATGAATATTTTGAAAGAGTAATTGCCAGAGAAGAAAGTGATAGCACTGCAATGATGCCCATGAGTTGAAAACACCCAAAGATGACATTTAAAAGCTCCATAAGAACTCAGTAATACAAAGTGATATGGGAGAGATTATCCAGTTCCTTGTCCATAGACTGTGCCAAACTTATTTGATCTTTAGTAGTTTTCATTCTGTTATAGTCTGCACACAAATACATCCTTCATTTATATCCTGCTCCCTTGAATAACTCATTGCTCTCCATGTCTTGCTAATTTATTTGTAAGCTTCTGGATGACTGACAGATCCCATTTCCTATTTATTTCTTCTCTACCCCATCCCATAATTATGGCACATGGTAAGTTTTTATGAAGTACTTGTTGACTGAAAGATGGATGGATGATACTGGCAAAAAATAGTCAGCTCACAAAGGGGTAACCTTAAAAGCAAACATTCCAAATAAAGTGTATTTGTCTGACAAATGTATCAAAATTAAGATTCTCTGTTAAACTTGTCTATTTTGTCCAAGCCCTCAAATCACTTACATGTAAACACAAATATGCAGTATTCAGAATAGATCAAAGAAGTAATTGATGTAAACATTCTCTCCAGTGAAGTAAACCACAACTTATACATGACTGCTAATAATATACAATTATTTTTTCATTTTATTTATATCCTTTGTTTTTTAATAATCCTCATTTCCAAATATATCCTTCTTTCTCTATTCAGAAAACTATCCCTTACAATAATGTATCTTTTTAAAATAGAGAAAAAAATTGGAGCTTCCAGGTTAAGATGGTGGCAGAGTAAAAGGCAGCTGCTTAACCTCTCCTAACCCACACATATAAGACTCCTCAAAAGGACATAAAAACAAATCCAGATGAACGAAGGAACCCCACAACAGGGAGCAGAGTTGAAGGTACGTGGGATTGGGGCATTTCCATGCTATAAGAGGGCAAAATAGCTCTCACTAAAACGCGAGCTGAGCAAACCCCTCCCCCCACCACCACCTACAGTGCCAAAGTCAGCGCACAAGAGTTAGAGCAAGTTTGGGGCATTCATTAAGTTCTTGGCAGCTCACCAGAGACTGCTCCTGTGAGCAGCAAGACTTAAGACCCCAAGAGGCTAAAGAACCAGACTTTGAACACAGACCTTGAGCTCAGGCGTGGACGCAGGCACAGACTCAGGTGTGGATGCAGATCCTGAGCCCATGCTGGGACCTTGGGTGGGAACCCCATGCAGAGGGGTGCACGACTGTGGAAGCAGTGCCCTGAGACTGTTAAAGGAGCTTCAGGCAGAAAAACAAGCAAGGGGACCACCAGGTGGCTTGACCCTGAGAACAACTAGACCTGAGACCTCAGGAGCCTAAAGAGTGCAGATGGACCCTGGGCATGAGTATAAAGCTGAGAGGGAGCCCAGCTAACAATGGCAATTCAGTCACAAGAACCCCAAAAGAGAAAGATCAAGAAGATATCTTTAACACTCGACAACTTTTACACAGAAAAAATCCAGACAACAGAGCAAACAGCAGAGGAGAACAAACAAGTAATCATATCCAAACTTTCCTCAAAAAATGAAAATTGGTCACAAGCTCTTGAAAAGTTTAAATCTGAAATCATGAGAAATATGGAAGAGATTTGGTGAAAGAAATGAGAAATAGTTCAAAAGGAAATTAACAGGTTAAAAGACAGAAACTCCAAATTGGAAAAAGATGCCCCCAAATCAAAAGAATTGATAAGCAAATTGGAGACCAAAATCAAACAGCTGGAAAATAGGATAGACAAAATCAAAAAGGAAAATCAAAAGGTTATAGCAGAAAACCAGTCTCTAAAGACCAGAATTGGGCAAGTAGAAGCCAACGATCTCTCAAGACAGCAAGAACAAATAAACAAAGTCAAAAGACTGATAAAATAGAAGGAAACATGAAATATCTCGATGAGAAAGTGACAGACCAAGAAAACAGGTCTAGAAGAGACAATTTGAGAATCACTGGTCTTCCTGAAAAAGCAGAAATTAATAGAAATTTGGACTCCATACTAAAAGAAATTATTCAGCAAAACTGCCCTCAAGTTCTACAACAAGAGGGCAATATAGACATTGAAAGGATCCATAGATCACCCTCTACACTAGACCCTGAAAAGACAACCCCCATGAATATAATAGCCAAATTTAAGAGCTTCCAAGTAAAAGAAAAAATTTTACAAGAAGCCAGAAAGAGACAATTCAGATATCAAGGAGCACCAATCAGGATCACACAGGATCTGGCAGCCTCCACACTAAAAGACTGAAAGGCTTGGAATATGATATTCATAAAGGCAAGAGAACTGGGTCTACAACCAAGGATCACCTACCCATCAAAACTGACTATATATTTCCTGGGGAAAGTATGGGCATTCAACAAGATAGAAGATTTCCAAGTATTTGCACAGAAAAGACCAAGACTAAATGGGCCAACCACAAAAACCAAGAGAAACATGAAAAAGTAAATAAAAACAGAGGGGAAAGAAAGAAAACTCTTATTTTTAAATTTGCTTCTTTAAGAGCTTTAATAAGATCAAATTATTTGTATTTTTATATGAAGAAATGTTAGGAGTAATCTTCATAAACTGCATTCACTATTATGGTAATTAGAAGAATTATTCACAGGGAGAGGTTGGAGCACTAAATGGTCTAAGATTAGATGGGGGGCGGAGGAAGAAGGGGTGAATAGTAGATGGCACCAAGAGAAACTTGAATGAATAAGAAAAATAGGATATTCTATACCACACAAAGAGGACATGGGAAGGGGAGGGCATGAATACTATTATAAAAAGGAGAGGAAGAGAGCATTAAGAGGTAATATTTAAACCTTACTCACAGAATTAACCCTGAGAGGGAAGAGTAGTTATATCCATTGGGATAGAGAATTCTATCTAACTCTACTGAGAAAGTCAGAAGGGATTAACGAAGGGGATCAGGGGAGTGGGAAAGTCAAAAAAGGGAAGGGAGGAGAGGGGGGTGGGAATTTATTAGGCCTTAAAAAATAAAATAGAGAAAAAAAGTTCTATAAAAGCAATCATCATATCATCCAGCTATGACAGTGTTATGTATTATTCCATCTCAATATCCCCTACCTATGCAAAAAAGGAGGGAGGTGTAATTTCTCAGCTCTTCTTCTGAGCTAAGCTTCTGAAACATTATTATTACAGAGTTTAGTTTTGCTTTTTTGTTTGTTTTCCATTTACATTATTTTAGTCATTATGCATTGTGTTCCTAATTTTTCTCACTTCACTCAACTTCAGCTTTTATAAGTCCCCTCTCTCCTACTGCTTTCCCCCTTAAAAAAGCACTTAGCTGGATCAAAGGGCAGGCATTTTTTATAGCCCTTTGAGCATAGTTCCAAATTGCCAGTCAGAATGGTTGGATCAGTTCACAACTCCACCAGCAATGCATCAATGTCCCAGTTTTGCCACATCCCCTCCAGCATTCATTATTCTCCCCTTCTTTCATTTTAGCCAATCTGCTAGGTGTGAGGTGATACCTCAGAGTTGTTTTGATTTGCATTTCTCTAATTATTAGAGATTTAGAACACTTTCTCATGTGCTTATTGATACTTTTGATTTCTTTACCTGAAAATTGCCTATTCATGTCTCTTGCCCATTTATCAATTGGGGAATGGCTTGATTGTTTATACAACTGATTTAACTCCTTGTATATTTGAGTGATTAGACCCCTGTCAGAGTTTTTCGTTATAAAGATTTTTTCCCAATTTGTTGTTTCCCTTCTGATTTTGACTACATTGTTTTTGTTTGTACAAAAACTTTTTAGTTTAATATAATCAAAACCATTTAATTTACATTTTGTAATTTTCTCTAACTCTTGCTTGGTTTTAAAGTCTTTCCTTTCCCAGAGATCTGACTATTTTGTGTTCACTTAACTTATTTATAGTTTCCCTCTTTATATTCAAGTCATTCACCCATTCTGAATTTATCTTGGTGTAGGGTGTGAGATGTTGATCTAGACCCAATCTCTCCCATATTGTTTTCCAATTTTCCCAGCAGTTTTGTCAAATAGTGGATTCATGTCCCAAAAGTTGGGCTCTTTGGGTTTATCATACACTGTATTGCTGATATCATTTACCCCATCATAAATAAACAGACTTGTTCGAAAATATTTATAGCTGTGCTTTTTGTGGTGGCAAAAAACTGGAAAAGGAGGGTATGCCCTTGAATTGGGGAATGGCTGAACAAAATGTGATATATGCTGGTGATGGAATACTATTGTGCTCAAAGTAATAATAAACTGGAGGAGTTCCAGGTGAACTGGAAAGACCTCCAGGAATTGATGCAGAGCAAAAGGAGCAGAGCCAGAAGAACACTGTACACAGAGACTGATATACTATGGTAAAATCGAAAGTAATGGACTTCTGTACCAGCAGCAATGCAGTGACCCAGGACAGCTCTGAGGGATTTATGGAAAGGAACACTACCCACATTCAGAGGAAGGACTGTAGGAGAGGAAACATATAAGAAAAACAACTGCTTGAATGCATGGGTTGGGGTGGACATGATTGGGGATGTAGACTCGAAACTACCACACCAATGCAACTATCAACAATTTGGAAATAGGTCTTGATCAAGGACACATGATAAAACCACTGGAAATGTGCATCGGCCATGGGTGGGGGGGTGCGGGGGGTGAAGGGGAAAGTAGGAACAT
Source organism: Gracilinanus agilis (assembly GCF_016433145.1). Classification (NCBI taxonomy): domain Eukaryota; kingdom Metazoa; phylum Chordata; class Mammalia; order Didelphimorphia; family Didelphidae; genus Gracilinanus; species Gracilinanus agilis. Next base: position 92,831,009 of record NC_058134.1, on the reverse strand, counting down.
GAATCATGTAACCATGTTAAAAACGAATAGTAATAAATGTTTTAAAAAAGCACTTAGTATGATCGAGGTTGCACATATATTATCGTATAATGTTCATGTTATAAAACAAGATACAGTGCTTATACTAGGAAAAAATTCATAGAGGAAATAAAGTGAAGAATGGCATGTTTCAATCTGCATTTGGATTCTGTTCCTTTAGTGGTAGTGGATATCCTTTTTCATTATGAGTCTCTTCAGGTTGTCCTGGTTCCTTGCCTTGTTGATAATAGTTAAGTCATTCACAGTTGATAACTATACATTATTGTCATTACTGAGTACAACATTCTCCTGGTTCTGCATTTCACTTTACATCATTTTGTCTAAGTCTTTCCAGAGTTTTTTGTAATCATCGATTTGGTCTTTCCTATGGCACACTAGTATCCCATTACACATACCACAACTTGTTCCGCAATTCCCAAATTGATGGACATCCCATAAGTTTCTAGTTTTTTTTCCTATATAGTAAGATACTAAAAATATTTCAGAACATATAATTTTCTTTCCTTTTGCCTTCATCACTCTAAAGAAATAAATCTAGTAGTGGTACAACTGGGTCAAAAGGCATAGAAAATTTCGTAATTCTTTGAGTGTTGTTCCAAATTATTCTCCACAATAGTTAGAACAATTCATAGTTCCACCAACAATATATTAGTGGCTCTATTTTTCCACATCTACCTAACATTTGTCATTTTGCTCTTTTATCATGTTAGCCAATCTGATAGGTATAAAATGATATTTCAGAGTAGTTTTGATTTGCATTTCTCTAATCAATAATGAATTAGAATATTTTTCATATACTTATATTTAAGTTTTATTTTTCATCCAAAAATGTCTTTAGACCATGGGAAAGTTTTTGAAGAAAGGTGTCTTGATAGTGCATTAACAAAGTGACAGTATTCTCTTTCCTTTCTTTTTTCTTTCTTTTCCTTCTTTCCTTCTTTCCTTTTTCCTTTCATGATATATTCCCAGGGAATCCCCAGGGAAAAGATAGAATTGTTAGGCCAGTTCTCACTTTCATCAACCACTCTTGATCACTGTTGATATCATCATACCTGTCCTATGACAGTGGCCCTGCTTTTCCATGTCTTCCCAGAAGTTTGTCACACTATATAGTTGAGACCTCTCTCAGTTTTTCTTGGCATTGCATAGTACTTTAAATAATTATTAAAATCATCTTCTACTTCTGGAAATCATAGCATCATTCTATTTATTGGGTCCTTAGAGGTCCCCTCACTTTATATATGAGGAAACTGAAGTCTAGAGCAGGAAAGTGACTTTCCCATGGTCACATAGATTCTAAGGCATAGAGCCAAAAATCAAATCTATGAATTAAATTTGAAGTTTAATCACCATTGCTTTAAAATTCATCACCTATTCACCATACTCAGGTTACTGACCTTCTCTGACTTTAGTGAGTACAGTCCTAAAGATATAGACATACTTGCACTGGCTCAGAGCCTTTCGAATAGGTTCCAGTGACACAGTAGACCCAAGGGTTACCTTTACACTACTGTGAGGCATCAGAGTAATAACATGAATCTTTCTGGTGCTCATGCTATGTCCTTTTAGTTCCTCCCCACCATAAATTATTACTTCCCCAGGGCCTAGGGTGATAGTGATGGTCACTAGCAGAGCTGAACGAGAAATGGTAGAGCACTTAAAATGATTGCCGTGTTTTTCCTCCCCCTCCTCTTTCATGCTGTGAAACCAGCAGGATTAGGATCAACAGCACATAATAGAAGGAAAATAAAATATCTCATTCCCATGCCCTTTAAAAACATTCTCTTCTGAGTGGAAAGTGGCTTCATGCTTTGTGACTTTCTTGCTTGATATCGAGAATTTCTAGCCTGGCATATTAGCAGCTGTGGCTTGCCCCAGGAGCTGTAGCAGGGACCACCAATGTGTGGGGTGTCTTAGGTTTGTACAGAAGCCAATTAGGAACCTTTATAAACAAGCCTGAACTGCATGACTTAGAAAGGCAATATCTGAAAAGCACTTTGGCTCCTAAGAAGGCTGGGCGACAGATCCACTTCTTGGCACTGCTCCCAATTTCTTAATTGTTTTTGTTATTTCAGACCAGAACACAAAGCTGAACACTAAACACCAGTAATAAATTTCCTTTACCACAATGTAGAGTATAGGAAAACAGCCTGAACTCTGAATTTGCAGGGAACACATATAAGCATGGGGAACTTTTTTCCCTTTGAGTGTTTCTTATATTAAATATATTATGTGGAATTTGATTTCTTGTGTATAGAGGGAGGTAAGGGTACAGATGCAGAATAAGACTTTCCTTTCAGATATGACTAATATGGGCATTTGCTTTGCTTATCTATGCTTGTATATTAGAAAAGCTTTCTTTTTCTTTTTTATTTCAGTTTGGGAATAGGTGAGAGAGAGAAAGGGGTAGGGAATAGAGTACCCAAAAAGGAGACAGAAAAGAAATAAAGGAAAGGTCTCTTTGAAAACATTTTTTTAATAATACACAGAAGAGAACAAAAAAGAAGTCCATAAAGACTCATGGATAAGCAAACCAAATTTGAAAATTACATATTTAATTAATTCTATTTTTTATATGAGGAAGCAACAGGTAATAGATATCTGCCATTTCATGTATTATTTCTGAAGAAATCTATTGTTTTATGATACATGTATAACTTAGTGGAACTGCTTGTCAGCTTTGGGAGGGGGGAGGAAAGGGCGAGATGGGGAGAATCATTAATCATGGTTCTGCTGCATATATGGAAATTCACAATTTAAGATAATAATAATAATAATAATAATAATAATAATAATAATAATAATAATAAAAACAAAAAATGTAAGCTACTTGAGGGCAAGGATTTTTATTTCTGTATCCCAATAGTTAGAATAGTCCCTAGCATATAGTATGCACTTCATGATAATTGTTGTTAGCCTTTGGAATCAGGAGAAATCCTTGTGGTTTGGAACAGTGAAGGAAGGTTCCAAAGACTACTTAAGAGATTTAGGTAAGTTTGAAAGGATGAATAGAACTTTAAGTAATAAAGAAGGAAAAGACCATCTTAGCAGATGAGCTGAATGAGCAAAGGGGGAGAAAATAATGTGTAAGATATTCTTCAGTAATAGAGTGAAAAGTAGTCTGAATGGAAAAATGGATCTTAAAATATTAGTTCTATAAGTAGATTTTTAGGCTGCTCTCTTGCTTATATTCAATATCAATTCCTCCTATTTCTTCATGTTTTTGATGGGCATTCAGCTTATCTAATTCATTTTTCTTCTTTTCTATCCAGACTCTGTAATCTTTCATTAAAGCATGAAACCCAGGTAAATTACCCTGCTCCCTTCATCTAACAAATCTCTGGAAAATCCTAATAGAACTTTTTGACTCTTCCTTCCAAAACCTACCTTCACACACACACACACACACACACACACACACACACACACACACACACACANCACACACACACACACACACACACACACACACACACACACACACACACACACACAAAGAGCTCACTTATCTATATATCTGACTTTTTTTCTTTAATTAAAGATCTCAGCAACTTACTTGGCATCACTGTCAGTCCTGGAAAATTCTAATTAACATTTTGCAAAATCACTCCTTTCTAAGGAATGAAGTTGCATCTTCTTTTCAGCAGTCCAACGAACACTTTGAGTCTAAGTGATATTTTAAAGCAAAATAGCAGAGGATTAGCCAGCTCTGGCCTTAAATTTGATATCGATATGCCTCCGATGATTTAGAGCATCCTTGGTGAACATCCCCCACCCAAGTTCAAATACCCAGAGGACAAATTGAAGCTATCTGTCAACCCCTCTATCCGCACCCCCCCCCATTATCTGAGAGAGTGGATAGAAGAAGTGCTGCCTTTGGACAGCTGGACAGAGGGGTGGGGCATGCAAAAAATGACCTTGGCCAGTGGGAAGAAGAGGAACAGAGCAGCTCTCTGAGTGCTGGTTGGTCATGCATGCCTATACTTTGCCTAAGCTGATTTAGAGTAATAGGTTGTTGACACTGAAAGCAGTCTAAGAATCTATGTAAGATGTTTCTTTGTATTTTATAGAGGCAAAGAGGTGGAAGAGACCTCAGAAACCAGCTAGTGAAAGTCCATTTTACAGATGAGGTAACTGAGGAGCATATAGGTTATATGACATACTTAAGGTCATCCATATAATACATGTCATAGATAAGATTTGAAGCAAAGTTTTCTGAATCTAGAGACAATACCTTTTCCATTGTAGTTTGATGGCTCTTTGTTTATATTATTAACCCTGTGCCTTTGGAATTTCCATTAGAAATTTTCTTCTTTACCTCTAGAAACTTTTAACTCTTTTACCATCTCATAAATATCCTAGTATAGTTGTTGATCTGTATGCCTGATAGATTATGTATTCTTGAGAGAAGAAACTATTTTGTCTCTCACTGGTTTTTATATCTCTATATCAGTGCATTGCACATAGTAGGTAAATGCATGTTGACTGAATTAACAAGCAGGAATACATGTTATTTCAATAATAAAGATAAGCTTGTTTATTTTTAAGGTAGTTTTGTATTTCTTCTTTCCTTTGATCCTCACAACAATCCTTTCAGTTAGGAAGGACCTGTCACCACTTGGCAGTCAAGGAAATGGACACTGAAAAGAAAAGGGATTTGCTTAAAGTCCTGTATTTAATGAGTGGAAGAGCTGATACTGGAATCCTACTCTCACTGTTGTTTCCCATGGGATTTAATTCATTATATCTTGGGGGAAAGAATATTAGAGTACTAAAAAGCCCAGTTCTTTGAATCAGAGGATCTGGTTTTTTGAATCTCTAACCTCACAATAGCTATATTTCTCTGGGGAAATCACAAACTCCATGAGCCTCAGTTTCTTCATTGCCAAAACAAGTAGTACAAATACAAGTACTGTGTATATTGGATTTTTGTGAGGAAAGGGTTATTATTATGTTCTAGCTTTATAAAATGTATTTCTTCACAAAATTGTCACATTCTTGCTTAAATTGGACAATGTCTCACAGTCAACCATCTTAAACTCACTTCATTTTGAGAGTAATAATAAAACAATAGCAAATGCATCCTTTATAAAGATAGATGGAAGAAGAATATAACTAGATAAAAGAGAGAAGCCACAAAGTGATTCAGTGAATGGAACATGGTTCCTGGGGTCAGGAAAACCTGAGTTTAAATCTGATTTCAGACACTTACTAGCTACCTGACCCTGGGGAAGTCACTTAACCTCTCTTTGCTTCTGTTTCCTCTGTTGTAAAAAAGGGGAGAGGATAAATAACAGGATCAACTTCATAGGTTTGTTTTAAGGCTCAAATGAGAAAAAAATTAAATGCACTTAGCACAGTGCCCTATATGTAACAGACACCATGTAAATGTTTAATCTCTTCCTGTAATTGCCTTATTTTTTTGTTATTTTTATTTTAATGGTGCTACTTCTAATACCCTTTATGAATATTCTTTCTTCTACTTTGTTTCTCTCTTTGATTTCTCTTCCTTCTTATTATCTTTTCCTTCCTCTGTTCTCTTTTCTTCCCTCTCCTTTTTCTGTATATTCTTTTCCATTCTCTATGACACCCTAATTTCCTCTCATTTGCTAGTTCTCTGATTTCTCTCTCTTCTCCCACTAGATAGAAAGTGGAATGTTGAGAAAATAGGAAGTGGAACTTAGTTTTCAATATTGTCCATAGGATAAAAGGGAGAGGTTGAAGGAGAAAGGGGAAGAGAAAGAAGAGAACCATTTCCTGCAGCTCCACCCCTCCATTTCAAGCTCTGATATAACTTGTTTCTAAAAGTGTTTCATTTACACTCTTGGACCAGTGGAGAGAAACTAACTCACTTTCGCCTTTAGTTTTAGCAAGTTTCTTCTTTTTTTTTTTTAATCCCTTCCTTCCTTTCATTTGATATAACTGTTCCAGCTTTGCTGCTCTGTTTTCTGTTCTGAATTGTTACCGGGATACTGTATTGGCAGCTATTAAAATAATACTAGCAATAAAATAATTAGCAGAAACACTACCTTTGAAGTTGTCTCAGACTATATTACTGTTGTATTCCTGGGAGTGGGTGGGGTGTGAGTTGTTTTGTTTTTTTCTGGGAAGGAGTTCACCAGACAGCTGAAGAGGACATTTAAAAGGTTAAGAATTCCTGGGGGTCTAGCCCATTCCACTCAACTGGTAGGGCAACATATTGAATCTTCAATGACTGTGATTTGCCTGGAGTCATTTTGCTTGCTAGTTAGAAAAGTCAAGACAAGTAGGGTTCCATTTAAGGAGGAATCCTATCCCAGCCATCTCTTTTTAACACCCAGCTACATTCCTTGGGACTTCTCGGTCATTTTCCTCCTGACCCTCTTATGTATTGCCTTCATCCATTAGGTTGTAAGCTCCTTGAGGGCTGGGGCTGACTTTCTTTTTGTGTCCCCATTGCTAAGCACATTGTCTGGCACACAATAGTAGGCAAGCATTTAGTAAAATGTTTTGTTATTTTACTTCTGTCCCTTTTATTTCATTGTACCATTGTGCATCTCAAAGACAATATATTAGCCTTATGGTGACTAAAGGCAGCTCCCTTTTCAAGGGAATATTTATTTGCACATGGGGCTCTTGAAGACCAAAAAGATGCTAAGGAATGATTTAAGAATAAAAAAGATTAAGTTCTAGTTCTGTCAATTGTCAGTGTAACTTTTAATAAATCATGTAAACTTCCAGGCTCAATCTTCTCACCTCAAAATTAGTGATAATAACACTTGGACTAGCTATATCCCAAGATTGTGAAAACCAAATAAACAAATATATGTAAAAGTGCTTTATAACTCAAAGCACTATTTGAAAACAAGTTAATATCTTATTTTTCCTACCAGCTAAAAAAGTTCCTTTTAAAGATTAGACTTTTTAAATGAGTGTTTATTGAATGGGTATTGTTACCCAGGGTGGTATGGTGCTTCTGTTAGATGGACCTGACAAGCTGGCCTAAGATCCCTAAATGGTAAATGGACCTAGGCTGAGTGAGGATAGAGTGCCTGGGTGGCCACCAAGGTGTGCTGGTAACCACCAGGGCTTATGAATGATCAGCTCAGCTAAGCACCTGACCCCACTAACAGTGCCCAAGCCAAAGTTATCAGGTGAGAAGCTGTATATAGTTCACACAGCTCCTCTGGTTCCCTGCCTTGGGGTTAGGTTAGAGCAAGGGTCGGCAAAGTATGGCTCTCAAGCCATATCTGGCTCTTTTGAGGGCCAGATCTGGCTCTTTCTGCAGTAGCCATAAAGTCAATTTTTTTTCAGGCGCTGTTACAGGAGCCGCACTGTGAGCACTGTACGACTCTCACGAAATTACATTTTAACAAATGTGACGTTTATGGCTCTCATGGCCAAAAAGGTTGCTGACCCCTGGGTTAGAGGATAAAGGTTTATAATAAGGATGGTATTGATATTGAGTTGGATAAAGCCAAATGACTGGGATTTAGATAAATTCCCGTTTGGCTATAATTATTCACTGGCTCTAGGAAAGATAACAGTCTTCACTTGAGATATATTTCAAAGGGTTTAATGCTGTCATTCAAAGGGATAGGATTTAGGATAAGGAAAGTGGTGTTGGGGATGGCTAAGCCAAACCTTTGGGAGTTAGATTAGGATAATCAAATGAGTAACAGGTTGGCAGCTGGCTGGAGAAGCTTCTCTCCCTCCCAGACCCTGGTCAGCCCCAGCAGTGGTCTAGACCAGGTGAAAGGAAGGGCTTGTGATAGTCTTCTTGATATCAGGTGATGATGTTTATCTCTAAGCCTTATCTAGTAATAGGTCAGTGGATATTATGAGACAGTCAGGTACAGGTGTTGGATATGCAGGTCTGTAAGCCTACCCACCCTTCACCACCCATGAGCCCCTTCTCAAGAAATGAGACCCTGAAGCCTTCTGCCCCGGGCTTTTATAGCAGTGTTCTCAATTGTCTTTTGCCCTTGGCTCATGCCATCTGGGTAAATTCTAAGTTCTTTAACTGACAATCTGTCACTCAAGCTGGTCTCCATCTTCTCCCCAGAGGTCACCTATTACAGTATCTGAAAAACCCTAACTGGTGGCAGAGATGTCTTTAGGTCAGAAATTATAGATGAGCTTTTTTATCAGCTTTTCCTTCCTCTATGGTTCTCTTTCTGTGTCTTACCACCTTTTTTTAGATTATTCTTCTCTTTCAAATAAATCTTTTAAAGGTTACATCCATCCTTGCCAAAGCATCTGTACCAATGAGACACCTTGGGCAACTCAATGTTCAGAGCTCTAAGGTTACTTATAATTTTCTCCAACCTAAATAAATATTAAGTAAATAGTCACCAACCATGGTGGATTAAAAATAGCATCCTCCTCCCTTGGATGTGGAATAAGATACCCAGTTCCTACCATAGAGCTTCATAGAACTTCCACACTATTGGAATATTAGATATTGTAGTTATCAATTACTAGTCTCACTCACCTACACTTGAATTAGCTCTGATTAGAAGCACTAGGGTCAACTAAGTATCTTTGTAAAAATACTTGACAGCTAAAACTATAAGATCATATAAAGCAAAAGTGTAATAACCATATTATAGAAGAAAGAAGACTGCATGCAGAGCTGGGGGACCTGAATTAAAATCCTACCTCTGTTACTTATTCTGTCGATGCTGGGCATAATACTTTTCCATAAATCTTAATTTTTTCATCTATGAAATGAAGAAATTAATTCAATGTAGCTCTAAATTCTGTGCTTCTATGTCTTGGTCTGGTCTGTGAATCACTATTGCCAAGTTCTGGAATCCACATATATTGTTTAGCTTAAATTCTAAACAGCATTAGAGGTAATCAGAAAGAAACATGTATACAAAGGATTGAGCTTGCCAGTTGGGAGTAGAGCAAGCTGATAAAAATGACAATGAAACAAATAGATTGTCTGTGGCTCTTGGACTGGACTACACTCCACTGGTGAGCAGAGAGAAAGCATCCTCAGCACTTTTGAATGATGGGTATATTATCGGGTATTTGGACCAACATAGTAAATAGAGAGAATGCAAACAGCAAACAAGAAGAGCAAATAAATACAAACAGATCAAATGGGCATCCAACTGCCTAAGGAAGAACAGTAATTATTGTTTTAGGCACAACTAGTATCCAAGGAATTCCAGGGTAAACTTTAAAGAGACCTGCACATTTGGTTTAAATACTTGCAAACATTCCCTGAAGTGGTCATTCATTTGTTCATTTATTCCTATAAGCTATCATCAAAAGTTTAAAATGAAATTACAGTAAAGGAATAGGTGCTTGTCAAAGGATGTGACTCATTCAAAGGCACTACAATAATAGTGCAATCTGGACTTGTTCCATCATCATCACCTACAACAAATATTTATTAAACACCCACTGCTTGCATTGCCATGCATGGCAATGCTTTACAAAGGACATTTGTTTTGTTTTTGGAATGATTCACTGAGGTAGCATTAGACACAAAATACACAATCCTTGTGTTTGGGGAGTTGTCAGAGTACACAGCTCCTTATGTTTTGTTATATTGAACGAACCCAGCTGTGCAGAGAGGGACAGATCATGGGCAGGGTGATACATTCCTATCTTCCAGTGTGTATTTCTCATTTTGATCATGATCTCAGTAGAGAAGGGCAATGAGTCCCACTGGGATTTGAGAATGTCTTCTTAATAAATTACCTGGACTCTGATAGGAAGGAAAAAATGACAGATGAAAGTCAGTGTTTTGATCCCCACACCCATCATGTTTGCAATGAAATGGTAGCTATTTTAAGTACTAGAAAATGGTATGCAGATAATTCAATTAAGTCCACCATTTATAAAGAACCTTAAATCAAGAATACCAGATTTCCCATCACTACCTACTGACCATTCTAATCCCCCATTATTTGGAAGAACATTCTTGTCACTTTGCCATTATTAGATATTTCCCAGATGGATTTCCTAATGTGTGCTGGTAAATTTTGACAATTGGGCTCTCTAAGAGGACGAGGAGGAAGAAAATGTATGCCCACTTACTTTTAAATTTAATACATATTATTAACACTTCCTTAAACTAGACAATCAACAGAACAGAAAATCAAACTCTGAATTAGATACTCAAGTTAATGTCCAGATTGAAAATACACACAGTGAACATTTAACATTGGACTCTTAAAAGATGATTACAGCTAGCTAGCTCTTACAGCATCTTAAACACAACTTTTATTCTTCCTTTCTCCCAGTCCTTTATTTTGCTGGGGGAGGGGGAGCAAGAGAATCTTTCAATGCCAGATTCATTTTCATTCTGTGGTGTCATAATTATAAATGAGTAAAGATTTTATCTACTTTTACTTCCAGCTCTGATTTTCTGTTTATCTCAAAGGCATCACATTCTGTGATTCCTTCACATTTTGAGCATCATCAAAATCAAAGGAGATATATTTAGAGCCCCTTTGTGTAGAACACAAAGTTTCAGTAGACACAAAATTGCCAATTAGGATGATAGGCTCAGAAATTTGGATCTTAATGACGCAAGTAGGCTGCTTTTTGCCTTTGAGCTACATGACTAATTTCAGGGATGTTTACTCTAAATGAGGTCCCTTTTCTTCTGGAGCTGCCTCTGGAATCTGCTCTACCATCAAGCCTGTGTTAAAAACAGTAATTATTGCTCCCTTTAGGTAGTTAGAGCCCCATCATCCATCTGTTTCTACTTATTTGCTTCCCTTTACTTCCTACGTTGATACCTACATTTACATAGTTGGACCAAGAACTTGAGAACATTTAGGCTATTTTGAGGAATTCCACTCAATTCTTAATGAAACAGGTAACCTAAATTGCTTGTAGAATCTTTTTTTTCTGGACTACTCTATTTCTAGTGTGAATTTTTTTCTCTCAAGCTTTAAAGAATAGCCTCTTAATCACATATGTAGTTGTCTTTCTGAGTTCCTTTACTTTCAAGTTGTATTGACTTTCACAAATGAAAATCTATTCATTTTAAACTTCTGAGACTCAACCCTTTTTTGTGTCTTAGTTTCCTTTAGAAGCCTGGTAAAGGCTATGTACTTCTTTGAAAGTATAGTTTTTAAGTCCACAAAACAAAATACATAAGATTATGAAAGAAACCAATTAAACTGAAATAGTTATCATTCTTTTAAATTCCTAGAACACAGGTTAAGAACCCCTTGTTTCTGAGATCTCTAGCCTCTGCTCTTTCACTTTTCTCTCTTTCCTGTATTCTTAAAATCTAGGTTTTGTTATTGTTGTTTTTTCAGTCCCTGGGGATACTTTTTCCTCCCTCCAATGTTAGATTTAGGAAAATACAGCATATATATTGGAAACTATTTGTGTATACCCTTCCTTCTCATATGGTCAGCTGTGCCCTTGGTTCGTTCCATTTCTGAGTAGATCTGTTGACTCTAGTGTGATTTGGCAGGCTGTGCTTAGGAAGAGTTTGATGATGCAGCTGTTAAGTTGTGCAGAAAGGACTGCAACATGAAAGAAACCAGAAGAGGGAGGATTGAATGAAATCGGCATCAGCTTAAAGGTAGGAAGCTAACAGTGAGTCACGGGTTCCTATCTCAGAGCATCAAGTCCCAAGTTTCTAGAATCCACTCAATGTAAGTCAGAGTTAGAATAAGACTCAAAGAATAATGTGGTTATGAACATGTTTTGTTGGGAGGGAAGGGGTCTTCAATTTCCTTCTACTGAGTGAATGAGAAAATGTTGCACTTAAATTTCCTTATACTCTGGCTCTTTTCCACTCTGGCTTTTACCTTTCCACTTTACCTTCTAAAGTAGGAGTGTCCAAGGGGACATGAGGTATGAAATAAAAATAAATATAGTAGGTAAGGTAATTTAGGTGGTTTTCTGGACACTTAGATGAAATAGTACTTAGGGCCAGTTTTCAGAATCCCTTGTGTTTGGGAAGGCTTCCAGGGAGAAAGTGACGAGTTACCACTATGTTGTGAATCAGGGTTTTATTTTTAATTAGGACAGGTAGGGAAAGGGGAGCACGATGATCTAACTGGGTATTAAAACTAATTCCTCCCACCAAAGTCCAATAATTTTGAATAGATGTTAACTACACTAAATCTCTACCTTCAGATCCCAGTTCCCTGTACTATCTCCTAACCAGAATCCTCCCCACTTTGCTAATAATCAGAGTAAGGGAAAGCTGGAAGATAAACAGGTCCACTGGGTCAAACAAGAGAGATGGCACACAAACAGTTGTCCTCTGAGTTTGGCAGGAGTCCAGTAGAATCATAGCAGTAGCAGGTATAGGTCTAATAAGAAGGGGAGTAAGGATTTTACTCACTCAGTGCACCTGTGGAGTTTAAACCAAACTCAACCACTTCCTAGAAGGTGAAAGGCTTGTAGGAGAAGTCCACATACACTGTCTCTTCCTCCAGAGAAGGAGCACCCAACTCCAGCACCCAACAGTCCCAGCAGAGTCACTATCACCAGAGTTCTGGAATTCTCTCTTTGCCTCTGCCTTGGCACTTCCTTCTTTCTCTCTGATTTCCCTATAACAGGTAGAGAATAATTCTAGTCTAGTTTTTTTTCAATGAACAAGCATTTTTTTCTCTCCCTACCACCTCTCCCCCAGCCCTCACAGAAAACAGTAACATCAACAATTCTTAGAGTAAATACTCAAAGTCAAACCAAAAAAAAAAAGTTTACACATTGACCATATCCAAAAATGTGTATCTCATTCTATATATCTATCATTTCCCTGTAGGAAGATGAGTATAGCATTGTTTTTCATTGATATTTTGAAATCATTGTTGTTCATTTCATTGATTAAAATGACCAGGCAAAGTTGAACAGAAAATGAAAATCACAATTGTTGAAGGACTAAGAGTATTTTGGGAGAACTGTGACTTAGTTTAGCCATTCTTAAAAGCAAAAATTTGGAACTATGTACAGAAAATTATTAAACTTTGCATATTCTTTAATGCAGTAATACTTTTAAACTGTATATACCCCAAAGGAAAAGGACCTAAAAAAGTATATTCTTCTGGGTTTCTTCCTTACCCCAAACACTGCTTACCAACCTAGAAATGCTGCTTCTACAAAGCTCCCTATTTAAGTCCCTAAGGGTTATAATTAATAAAGGAGCATATGAAGCATATGCTAAGGCATTAACTTTATTCTGGTTATTCAGAGATGTGAGCTTCAAAAAAAAGAATCAAGGTAGTTATTTTTTGAAGATATTTTTACCAAATTTACCATCTTTGCTTTTTTTACTCTATTCAATAATTCGTTGGTTCCTTCAAAGTACTTGCCTACTACTATAAACTTTTCCACCCATTCAGCAGAAAAACTAGTTGGTTATTATTTGGCCTTTTACTTAGAGAATTCACAGGAAAGTGATAGCAAAATTTTATCTGATAACTCCAAGAAGGGATTGATTTAGATAACTCCTACAAAGGGCAGGAACCCCAGGACTTATTGCACCTACAAAACTGACTTGAAAGTCTAAGTATCTCCCTTTCTACCCATAGTTTATAATAATTTAACTAGGAATTTATTTAGAGTGTTGATATCCTCCATTTATAGCTGCTGAAATTTGAGGAGTTGCTTTCTTAAAGATTAAAGACTCAGGGGCAGCTGGGTAGCTCAGTGGAGTGAGAGTCAGGCCTAGAGACAGGAGGTCCTAGGTTCAAACCCGGCCTCAGCCACTTCCCAGCTGTGTGACCCTGGGCAAGTCACTTGACCCCCATTGCCCACCCTTACCAATCTTCCACCTATGAGACAATATACCGAAGTACAAGGGTTTAAAAAAAAAAAGATTAAGGACTCAATATATTTAAGATTAATTACATTGCCCAAGTCCTTGAGGGGAAAGTGCAAAAGGCAATGGAAAGAAGTTAGAAACATAATTGGAAAGGCAGTACCTGACAGCTGTATCTTTCTTCTCCTGCACAGATATACATACTATCCAATAACTCCTCCATTGCAAGAGGATTTGTGGTATTATTTTGCTTTTGATATTGAGTAAGAACATTATTTAAGGATGGTAATTATAACAAATAGCATTTTAATGTTTTATGGTTTATAAAATATGTTCCATACATCCTTACCAACTCATAGAGGTAGGTAGTGCAGTTTCCCCCAATTTACAGACAAGACATAAAATTCAGAGACTGAAAAATAATAGGATTTGATCTGAAATCCTATAGATTTCCAAATGGATTTCTTTTTGCTATCTTGCAAAATAATACTGTTCCTTAAATGGTCACTTGTGAGATTGACAGGAAGAAGAGATCTAATCACAGAGAATCTCAGTTCAGTGGAGAGTGCCAAATAGATGCCTAACCCTCTAAGAATAAATGAAATTTGTTAAAGAAAAATAATGACCAAAAAGGTATTGATGTTTAGGTTATTTTTTCAAGGGTTATGGCAAGATTTTTAAATGTTAGAGATGGAGGCTTTTGGTTTAGGAAGATATCTCTATGTTCTCTTCAACCCTTCACCCAGGAAAATTTGCCCTAACTATGGGACAGGCAGGGAGTAATAGTCCTTTTATTCAGCTTGTCCCCTCTGCCAGCCATAAGGTCAAGCTTAAACCCCCCCCCCCAAAAAAAGAAGTAGAAGAGGATCTGGGGAGATGTCACCCAGGAGGCATCTCCAGTATCAATCTCCTTAGTAGCACCAAGAAGAGGTATTGCCAAGGGTGCTATTAAGAACAAAGGAAACAAAGAGTCTGACTAGGAGGAAGTGATCTTGTTAAGAACATAAAATATAAAAGATACAGACAGCATTAATGCATTCCCTGAAAGAAATGATGGACTAAATTTGCAGAATGTAATACACATTTTTGGACACGTTTAATGTGGGAATATGTTTTGCTTCATTGTATGCATTTTTTCAAGTGTTTTTTTTTTCTTAATCAGATAGTCACATTTTCTGGAATGGTTGCCTTCTTTTCTGCAAAGACAGCAGATGATTGGGTTCTGACCTTGCTCACAAAATTGCAAATGATTTTTGCCTGTCTAATAATTTTATAACTGGAAGTGACTTGAGAGATTATTAGTTCAATCCCCTTAAAATATAGATGAACAAACTAAGACTCAAAAAGGTTAAGTGACTTGCCCAGATACTAAGGGACCCACAGAGATTGAGAGGAGTTAGAATTGATACTCAGATTTTGCACATAAGCAATGAAATGACTCAGATCAGCAAGTCAGAAAGAAAAACATTTTTTGAGGGATAGACGAAGAAAACAAATTTATTTTGAGATATATTGAATTGGGAATTCCATTAGAGCATCAAAGTGAAGATATCTAGAAGTCAGCTAGAGATGTCCTAGAACCCAGGGAGAAGGTGAAGGTGTCAATTATAATATAACATATGGAAATACTAGTAAATCAGTCACATTTTCTCTTTTATGTTGTCTAGATGCATTTAATTCCTCTATCTAGCTATTAGTTTGTCTATCTATCTATCTATCTGTATTTATGCACAAATGCATTGTCCATCTTTTGTTTCGAAGAGGACAAATGATATCACAAGGGGTATCTTAACTTGTTCATGAATTGGTTTAAAGTGAGGCAGAGTTGCACAAAGCCTCTAGAGTCATCCAAGTCCAGTGGCAAGATAAAAATCAAGGTGATGGTAATGGCCCAGGATGCAACAGATGACTTCAGTATTTTCAGTGTCTACCCAAGCTCTAAGTATTTTATAACACCTACCTTCATGACTGTTGGAACAAATTGTTCTCATTTGCCCATTCTGCTGAGGAAAATCTTCACATGCCTAGGATAGACATCCCCCTCTTATTCTTGATGTATTTGAGATCTATCAGTACCCTCAATCTGGTTTAGCTCATCTGTCAAGACAGTTTTATAGAGGTATGGCCACTGTGTATGCCACAGCTTCCTAGAGACCCAGATGAGACTTGGGTGAAATCTAAATAACAAAGGTAGGTGAGCAACCCTGAAAAGAGCTCTGCACACCCTTTTACTAGAGGTATTAGCCTTCCCTAAATATTCCATATACCTTATATGTACCTACAAACACACACACACACACACACACACACACACACACACACATATATGTACATATATATCCCTCCATATAGATATGTATACATACACACACAAACTTAATGTATGTGTATCTCCTTGGGGGTTTGGCTAAATTTTCTAACTTTCAATCATGTTTTCATCATATGTTCAAAGATTCCAGGTAGCTCTGGAGTAGGAGGTTCTAGGTTTAAATTCTATCTTTGAGTGATCAAATTATCCAGCTTTTCTGGGTTTCAGTTTCCTCATCTGTAAAATGAAGGGGTTATAATAGATGGCACTAAAGTTACTTCCAGCTCCAGAGTTCTGATTCTTATGCTCCTATATTCTAGCCTTTTATGCTCTCAAAGGATCATCCTGTCTCTTTGTTCTAGGACAAGGAGCAAAGAATTAGATTACATAAATTATGATTCTGTCTCATTAGCAGTGTTTGCTTAACTGGTTTTGGGGTGGGATGGAGCAGTTGCCATTTTGCCATCTTCTCTCTCTCTTTAAGATTAGTCACCCCAGTCTATCTTTTGCACAGTAGCCAGAACGACTTTCCTAAAGGGCAGTTTTGACTTTGTCACTCCCCTGCTCATTAAACTCCAGTAGCTTCTTTCTAACTCTAGGATCAAATAAAATCTCATATAACTGTATGTGTATATATATGTATATACCTGAGTATATACATATATTTATGTGTGTGTGTGTATATATATATATACGTATATATATATATATATGAGACTGTATGTATATATCTAATGGGTGTTATTCTGCAGAGTACAATCCACAGTCCAGAATATTGCCCTTCGTACTATTCCTCATTCATAGCCT
The DNA here is from genome assembly GCF_016433145.1 of Gracilinanus agilis. Taxonomy (NCBI): domain Eukaryota; kingdom Metazoa; phylum Chordata; class Mammalia; order Didelphimorphia; family Didelphidae; genus Gracilinanus; species Gracilinanus agilis. Next base: position 92,814,123 of record NC_058134.1, on the reverse strand, counting down.
CCTTCCATCTCTCATCTCTGTGTCCTTGCCCAGGTCTAGTATGCAATCTCTCCTCACCTCTTACAACCCAGAATATCCTTCAAAGCTCAGCTGAAATAAGAGCATCTTCATAAGGCTTTTCTAGAAACTTTCCCCATTGTTTTGTTGTTGTTTTTTAGTCTGTTTTGACTCATCATGATTCTACTTGGGGCTTTTCTTAACCAAGATACTGGAGAACTTTGCCATTTCCTCCTCCAATTTATTTTGAAGATTAGGAAACTGAGGCAAATGACTCTCCCAAGGATACACAAAAGTAAGTCTCTGAGACCAGATTTGAACTTGGGTCCTCCTGACTCCAGATCTGCTGTTCTATCCACAGTGACACCTAGCCTCTGTTGGTACCTCACTGAGAATATAATATTGTGTTTATTTTGTTTACATTTTATACATGTGTGTCTGTGCATATACATGTTCTCTTCTGTGATAGATTGTAGGGCTTGTAGTCAGGAAGACCTAAGTTCAAATACTACCTCAGATACTTCCTAGCTGTTTGACCTTGAGCAAGTCACTTCACCTCTGTCTGACTCAGTTTCTAGTAAAATGGAGAAAAGAATAGCATCTACTTCCTCTGGTTGTTGTGAAAATCAAAGAGATAATGTTTATAAAGATCTTAACCCTTTTCTATGCTTGACCCAGAATAGATCCTTAAGAAATGGATAATCCTTTCCTCCCATTCCCTTTGAAGGCAGAGATTGTCTTTGACTTTCTATCCACTGTGTCTAGGATAGCCACCAATACATAGTTGCTATAATGAATACTTATCATTTGATTATTTATAGAAATTAGAAAGCATTTTGTTGCAATTTAACAAACATTTAACTTACTACTTTGTTTAAGCTTTGATGATAAATGTTAGAAGTGAGTTACCTAAGTTATAAGTAAAGCCAAGACAATGGAAGAAAAAGAGGTGCTGTTCCTGAGTGGGCAGGAAGATTGAAACCAAGGATATCTTCATGGAAAGGGGTCCCAGAGCTGACTGAGCCTTGTAGAATAGAAAAGAAAGTTAAGAACAATACTTTCTTATTTCAATAATGTATTCCAACAACTCCATGGGAGAAACTATTAGTCTAAGGAAATTTGCTCCCATCTCTTAAAAAAACTCTTTTCTTCCCCAAAATCTGCTTTTTGAATTATTTAAGCACTGGGAAAATTGTAGTTTCTACCTTTCATTTTTATGGAAGCTGAGATTTGGTCAGGTGAAATTGTTAATGAGACTGGCATTAAGTCAAATTACAGAATGAATGAAATGTATTCTTAGCTCCTTACATCTTCCTTTTCAGCTTTCCTCTTCTGGATATTCTAGACCCATACCCTAGGCTTATATCCAGGGTGCCATTCATTTAGGTTTGGTTCCCATCTTGCCATCAAGCCAGAGCCTCTCTCTCCCTAAAAGTTTATTAGCTGGTCTTAAAGTATCATTCCTTCCAGAATGACAGGGATATCTTTTATATTATGGTTATCCTACAAGCCATAGAGTCCCATCTAATTCTGTAATTCTGTGATAATATGATTCTGGTATTCACCTTTTTAAAGAACTTTAAAAGTAGAAAAGTCTTCATCTAAAGAAAGAGATGTCTAATGGAATTTCAAGCTAGTTGGGGAGATGCTTTTGCTAACTAGGGGAATTTCTCAGTGATGTTGTTCAGAATACATGATGCCTGGTCTTCAGGTCAGCAATGAGACTGTGTAATGCAGCTTGAAGAAGAAGATGGTTAATACAAAGAGAGGGAGGAAGCTAATGGACTGTCAAAGAACAAGAGAAAGAGTGGGCAGAAAATCCTGTCAAAACAAGAAAATAGAAAAGCTAGTGAGGTAGAAAGTGAGCAGACATTGCTTGCAAGAAACCTGTAGTTCTGCTTCTGTGGCTACCCGAGCTCGGCTAAGCAATAAAAGGAAGTCATTGTCAAGCCCAGAAACAAGTCAAGATTTGCATCTTGGAAAATTAGAGAAGGAAATTTCATGGATGGTATCCTCTCAACTTTCTGGTAACCAAGGGCCCATTTCATTTGTTGCAGAAAAACTTGTCTGAGTTGAAAGGAGATGCCCATTCAGGGTAATGTGTATTTGGGTCTAGATAGTTTAGAATATCTATATGAAATGGGAAACATTCTACCAATGATACATCAAAAACATCCATGAATTAGGGAAATTCAGAACAGCTAGATAATTGAATGCTTCACTTCTCATCTCTGAGTTATCACCTTATATCCCACCTTAGACTATTCTACCTTTCTAGTGGAAAATAGATTGCTTAATCTCTTTGAACCTCAGTTTCCTTATCCATAAATTAAGGATGTGCATGTTTAAACTACCTACACCTCAAAGGATTATTATAAGGAAAGTACTTTGTATACCTTATACTGACTTTGGAATGTAGTAGGTGCTTAAAAGTATTTGTTACATGATTATTATATGGTGACATATCCTCTATCCATAGGAAATAAAGAATGAATGATTACATAGTGAAATATATTACCACATGAAAATCAGCAAATCTTTATTATGGATCTAGAGATATTCTAAATATAATCTGTGAGCTCCTTGTGGACAGGGATTATTTTATTTTTGTCTTTATGCCCCCAGTACTTAACCCAAAGCCTTTCATGGAATAGATGCTTGGTAAATGTGGGTAAAGTATTGATTTGTGCATGAAGTGGACAAAAACTGGGCAGACATTTATTGGCCCATGAAGCAAGATAAATGTTTTGTAACAGTTGGTATATGTATGTTTTATACATAGTAGAACAAAACTTATGCTGTATATTTAGAATCATAAATATTTCTGATTATGGATTTGTTGTCATAGAGACAAAATAACCAAATTTGTAGTGGAGTCCTTTTCTTTCAGTAAGTTATTTAGTGTCCTGTATGTACAGAGTCTCTCTACCATGCACACTTTATATCAGGACACTACCTAGTAGATGTTTAATAAATGTAATTGATATCGATGAGGAGGGGGAAATTTGGTATACTGGGAGAAGTATATTACCAAATTGGACAGATGGGATAAAGTAGTGAGAATGACAGTTCTGAGATAGAAGGGCAGAAATGAGCAGTGCTATAAGTCTTTCAAAATGAGAGTTGATTCATTCAAGAGATTTATTATAATTATCATTCCTAAGTACCATTGAATTAGTGTTGGAGATATGGAAGAACAAGAATTCAGTACCTCAAGAGTCAGAAACAGATTTGTTTCAAATTATAGGTTTCAAATTATTAAGTGGTGATTTAGCAACATAATAGGTATGTGTGGATGAATTGTTTCAGTTGTGTCTGACTCTTTATGACCCCATTTTGGAGTTTTCTTGTCAAAGATATTGGAATAGTTTGCCATTTCCTTCTCCAGCTCATTTTATAGATGAGGAAACTGAGGCATATAGGGTTAAGAACTTATCAGGGGTCACATAGCTAATATGTGTCTGAGACCAGATTTGAACTTAGGTCTTCTTGCCTTGAGACCCAGTAATCTATTCATTGCACCATCTAGCTGCCTTCAACAGGTAGACAGGAATCTGAAAGTTAAGGTGAAACAAATGATAAAAGACCAGATAGATGAGTGGATGTTACATTATATATGGATAGAGACTAGAGGACAGCCAATCTTTGGGAGGAAATGGGAGAGTGAAAATCATGCAGGATTTGGAGTCAGAGGAATGGGGATCAACTCCTCACTACACTGCTTACTAGCTGTTATCTTAAGGGAATGACTGGGTTTCAGTCTATTCATCAGCAAGTGTTTATTAAACATTTACTAGGGGCATGGCACTGTGGTAAATTCTGGGAATACAAAGAAAAGAAATTGAGTAGGAAGATGACACGGACAGATTTATAATTTTGGGAGGTCACATAGGCTGCTAAGTGGAAGATGGATTGGAGTAGGGAAACACTTGAGGCAGGTACACCAGCCAGAAGGCTGCTGCAGTAGTCCAGGTATGAAGTGATGAAGGACTGTACCAGGGTGATGGCAGTGTCGAGGAAGAGAAGGGAGCGTATATAAGATATGTTGTAAAGGTAGAAATATATAAATCGGCAGCAAATTAAATCTGTAAAATGAGCATGAGTGAGAATTTCAAAATAACACTGAGGATGTGAGCCTGGATGACAGGGAAGATTATGATAAACTCATTAGTAACAAGGAAATTTAGAAGAGGGGAAGGTTTCTTTTTAAGGAATGATTCACAATTGAGCTTCCTCCTATGTAAAGGGTTTAAATGAGTCTCTAAGGTTCTTCCCAACAATAAATACATGATCCTATGATTACCAGGTGAGAAGCAGAGAGAGAGGAATGGAAATCAGGACACAAGGCAAAGCAAATGACTAAAAGATAAAAAAAAATCAGGAATGAAGAGTTTCAATGAGAAAGGAAAAGGCAGGAAAATCAATAGGAATTGCTTACATGAAGTTCACCCTGATTATTAAGCAATCATCTGCCACTATAAAGTTGTTTTTTTATAAACCTCGTATCAAACCTGATCCAATCCTATCTGGTTGCTCAGGTTCAAGATTCTGAAATGAGATATTGATGGAATATTGGGAAGTTATGTGAAGATTTATTTTGCCATTGCAGGGAAAGAATATTCAGGATTTAGTTGGGTAGCTTCCCTGCCCCCTGTGTCACCCTCTATATCCCACAATTCAAAGGCTGAGGCAGGAGCCCTGACTTTTATACTTAGACACCAAGAAACTAAGTCAGTAGACCAAGCCTTTGGTATTCTAAGCCTCTTCAATCTGGAGGATGGGTTAAATACTTAAGGAAAAGCTAGCCTAGCCCTAGTAGAGCAGATTCTTAGGAAAATATTCTTATCAAATGTCTCTTCCCATGGCAGAAACCAATTCCAGGACAGTCTAGAATGCAAAGATGGAAGCAGGTATGTGAAGTCACCTAGCCTGGAGTAAAGAATATGGAGGCAGATAATAACTGGAAAAGTAGGAAGAAACGTAGACTCTTCAAATTAGAAGGAAATGTAGGAAGTCATCTAGTCTAACCTTTAGCCTAGGACAAGAATTCCTTCGACAGTATTTCCAAATGCAAACTGCCCCATTATTGGGTAATTTTTGATGCTGACTTCTTTCTTTTTTTAAATTGGTCATCTCTATAATCTTTAACTGCTACTCCAAGTTCTGGAATCGGAAGCCTAGTATATTCTATTGGGTTAGAAATGAATTAATGTTTTAGAATATAAAATGCCTGAGGATAGACAGTGCCACTTTTTTTTCATCTTCTTGTCCAGGAACATAGCTTAATAAATGTTTATTGTGTTGTTTAACTGAAACATGGAATGATTCTGCCTCGGTTTTCCACATTGAATACTCACTTGACCTGTGATTGCATTGATAAAGGTAGTTCCTAAATGAGAAAATTGACTGTACCAAAGCAGACTAATACCTACTCTGCAACTTTGTAATCTTAGAAAACTGCCTAGATCACTTTAGCGTTCTTCACTTTATTTCGCTCATTAATTTTTCTCTAATGTAAGCAATACATGTCTTCTTTTGCAACATGACAAATATGTAAATATATATTACATGATAACAAAGGTATAACCTATATCATGTTACCTGCTATCTTGGGAGGGAGTAGGGGGCAGAAGGGACAAAGAAAATGTATTGTAAAATGTCGGGAAATGATTATTAAATTTGCATCAACCTGTGAAAATAAAAAAAAATAAAATTTAAAATAAATAACTAAAGCTGCCTAGATCCCTGAGAGGTTAATATGTGTCAGAGGTAGAACATGAACCCTGGCCTTTATATTCAAGCTCAATTTTCTATCCACTGTACCATAATGCAAGTTTAGTATTGTACAGGAAAAACCATTCATTGAGGCATCATTCACATTCCTCCTTAATCTTCTTTTTTCCCAGCTAAACACTACAGATTTTCTAAACCATTCCTGCTATGACATGCTTTCCTGACCCCTCTACTGTCTTAGTCATCATAAACTGACACATAGAATTGAATGAAGTACTTCAGAAGTGGTAAAGAATTGGTTCTGGAATACAGTTAGCACATGATTTCTCTTTTTGAAGACAGAACTCCCACCCAGCCCCCATAATTAGAGCTGTGCTCATTTGTTTTAATTTTTCAAAGAATGACATGGATGGGCTCTCCCCCACCCACCCCCAGCTATTAGTCATTCCAATGAAGGATACATCGAGACACTCCAGGAAGGAGAGCATCTGCTGCACACTGGAGATGATCATCATGATTGATGAAATTAATTAATAAAATCAAGAGCACAGGTTGTTTAAAAGAATGTGGAAGGACCAGGATGACACCTTGATTAGTGAGTGTCACAGGCATGTGACTGCTCATTATCTATTCTTTAATGTTGAAATCACTGTAGCTTCTTTCTTGGAACAAGGGCATGGGAGGAGGGTGTTTCTGAGGCTATTGGGCTGAAGGAGGTCTCTTGAATTTTTTTAATCCTAGAATGGCAAGGGAAAAGGCATTTTCAAAGTGCAGGGTCTTCCAAAAATAGCTGTCATTCTCTCAGTCTTACATTGCCCAAGCAAGTTCCTGTCTCTGGAGAGGGACTAACTGTCATTGTCATGTTAATTCCCAGTGGAACTGTTAGATTGTGCAGGCCAGAACCCAAAAGAATTGCTTTGTTATTTGGTAAATGAAAGGTTTCAAAACTGTGAAAAAATAAACCCTCTACAAAAATATTTCCTCTTTTTTTAAAACAATTTTTAAGGCAAGAAAATATAGCTTTATCCAGCTTCTTTAATTTGGAACTTCTTGTCTAGCTAGCATGAGAGAGAGAGAGAGAGAGAGAGAGAGAGAGAGAGAGAGAGAGAGAGAGAGAGAATATGAGCATGCGTGAGTGAGTTTTACCTCCTCTGATTCTTTACTGACTTGCCACCAGATCCTTTCTTGCCATTCTCTCTCCCATTCCCACTCTGGTTAAGTCACTCTATAACTGACATTTCTTATTTCTTCTGGAATTATTCCTTCTAATAATACATTATCTCACTTCTCTAACTATATATTGAGTCTTAGATTTTTAGCATTGGAGAAATATTGTTCTGAATTCATCTGTGTCCTCCCATTCTCTTTTTTCTAATTTGACTAATTATTTATTAATCTCTTCCTCTGTTCAAAGTACTATAACAGGTACTGGGGAAAACAAAGTTTAGGTAACTTGGGGTACCTCCCCTTACAGAGCTTAAAAATCTAATAAAGGAATTTGCCCCATATAAATCTATCATTCATTATAACCCATTACAGATTATTTGAGTATTAAAAACAAAGTATTATGTGAAGTCTAAGTAAAAAAATTGTTACTAAAAGAAGAGAACCAGAATAAGGGAAGATTTAATGGAGGAGATGATTATGAAATTTCCTTTGAAGAAATTAAACAATCAAAGAAACTATAGGATTACAGATTTAGAGATTTAGATGGGGTTATCAAGACTATCTAGTCCAATCCTCATTTTCCACTTGAGGAAACTGAGGATCCCAGAGGTAATGATTTGCCCAAGATCACATCATTAGGAAAGAGCAAAGCTGACATTTGAAACTATGTCTTTTAATGGAAATATAGTGTTCTTTGTCCTGTACCATTCTATCATATAAGAACATTTTAGGCACAGCAAAAAGAATGAGCAAAGACTCAGAAAGGGATTACAAAAAGGCCAATTTGATTGAAGTTTAGAATATGTGCAGAGAAACTGAAATAAGATAGGGTTTTGAGATAAATTGTTGAGAAATATGGAGTGGTTCCAGAATATGCATGGCCTTGGGTCCTAAACAAAGAGATCTAAACTTTGTTTTATAAGCATTATGAAAATAAATGAAAATTTTTGAGCAGAAGTAATTTGACTATGATCTCTTAATCACTTTCTCTTTCTGGATAAAAGCATAAAATCCAAAAGTTAAGAGGGATCTTGAATATTATCTAGTTTAACCTTCAAACCACTGAATGAATTCATTTTGGAGGCTTTCCTGTATGATGGCCATTTATTCTGTGCTTGAATCAACCTCTAGTGAATAAGAAGGTCACTAGCTAATAAAAATGTTGTTGTGGATATTGTTGTTATTATTAGACATTTAACATTGTTTAGAATAGTTGAGAATTTCTAGTTATATAAGCAAACTGTACCCAGAACAACGTTCTGTTTTTCTTCACCTTTATTATTTCTTAAAACATATGGATAGCTTGTTGGGCAGCAGTTTGCTGGCCTAAGCTAGGGGTCTCCAAAGAAAGAGCCAGTTCCTCTAAAGGTCAATGGCATGACCCCAAAAAATGTGCGATCAATCCAGGTGTGAAGGTGGGTTACATCCACTACTCCCATAATGGTCAATCATGAGGTTTGTGTCCAACACATCCATACATACCTTTATCCTCAAACACTTCCTAAATCTTATCTTTTTTCTTCCTGCCTCCTCTCTTCTGACATGGGCAATAACCCCCTCAGGGTAATATAATATATTTAAATACTAACTTCTGGAAATCCATAACAGCAACCATACAAATGTCATTGGGGAAAATCTCCTGCCTAAACATACTTATTTCCTTCCATTCTTCAACTGTACCCCAAGATTCACCTCATTTCAGCAGCAAGGGAATTGCTTGGATGATGAGCTCTTTGTTTGGGGGTGTCAATCAATGAGTAAGAGCCCTGCCCCATTGCTTTTAATTTGGGATAAGATGAAATAAATCACACAGGATAAACAGGCATGAATTGGTTATAATTTTACTGCAGATCTCATCATATTATTTTTCCCCAAAAGCCCGTCCTTCATCTAAACCTTTCTATTGCTGTTGAACTTATCTCCATCTTGTCAACCTCATCATTTGTAATCTTGGATTCCTAACAGTGTAATCTTGGGATCCTATCTTCCCCTTATATTATTTATCCAATTATTTGCCAAGAATTATTGTTTCTATTTCTGATTCTCTGATTTCTGTCCCATTATTTCCATTCACATAGCCACAACTCTAATTCAGGGCCTCTTCACTTCTGACCTAGACTACTGAAAATAGCATTCTAACATATCCTCTTGCCTCAATTCTCTCCTTTCTTTGATTCATCTTCCTTCTACACCCCTGCCAAAGTAGTTTTCCTAAACTGCCTAACTAATAATGTCATTACTTTACTCAGTAAACTTCAGTGGCTCACTATTGATTTTTGGTTTAAGTACTTTTTCATCTTTAATCTTTTGGTAGTTTCCATTTTGTGCATGTCTTATGTATAATTGTTGGTAGAGTAATATTTGTATGCTTCACACATAAATAAATACACACATGTTGAGGTTGTAAATTCAAAAATATTTTACTGATATATGTGAATGATCAAAAAAATTTGCAAACCACTGCTATAAGTAGTCAATCCCATATTGAGAGACTGAGTCATCTTTATCTGGATCCTTGGATTTATAGGGAAGGAAGAGTTCTAAGAAATCGCCTTAGAGCTAATGATGTTCCTTCCTTCTCTTCACAGGAAGTACCTAGTTGAGATATAGAAAATGTCTAAAATGTTCCTAATACTTCTTAATACTCTAGCTATAAGTCTGTATTTTCTTTTTTTTTCAGTAGTTGTTTTAAAATTTTTTATTTTAAAAATAGATATCTTTCAGCCTCATATTTAGTTGAAAATGCTCTCTTTCCATGAGATATGTACCAGGACAAAACCAGGACAAAATTGATTTGCTGTATACATTACAATCTTGATTAACTGGAGGGTTCATAATATGCATAGGCTATTAGAAAAGGAAGAAACTTTTCAGATTACATAATGCTAATTTCGTAGATTTGAAAACACTCCCAAAGAGATGAGGTTTTGAATGTTTAGCAAATGAACTGTTGGAATTTTCTAATAATTCAAATTTGCATCAGTTTATGTTACCAAGAATCCCTCTAAAATATATTTCATTTTCTGCCTTAGTTAGTAATGTATGCCAGACAGAATCAAATCTTTAATGTTTCAGAATGCTGCATGCCCTTAGGTCATCATTCTTGACACATAACTGGAATAAGAAATATAAAAAACGAATTTGCATGTAGATAGTCGAGGAAGCATATAATCTTAGAATCAAGAGATAGGAGGTCATTTAGTCCAGTCTTCAATCTGGTATAATACTCAATCTCTTCCATAGCATCCCCCCCAAAGGAAGCTGTGTTCCATTGAGGGTAGATTTTAAATGGAAAACATTTTGGAGTTAGAGAAGCTGGATTTAAATCCCAGTTGTCCCATTTTCTACCTGTGTGACTATGCATGAAAGTCTTTAACCTCCATGACCCTCAGCTTCCTCATATGCAAAATGGAAGAACTGAATGAGATAGAAACTCTAAATCTACAATGAAAATTCTCATGGAATTGAACAACCAATGTACCCCTAGAAAGAAGCTATGAAAGAATGAATTGAATGCCTACTTACCCTAACAGAAGTCCTAAAAGGGATTTTTTTGCTTAATTTTCATTGACTCCTTAATATGAGCTTTACTTCTTCAGGTTGATTGCTGAAATTGTTTTTCAGCCAGGTGAAGATTCAACTTAGCTGGGCCCTAAGTAACAGGTTTTACACCATTCATTTCCCATTCTTTTTTTTAAATTTTTATTTTGAATATTTTCCCCTAGTTACATATTTCATGTTCTTTCCCTCTTCCCCAAAGCCCCCCTAAACCCCTTTAGCTGATGCACAATTCCACAGGGTTTTACATGTAACATTGATCAAGACCTAATTCCATATTATTGATAATTGGACTAGAGTTATTGTTTAGAGTCTACATCCCCAATAATATCCCCATCAGCCCATGTGTTCAAGCAGTTGTTTTTCTTCGGTGTTTCCCCTCCCACAGTTCTTCCTCTGAATGTGGCTAGTTTTCTTTCTCATAAGTCCCTCAGCCTTGCTCTGGATCCTTACATTGCTGCTAGTAGAGAAGTCCATTATGTTTGATTGTACCACAGTGTATCAGTCTCTGTGTACAATGTTTTCCTGATTCTGCTCCTTTCACTCTGCATCAATTCCTGGAGGTCATTCCAGTTCACATGGAATTCCTACAGATCCTTATTCCTTTGAGCACAATAGTATTCCATCACCAACAGATACCACAATTTGTTCAGCCATTCCCCAATTGAAGGACATTCTCTCATTTTCCAATTTTTTTTTTGCCACCACAAAGAGTATGGCTATAAACATTGTTGTACAAGTCTTTTTCCTTATTATCTCTTTGGGGTATAAACTAAGCAGTGCTATGGCTGGATCAAAAGGCAGATAGTCTTTTAAAGCCCTTTGAGCATAGTTCCAAATTGCCATCCAGAATGGTTGGATCAATTCACAACTCCATTAGCAATGCATTAATGTCCCAATTTTGCCACATCCCCTCCAACATTCATTACTCTCCCTTGTTGTCATTTTAGCCAATCTTTTGGGTGTGAGGTATACCTCAGAGTTGTTTTGATTTGCATTTCTCTAATTATTAGAGATTTGGAATACTTTCTCATGTGCTTATTGATAGTTTTGATTTCTTTATCTGAGAATTTCCTATTCATGTCCCTTGCACATTTATCGATTGGGAGATGGCTTGATTTTTTGTACAATTGATAGCTCCTTGTATATTTGAGTAATTAGACCTATATCTGAGTTTTTGTTATAAAGATTTTTCCCAATTTGTTGTTTCCCTTCTTATTTTGGTAGCATTGGTTTTGTCTGTACAAAAACTTAGTTTAATGTAGTCAAAATTATTTATTTTACATTTTGTGATTTTTTCTAACTCTTGCTTGGTTTTAAAATCTTTCCCTTCCCATAAATCTGACAAGATTCATTTCCCATTCTTAGATGAGCCAAAATAAAAAAGCAATGCTTTGTTATACACTCAAATTCCATAAAACCACATGTATTGAAAAAAATACAAATGTAATGCTTGTATCCTTCAAGGTTTTCTAGTGGCTCACAGCATCTGAAATGTTTTGTGTCGGGCCCATTTTTAGGAAAGAGCTACCCAGTCAACAGCCTTTCTAAAGCAATGACTATAAGAGATCATTTTTTTTCACTTCTCTACCTGGAAATATGTTCACAGAGCTGAAAATTCTCTTTAAATAAAGAAGAAATGGCATTTGTTCAGGACCTACTGTATAAGTCAAAGCATTTGAACTTGATGCTCTTCAAAAAGATATTTCCTTTGTATCTGCTGGTTGTTTGATTTCTCTGTTGAGGATGCTTGTATAAAGGAATAATACCTGATCCTGAATTTTCCATCAAACTTTCTTTTAGAGCCAAGAATAGGAAGGTTAGACTTCCTTTGACTTCTCTATTATTTTTAAAGTAGCACACTCAATCATTATTGTGTTTTGATTTTTTTATGTCTATCAATTGTGTTAGGACTATAAACTATATCACTTATTTGCCATACTAGGCAAACTTAGCTTATCTGAGCCACCCATTCCTGCTGGCCTACATTTTTAGTTTTATTCTTCCTAATTAGTGATTCAATTCAATATTCTTAGAGATTTGATTGCATTTCCTATCCATACAGGGAAATTGTTTATCTGACAGCACAGACAGAGTATTGGAAAATTGCTCTTTTTTCCTGCCATTTTCCTCCCAGGGATCTGAAATGATATCCTAATTACATTTTCCCTTTCTCCTTACTTATAGCTTTTACATATTTTTACATGTGTCCGAATCTAAAGCCATCATCTGAGTGTTTCTTAAAGTCAACATTTAATTATTTTCAATTTTATTTTTAAGAAATTCTAGAATTATCACTACCCAAGGAAAATATTTGTAGTTGAATCATGCAACCCTAGGTGATATGCAACCAATATATAGGATGATAGGATTTAAAGGTAAAGGGGAAAGAGAGTAATTAGGTGACTATAGATTGAGAGCCAGACTTAGAGATGGAAGGACCTAGATTCAAATCTGGGCAAGTCACTTAACCTCCTTTATCTAGCCCTTACCACTCCTCTGCCTTGGAACCAAAACACAGCATTGATTCTAAAATGAAAGGTAAAGGTTTTTTAAAAGAAAATTTAGAACAAAGCTAAAGGGGACCATAGAGCTTACCTATGGTCTAATTGCCTTTATTTTACGAATGAGAAAACTGAGATTCAGGGAGCTTGAGGGTGTTGGAGAATCAAATCTCTTCTTCTAGATATGATAAATTTCATATAAAATAATCTACAAAATCACATAAGATAATTTCTGTGGATTTTCACTTTTGAAAACATGGATATTTCAGTAGGCAAAGCAACTGACTACCAACCTGAGAATTTAGACAACTCTTAGTGCAAAGAATACCTTGACCAAGAGCTAGATTTTTAGCTTGTAGAGGGAATGTTGTTATTTGTCAAGACTTCCCACCCCAGAAAAGGAACTGTGATATTGAGGATTGAGTGCTGGATAGAATTAGATGGTTCCAAATCAGAACCCATCTCTCCTACTTACTACTTTAACTTTAGCAAGTCACTTCAACGTTCTTAGCCTCATTTTCCTCAACCCAATATTGTTTGGATCTGATTATCTCTAAGGTCTGTTTCATCTCTAAAACCTATGAACTCTATGTCTTCCAGACTAAAAGTATTATAATGTGCAATTCTTCAGTCATAATTATAAGAATTAGTCCATGGAAGGGAAGATAGGTAAAAAAGCTATACTGGTAAGAACCACTATCTACAACTGCTAGAAACCTAGGTACAAGCCATAAATTTTAATTTGTGTTCTTATGTAAATCACTTAACTTGACCCTCAGTGCTTTCATTTCCTTATCCACTCAATGGAGGTAATAATACTACTACTACCTACTTCATGGAATTAATTTTGAAGATCAAATTAAATAATATATGTAAAGTGCTTTGTAAAGTTTTAAACCCTATTTTTATGAGTAGTTTTCAACTGAAAGTGATGAAGGAAAGATATTCCAAGCATATAAAACAAGCTGAGTAATAATGTAGGGGAAGAAAAAGGCAGGACATCCTCAAGGAATGATTAGTAATTCATGGTATGTGCCTCATACTCAACTTTTTCTGGATTATAAGGCACATAAAAGGAAATCATTTCAGATATAGTCACAAAGTTATTATGATGCTATATCGTTAAGGACCTTTGATGTCAGTCTTTGGAATTTGGACTTTATTACTTAGGCAATGGGGAATCATGTAAGGTTTTGGAGCAATGAAGTCCATTACTTACATTAGGAAGATTGATTTGACAACAATATATAGGAAGGATTAGAGAAGAGACATGAAGAAGTAAATATGTCATGGGGTATTAAGATTGGGAAGATGGTGATAGAGACATTCAAGACAAAAATCAACAGATCTTTAAAACTAAAATACTCTGAAGTGAGATGACAGGACAAAGAAAGTGTAAAAATGACAGATTGTGAACTTAAGTTCCTGAAATTGTGGCACTATTAACAGAGAAGGTAACATCAAGAAGAGTGGTTCTCAGGGAGAGATGAATTCTTGGATTTTTGTAAATAATATTGCAGCTATATAATAAGAAGTGCCCTTAGAGACCATCTAAACCAGTCCCTTATTTATTCATTGGAAAACAGATTCATAAAGGACAACTAAGTTGTCTAAAGTTGCACAGTAGGAAGTGGCAAGATTGCTATTTGAACCAAGATGCTCTGATTTTTAATTCAATGTTCTTTCTACTGTACCAACATGAGGTGCCAATGAGATATCCAAGATCAACTGTGTAACAAGTAGTTGGAAATATGGGCCAGGAACTTAGGAAAATTAAGGAGGCTGGAGATGCAGGTTTCGTAGTCATTTGCATTGAGATGATAGTTTTCCAGATGATACTTCTTTCTATCTGCCTTAATTGAAGAATTATTTTGACAGTAAAGTGGAACAATGCCTATAAAACAAAAACAAAAAACCCCCTTGTTTTGTGCTTTTACAACACTGTATATGAAATATCTGTAAAGAAATGGGAAAGAAACATGAAAACAAAATCAGAAGACTCCAAGTCTGGTTTCTTGGCCCTGAATATCTGTGTGACTTTGAGTAAGCCATTTTCTGTCCATGGACCTACGTATGGGTAAAGATTTACCAGATCCTCATAAAAATGCAATGTGGAAATTAATAATAATAGTAACAATAGTGAAGGAAAAGTAAACCTTTGAGACTTCTCTAAGAATATCAAATAAGAGATTATGATCCTGGGTTGAGATCAGTGTTCACATAAGAAGCTTTCTAAACCCATTGTGATCATATTAATTCACATTACAAATTGTTCCTGTACATCCCAAGGTTCTTCTAGCTGGCGTAGAAATGAAAGGAGAATAAGGACCAATGTAAGTTTAAAATTAATAATAGATATGAGATTCTTCCCAAGGAGAGAGAACTAATCCCATTAATAAGCAGGTACTTATCTTCCAAGGAAGGATAATGTGAATCTATTGATGCCATCAAGGAAAAGATCAACCAGGAAAGCTCAAAGGAAGAAAATCCCACTGTTACCAAAAGGTTACTTACCACAACTATTTGTGAATTTATCATTAACAGTAGAGAAATCTGGGGCATGTTTTTAGCACTTGAGGTAGAATCAACCAAGACTTTTCTAAACTGATTAATACTAACTTTGGATGATATATGTTAGCAAAAATGATGCTGAAATGAGGAATCTGGAAAGCATTTCTAAGGGAGACAATGTCTTGAGCAAGAATCTGAAGAACTTGGTGGGATAGAGGACATATCCATATGCCAAATAACAGCAAAGAGAGAAAGATAGAAGCAGTTTGAGGATGCAAATGGCTAATTAAAAAAGTATTCTTGAGAAATAGAATTTGAACTTCTCAACCACATATTCAAATTAAGAATAATGGGCTCTTGACTAGGGATGGAAATATATCTTACAAGGGCCAGTAAAAGGCTATTTGAGTCCTTGGAAACTTAACCAAAAGGGCCTCCAAAAAAGGAGAGGACTGGAGAAAAATGCCTAGTTGTGTGGATAAGTAAAAGATTAACTATATTGAATAAAAAAGGCTAGCATTAGAGACACTCTGAACTTCACAAGAGACAAAATCCAGGAAAGGAGCCAGCAATGAAATTTATGGCTTCAGGCATTCATATACAAATTTGAAAAGTATGGATAAAAAAGCAAGGTAAACTAGAGACCCCATTGCCTAGAGACAATTTTTCCTTATACACAGAACTGAGACTTGATGAAAAATGAGGCCTCTGACTACAATATGACTCTTGAAGAATGTAACTCACTTAGAAAAGAAGAAAACAAGTAAAAAGTAGGGGAAAGGGTATAATGGCTTTCTGTTTTTTCAAAGATATACTCATCTAACAACCAAAATGGTGGAGGGAATTAGGATAATATCAACTGAGGTAGAAACAGAAAGCATGAATAACTAGTAGTGAGGAAGGATTCCAATATCTAGACATCTGCTCCATTCTGTTTGTTTGTGTCTGTTCTCTGACTCTCAAAGTAGAGCAGCTAACAATTTGTTGGCTTTCCTTGTTGAAAGTTCTGTCCTTTTAAAAATTAAGCAAACAATGAAGAGTACTCCCATTCTGGTCTTTATTCTCACTAACAAGCAGAAAAGTTGAAGAAGTGCAAATTATAAGAAACTTGAGGGGAAATGACTACTCCATTTTAAAATTTGTGATAAGAAATGAGGAAAAGTGGGCAGAGTTTAACCAGATTTGCCTAAACCATCTTGCCTGGTTATATTTGTGTCTGCCATATTATAATTATTTAATTACATAATAAATACTTTATAGTAGTAGATGGATGCTATTATTATCCCCAGCGTAGAGTTCAAGAAATTAAGGAGGTTAAGAGACTTGCTCAACTCACACAGCTAGTATCTTAGGCTGCATTTGAGCCCTGGCCATTGAACTAAAAATTTCCTGGCTAGTATTAGCTTTGTCTTAATTATTAACATCTTTATGTCAGCAGCCTAGATCTGTTCTGCTGCCTGCTTTGGTCCCACCTTTCCATTATGGATATCTGTTTTTCCTGACTTTTTACTTGGACATTTGATGTAAGATATTTGTATTTTTTTTGTGTCCCTTTCTTCTTCTCTAGTTTTCTGGCATATTGCCTTTATCTGGCCTAGGGTTCCTGGGTACATACTGACTGACTTGCCCACCAGGCTTTGGACCCCTAGCTCCACTCTAAATTTAGGCTGACAGATATCCACCTAAATCTGAATCACTTGTGTGTGCATTTCCTAGCCTCTACTCCTTGTCCTGTGTTCATGTTCTAGTGTTGTTCAGTAGTTTCAACCATATTGAACTCTGTGGCCCCATTTGGGATTTTCTTGGCAAAGATATTGCCGTTTCCTTCTCCAGCTTATTTGAGGAAATAAACGTGATCAGGATCACACAGCTAATTAAGGTAAATATGGACTTAGGAAGATGAGTCCTGCCCTGACCTTCTGTCTACTGCATCATCTAGCTAGCCACAATTCCAGTAATGACAAACTTAATTTTGGCAAAGAATATTTTGACAAAATTTTCCCTTAAAAAGGACCAGTTTGCAAAGTAAAATGTTATTATAAATAAAAGATCATTTTATGAGACCATTTGACTTCAGGATCACCAATGGGAGAAGGGAAATGGCATGGTAGATAGCATGCCTGATCTTCTGTCAGGAAGACTCATTGAGATAAAATTTGGCTTCAAACTATTGCTGGATGTGTGACTCTGAGCCAGTCACTTAATCTTATTTGCCTCCATTTCCTCATCTATAAAATGAGCCGGAGAAGAAAATGGCAAACTACTCCAGTGTCTTTGCTGATAAAACCCCCAAACAGGGTCAGGAAGAATTGGACATGACTGAAACAGCTAGACAACAATGGGAGAACAGAAGAAATATGTTGGAAATAAGAATAAGAAAGTAACTTTTAGGTATATTATTTGAAAAATGTGCCTACTGTTGGCATTGGTACTAAGTAAAGAATGTGTTATCCCACAGGTTAGGGAACCAGGTTACCCCCCACAGAATAATTGATATTTGCCTAATAGTTTGGACTTTTAATGCTTCTGACTAGCAAGAGAAGAAAAAGAAGACTAGACTTCAGAAGGCTGTTGTTTTTTCTAGCTACCTGGCATCAAATAAATTTGCCATTATTGTAGAGATCACACAATCCTAGTTTAAAAATCTAGAGCTTGGGAATAAGCAGTCAGATTGGCTTCCTACTCTCTAGTCCGTTTTATTCAACATAAACAACCCCTTGAGCCAACCTGAGATGAATATAAAATTTGAGGGTGTCCTGGCAGAGTTGAATAATAGAAGATCTTTGCAGCCCTGTTAGTCATCAAACTCTTGTAGAAAAAGTAGTTTGGGGGAGCAGGGAGCATCGTTTACCTCCTCTGGCTTTCTTTCATTACCTCCCAAGCTGTTCTATCAATTCACAGAGCCATTTTTGAGTCATACTATAGCAATTCTTAATGGGATCAGTCCATGTGACCATCTATTTAGTATATAGGAGCCAACGTCCTTTTTGCTTCTCCTAGGGACTCATAGCTGCTTTATCACTCTAGTAATAATAAAGGAAAAATCTAGAGCCATATGCTCTTGTCATGTGTTCATGGCAGCTCTTTGGACTTTTACTTTATTTACAATTCTTTTCAAGAGATTTCAGCAACTTTGAAAATAGCACCTTCTACACTTCTTTAAAACCCCATCTCAATACAGTGATAACTTCTCCCAAAGTGATAAGGAAAAATTGTTCTGAAGGAGTATATACTCTGGTCCATTGTTCTGAGGGAGCAGGTACTCTGGTTCATATATTAGCATAGATGAGTTTTCAAAGATCAAGACTCTAATCATAAAAATTTAGTTATCCAGAGATACTCAAACTTTATGTTCTCAGGATCCCTCCACAAACTCCTGAAAATTATTGAGAATTCAAAGGAACTTTGTTGTGTGAATTCTGTCGATATTTACCACACCAGAAATTAAAATGATAAAACTATTAAATATTTATTAATTTTTAAAGTAACAAAAATCTATTACGTATTAACCTCAATAAACTGTTTTATGAAAGGCAACTATATTTACTAAGGCAAAATAATTTGAGGTTAGTAGCATTGTTTTACATGATTTTGTACATCTCTTTAATGACCACTAATAGAAAATAGTTGGTTTTTCACAACTGTTTCTCCATACAATATGTTGCATTATGTTGTTTTTGGTTAAATAATATCAAGACACTCCATCCTCATATAGATATATAATTTGGAAAGTATATGTTAAATATAATAATAATATAATATAAAAATATAATATCTTGATATTATACTGAAAATAGTTTTGACCTCAAGGATCCCTTTGAAAGGAACCTTTAAGAATTACTGATCTAGTCTAAACACTACATTTTATAGATAAAAGAACTGAGAACCAAAAAGGAGAAATAATTTTCACAGGGTCCTGGGCAAGTTAGTGCCAGAATCAGAACCCACGTTTCCTGATTCCCAATACACCAATCTTTCTCTCATACTGCATTGCTAAAATACTTTTACCATTTGACTACATAATATAATCATATCTTTACTGAAATAGTTAAGCTGAAATTTAGGATTATTTCAAAGAATTCTTTGGAATTCAATCAACTAATGGAGTTCATAGAATACTAGACCTGGACCTTAGGGGCCATCTCATACAGGAGTTCTTAACCTATCGTCCATAGAACACCCACCCCTCAAGGGGATATAGTTACATTTTTAGGGACTCTGTGAACTTGGATGAGGACACAATTGCATCTTTCACCTATTCTCCAAGTGGTTTTAATATAAAGAATATAAAATAAAGAATATAAAAATAAATCATCATAAAATAAAGAATATAAAATATAAAAAGAATATAAAAATTAGAGTTAAGATTTAAATGCCGTTCTTCTGACTATGAGTACAGTATTCTTCCCTCCTTCCATTATAACATGCTACCTAAGAATCAGAGTCTGTATTATAGATCCCTCTTAGTCTTTCAATGTAATGGGTAGAAGTTCTAGTTACTGAAGAATTCCCAATAATCATATTGTGGATGACATAGGAGGTATTATGGTTTGTGGGCATCTTCTAAAATAAATAAATCATGTTTGTTTCTTAAGACCTGAGGGAAACCAAGTTTACCTAATAAGTCCTTTACTTGTTTTACCCTGGAATATCATCTATTGATTATCCTGAACACATATAGGTCAAGCTATTCCTTGGGCATTTGAATACTACTATATACTATAAAACCTCTGCTCTCAGGGACCTATGAAGATTGAATCATTCCAGATAGCAGCTTTCCAAATATAAGCTTAATATACTGTCAGAGAACTTTAATTTTTAATTGGCATATCATAAGTTGGTATTTGTTTTTGCTGAAAATCTTTCTATGTACTATGTATTTCCTCATACTCCTATGTAATTTATTAAGCATAATTTAATTTCTCCTGATGATTCAGGGTCACCATTACAACTATCATGTATTGTGGTATACTTTAGCTTTAGGTGGGACTACAGAATGAGATGGCACGGAACATCGGACAGAATAATTCTGACCACCACAAATTTCTTGACACTTGTTTCTTGAACAGTTTTTAATATCTCCTAATTTTTGGTCACTGGGTCATTTCTCAAAAAGATACATGCAGCATCTTAATCTCAGCAACATTTTCTGCCAAAAATTGGTTAGAACATCAAAGGCTAAATTAACTTTCCAAAGTTTTTTGTTATATCCCTTCAGAATGTTAACTTCATTGTTGTTATCTATATCCTTTTTCTTAAGACTTGACAATATAATAGAAAGAGACCTGGGGTTTAGAGTGGAGACCTTAAGTTTAAGTGACAGATCTGTTGTTACAATTTATGTAGCCATAAGTCCCAGTTCCTGATACATAAAATAAAGGATTTAACTAGAGGAGGTGTTCGTAATTTCTTTTGCATCATGGACACCTTAAATTCTATGCTTTCAGAAGAATGTTTTAAATACATAAAATAAAATATATAGGATTACAAAGGAAACCAATTTAAATGCTTATCAAAAATTATTTAAAAAACAAATTAATTCACAGACTCCAGGTGAAGCATCCTTGAACTAAATGATATCTAATGTCCCTTCCTGTTCTAAGTCTTGCGATGCTATTCTTTCTGTGATTTCTGCATTATTTATTCACACAGTGAACCCTATATATATCCTTGACAGTTTGTACCCATTTTGTTGTCCACTGCTCTGAATTTGGATCTTCTGCCTTTTTCAAGAATTCATGTACAGATTTTTTGAGTTTTTATTACCCCAATTCCCATACATTTAACATTATCGCCATTAAAAGTGAAGCAGTTTGGTATATGATATAAAGAATAAAATTCATGATATTGGTTTGATTAGTTGTTCTATTCAACTTATTAAATATAATAATGAGCAAATTATTTAAGCTCTCTGACCCTTATTTTCCTTAAATCATGGGAATAACAAGGCAAAGACTATTTCTCCTTTCCTCACACAGTTTTTAGAAAGTGTTCTGTGAACCTCAAAGTTGTGCATAAATGTTAGCTCTTATTAGATGATGTTGCAAAACCACCATTTTCTCTGAGTTCTCCTTAGTATTTGATTTTGAATAAACATGATTAACAATAGGAATTGTGTCTCCCTGTTATTAGGAGACAGAAAGTACTGGATGCCCTATATATAGTGGTAAACTTTATCATTAAAGCTGTCTTTAGTAACATTGTTTTCTCTGAATAGCACTCCTAACTAAAACTTGACTTAGTCAAGGAACATGTTGAGTGATGCAAGTGAGGGCTGGGTAATAAGAAAATAATTAGGAATGTTAGAGAGGGGACTTGAAGAGAGAGGAAGATAAGTAAAAATATTTCTGACTCCTGCCCCTGATTCTTCAAGGGTGAACTCAAAAATTAGAATAGTTTTAAGATTCATCCATATGTACTTTGGGAATTTGTCAAAGATAATAGAATAAAAAAATAAGATAATAGAACCATTGAGGAAGGGAGATGTGCACATTAGCTTGTGCTGTGTAAGCAACAGGTAAATATGTTTCATCTTTGAAAGCTCTAGGATAATTATATTTTTCAGTCACAAAGGGTTTTGTTTTATGACATTCGGCAGCATTAGTTCATATAAGAACAGTCAGGAATAGAATAGGCTTAGAAAATTAATTTTAGCCAAGAGAAATTATTTAGCAGTTTCAGATTTACTATTTTGTAAGTATTGAGTCCTGTACCTCAGTATTTGAATACAAAGGTTATCCTTTTGAAACTACACATAGCTCAATTAGCCTCATTTGCTCCTGTAAATCATTTGTCTTTTCAGTAAAAACTGATCCAGTTCTGTTCATGAATATTATGATCTAGGTGCTTCACCTTGGATGAATCACTTTTGATGCACTGCTATGCTAGGAAGTTACAGTGGATTTCCTAAATTAACCTTTTTGAATCTATTTATCACATCAAGTAGAACAACTAATCATGCATTTATCCGTCAACAATTTCCTGTGCTCACTTTTTTCCAATTCTTTCCATGTAGTTATGTTCTCCTTTACTATTTCTTTGAACTTGAATCACAATGTTGTTTTTGTTGCTCAATCATTTCAGTCATGTCTGAGTCTTCATGGCCTGGCCCCGTTTGAGGTTTTCTTGGCAAAGATACTAGAATAGTTTTGCCATTTTCTTCTCCAGCCCATTTTACAGGTGAAGGAACTGAGGCAGTGTTAAATGACTTGCTGAGGATCATAAGGCTGCCAGTATCTGAGGCCAGATTTGAACTCACGAAGAGGAATCTTCCTGACTCCAGGCCCAATACTCTATTCACCCCACTACATAGTAATTATTATATAGCAAGATCTATCGAGAGGCAGCATTAGAGACTGACGAGAAGGCCAAATGAGTTTAAAATCCCTCCTTTGACATGCTCTGTGAGACCATGAGTAAATTACTTGTCTTCTCAATTCTCCAAGTAATCCTCTAAAACAGTAAGTTACCGAACAGGTGCTGATATGCATTAATGGAAGGGTTTCTACACTGAAACTCCCTTGTACACTGAAATCACAGTTCTAGACATCCCTTCCTCCACCAAGAAAGGAAAAAAAAGGTCTCATGCTGCTTCTGCATATGCTGTCATTTAGAATAGAGAAGTGTATTCTTTAATTCTAAAAATAACTCACACTCACATTTGTGACCTCAGATTCCTTTTAGAAATTGAATTAGGTGCTATCTGAAGTTCTTTCTAGCTCTATGTACATGAGATTTTGCAGTGTTTTGTGATTCATAAAGCTCTCTATATGCTGTACAGATCCTTATCATATAATGAATTACTCTCTTAATTTTATAGGTGAGTAACCAAAGACTCAGAATGGCCAAATGAGTTGCTCAAGCTCACACAGTTGTCAAGGAGGTCTCGTGACCCCAAATCCAGTATGCTTACTACTATTCCATGCTTAACCTATTCCCTTTAGAATAGCAAATACTGACTAGACTGCTAAAATATATTCAGAGCCAAGCTTATAGATTAGGGACAGAAATATCGATGCTTTGAAGGGCTATTGAGTTTTTATAAAGATTGTTTATTCCTTTCTACAGAGAGAGGGGAGGAAGGTGGAGAGCTATAGAAGAGGAGGGAGAGAGAAGATATGTCCTAGTCCTTGAAGGAATAAAATAGTTAGCACAAGTGGCTATTTGCACTAATCTGAAAACATATTCTGTTTTTGTTACTGATTGTCCTTCCTCCACTGTTATATTGGTGCTGATCAACATCCTCCCCTTGATCCTTCTAATCATGCCATTTCCTCTATATTTCCATTTTTCTTCTTCCCTCCACATTTCTTCTTTCTTGTCTTCTTTCTCCTGTCATTTCTACAGTATCTCAATTTTGCATGAAAGGCTTGTTGTATAGAATAGACATTTATAACTAAACAAAGACTTTCTTTCCTTCCATGGTTTAAACTACCTAATCAATGCACTTGTAACTTTGGTACTTCCTTCTGTTTTTACTTTTTTGTTTTTGGATACTTACCCAGGAATTACTCTTTTGTCACCAAAGGTCTCCACTAACATTTGCAAACTCCACTGGAATCTAGAGCTCTTCAGTCAGATTAAGAATTCCAATAATTGTAATATTTTACTCTGCCATGATTTCTCTTTTTTTCTCCAGATGAATTGAATATAATAAGGATAGGTATGGAAATTAGTCTTATGATTCATTTGTTTTAGAGAACTCCAAGGCTAGAAAATCCTCTATACTAATATGGACTGGAATCATCTTTGTAATTTATAGAATTTATAATCTTCAAGAGTTGCCTAGAAAACAAGAAATTATTTGACTTGCCCAAGGTCACACAGGAATGATATGATAGAGGAAGAATATGAATTCAGACCTTCCTGGATTTGAGGTAGTCTCTCTGCCACTCTACCATGCTATTTCTCATCAAGGGCAGGTACTCTACTTATACCTCTTTTTTGCTTAGGTATAGTATAGTGTTGTATAAACTATAAACTCCCAGAAAACTTTTTTGTGGTATAAAAATGGCATTGTTTTATTGATTAGTAATGCCAACCTAGAAGATTATGGTTCGAATATTGACTCTGCTAAACATATTGCATTAAACATATTATCTTGGATAAGCCATTTAACCTCTTTGGTTCACAATTTCCTCATCTATGATATAAATACAATAGCATACATAATTGGTAATTCGTTAACATGCTACTACTATAGCCAATTGGGTTTTGGGTTCCTGAGAAACATTCTAGGAATGGGCTCAATCCAAAGGGGTACAAGGACAGAGTCCTGGAGGAAAAAAGTGTTTGGGTCCAAAGTTTAATCAGAAAAAAACTAATGAAAACCTTAGGATTCTAGATTTAGAGTTACAATAGACCTTAGATGTAATTAATCTTACTCCCATGTTTTATAAATGAGAAAACAGGTCCAAACATATAAAGTGACTTGCCCAAGGTCACCTAGCTTTTAAGTGGTAGAACTTGAATTTTTCAGGTCATTCAACCACAAATCCAGCACTCTTTCCACTACAATACATTGTGTAAGACCAAACCAGGATACACTGAAGTACCAAATCCAGAAAGAAAAAAACCCGTGTAACTAACAATGGCTGCAGAACTGGGAAAATTCACTACAGGTAGTAGTAGATATTAGTTTGAAGACTGTTGGCTTTTCCTTTGTACACTGCTTTGTAATAAACAAGTCACCTCTAGTTCACGTGTTAGATTTGGCATTGGGATGTTCCTTGTTTGAACCAGCATGACTTCTAATTTATTCTTTCTGATCACCATTTTTCTTCAGAAGGATTCTTGCCAGTGAGAACATGTCGACATAGCTATAACTAAATTGGCATCCAATTGGTATTCATATGTAAATACTCCGAATCTAGTAGTCATGGAATATGATAGTGTCTGAAAAAAGTAAAATGTGAGTCATTTAGAAGTCACTGGAGAGATTCATGGCTGTTCTGAGTAGGCTGCTGAATACTACCAATAAGGAAGGAGACTTTATGGAAAGAAATCTA
This sequence comes from Gracilinanus agilis, assembly GCF_016433145.1. NCBI lineage: Eukaryota > Metazoa > Chordata > Mammalia > Didelphimorphia > Didelphidae > Gracilinanus > Gracilinanus agilis. The sequence goes on along the minus strand of NC_058134.1, from coordinate 92,788,646 downwards.
CAGTAGCCACAATAGGGCAAGAAGGGATGAAGAGATTAGGATTTGTACCACTGGAAGAAGCATCCACATTGATGAGATCACAGGTTAATTGAAATGTAGTAGTATGTAAACTGTGGAATGAAGTCATCTTGCATGACACCATGGAGGATTTTGACTTTATAAAAGGATGATGATATTGAGATAGTTGTGGTTGGTCATTATGCACTTCTAAAAGTATCTGTGTCTTACAAAGGAAAATCTTGACTCTCTTTTAAAGTTCCTAGTCATACTCATATATCCCAGTCCTACCCATTCATTTTTTTTCGTGGTGCCTTTTCTATCTCATTTTTCTTCTCTTTCCCCCCCTTATTTAATGTTGCTAGAGAGATAGAAGTAAAAAAGAAGGGGAAATGGGTGCAACAAGGATGATAGATTTAGAGTTGGAAAGGTCATTAACAGTCTGTGAGTTTAACTCCCTTATTTTATATATGAAAAAACTGGAACCCAGAGAATTTAAATGACTAACTCAGGGTCACACAGGTAGTAAGTAGCAGAAGTTAGATTTGAACTAAGGTCCTCTTGCTCCAAATCCTCAATATGTTTTCCGTGATACCACAGTGCCTCTCTAAAGCAAGGAAGCAATTCATTTTCCTTTCATTTCAGTGCAATGCTGAGTTCCATTAATTCCTTGACATTTGGTACTCTAACCAGGAAGTAGAAGAAGGAAGCCTAAAATTAATTGATTGATTGAATGAATAAATAAACTGGAATATCAGTCCTTCATTCAAACATAACACATACTCACATCTGCTTAGGTAGCCAATGGAGGACAAATGGAATGACACATGAGAGACTTTTTTTTAATGATTTTAGCTTAAATGCTTGAAAGTTTTCTTATCAACATTAAAAGACACAGCAGGTACAGAAAGATAGCATTTTTGACACCAAGAAAATTATGATAGTTCCTGATTGGTTTTTTGGTAGGTTTTCCATCTGTGTGACATCCTTTGGAAAGTTTAAAAAAAAAGAGACACATAACGTTATGTAAGAGGGGTGTTTAATTTACCCAACTAAACTTATCTTGGCCTCAAAATGGGATTTTGCAACTCACTAGGTTCAGGGAAATGGCATTTCTGGTTTTGTCCTTTGCTACCATTTCCAGAGGACTCCAGCAGTGAATATCTATTATTGTCCTGTTGTGTCTAGCTATAACCATGTCTGACTGCCTCCAAATGACCAAGGTGAACTCATTAATACTAGGTGCTATTTTTAGCCACAGCTGGGAATATGTTCTCTTAATTTAATCACAAACCTGGTAGCCATGGGGATGACACTGCCCTGGGTACTGAGTGGAAAGGATGAAAAGAAAACAAACATGTTATGTAAATTAACTTCCTAAGTAAATAAAAAGCTTTGCTTCCTGGGTAAGGGATTAACTCCTTGTGTTCTAAAGAGAATTGGTTGTAATAAAGAAATGAGGTATATATTGTTACAGTTTGTTTCATGGCATTTTTTTATTTGTGTCTTACAGATTTATCAGCATTCATATACTGGATATTATTTCCTGAGCAAAATTCCTTTTGGGTAAGCTTCTTCTTTTTTTGTCCTTTGGAATAGACTTTTATGGATGTACACAAAATGGAACAAGGCCTGGAAAATAAACTTTTCCTTAAGACATCAATTGGTGAATACTCTAAGGACAAAGTATTCTAAATTGTAAACATTCTTGCAACATATGGGATTCCAACCTAGAGAGTAGGACTTAGCTACATCTTTGAGACATGGTAACTCTGGGGAAGTGACAAAAATGAACCCTGTCTTTGAAGGAGCAGTGGCTTGTTGCAGCTGCACAAGAGAACAAGTAGCCCTTTAGCAGCTAAGTTTCTAAATTACAATTAGTGTCAGCAATTAAAATAGTTGGTGTTAATACCTCTTTAAAAATCTTCAATCTGTTTCCCTTTTGTGACAATTCCTCCTTACAGTCATTCTCACCTTGTTGATGCAAGTCATATATTTATACTCAAGTTTCTATTGATTGAGAAAAAATTTGATATTTTTCATAATCAGATATCACCTGCATAAAAGATTCAAGTGGGAGAAGATGGTGATTTGCCACAAACTTCCTTATTTGAACTTGTAATTTTTTTTATCAGGTAAGGCCAGGACATTATCCCACCAATATCCTTCAGAGCTACTCAGAGGAAAGTAGATGGCATAGTGCAGTGATGGTGAACCTTTTAGAGACCTTAGAGACTGAGAGCCCAAACTGCAACCCTCATGCTGCATGTGAGCCCCCCTCCTGCCCCCTACTTTACCTCCAACAGGGGAGGGAGGAAGGGTTCCCATTGGGCTACTGAGAAGAGAGGTGAATCATGTGAGAAATGTCCTAAGGCACATATGGAAAGGCTGAAGGGAGCACCACCTCCCAGCTTGTGTGCCAAAGGTTCACCAACGTGGACATAGTGGACAGAGAACTAGACCCGGAGTCAGGAAACCCTAATTGGGTTTTCTTTCAACTCTTACCTTTAGAACCTGTCAGTCATTTGAAAAATGGAAGCCTGGTTATAAGATGTAGGAGTGGGTAGAAAACAGAGGTTGTAAATGAGAGACTAAATCTGTTATTCCCTGTACAAAATAATAAAACCGTACTGAGATATTGTCCCCATCTTATCATATTTGAGCCCTCAAAACTAAAGTTTGGATTTTTACTATGGAAAGTGTGGGAAGAGTTTTGTTGGCAAAACAGTTAAAGTTACACAGGTTCCCAGAAATGTTGCATTTGAAATTTTAAGTCTTTCTGAGGAGATAAAAAACTACTTCAGAAACCATTAAATAATGGTTGTAGAGATGCCTATAGATACCAACTTCTTAAAGCTTGTGAAGTTCTAGTCTGAGGAAACTAATATGAAAAAAGACATTTTACTGGGAATTCACACATACTGTTAGGCATAATGTATTGTTGAAAGGTAGATGAATAGATCTAGAAAAGGTATGATTAAAATACCGCACTGAACTTTTAGAATGATCAAACTATTCGAAGTAGATAGTATATATTTGTAAGGCTGAGATATCAATGGTATTTTTCTTTTTTTAAAAAAAGCATATTTTAAACAGTAGCTCAAATATGCTTGACTAAGGAAAAATTATTACGTTATTTTTCATGTAGATTTACATCTTCCAAGGTCATGTCAAGCACAAATGTAATTGTGTCTTGAGATTTATCTAGCTATTCTGGGAATAATAACATTTATTGTAGATGGCAGGTATTATATTGCATCTTATAATTCAAGAAAAAGTATAAAAGAATTCTCTTCCCATCATTTTGAGATAACACACTAACATAACATTCATAACTTATGAGAGAAAATTCCAAGATCCAATCTTTCAAAGTTATCAATGATATAGAAAATCAAAAGATAATACAGTCATATTCAAAAAGCATTATTTCAATATACATAACAATGGTAGCTGACCTTTGTGAAGGGCCTTCTAATACAAAACAATGTTAGCATTCTTTCACATCTGCTCTTCAAATGGTTCGAAGCGTGAGTGTTATTTTTTCCATTTTTTTCAAAGAGGAAACTGCACTTTAGAAATGAGAAATGATTGACCCTAAGCTACAAAGTTAGCAAGATTCAAATCCAGTCTATCACAGCCCAAATTCACTATCCTTTTCCCTCTAATAGATCTCATGGTAATCAGCTGATATCCTCTTATAAGAAAGGTCCTTTTGATGCTTTATTCAAAAAATATTAGTAACTAGATTCACACAAATCTAAGTTACACCAAGTTTCACAATAAAAGAAATAACAAATAGTTCTTGACAAAATGAAAGCTTTCTTCTGCTATTCCCATAATATCCAATATAAGTACTAGGAGGGAAGGAGAAGAAAGAAGGTTCAGTTAGAGTTGATATCCTGTTCTCTGTGATGTAAAGATAAACCCAATCTACTTTGCTACTTTGGTTACTGATCAGAATTTCCAAAGAGCCTATAGACACATCTTTTCACCTGGTTGTTCAGTGTCCCATATGTAGTACATAGCAATGCTAGGATAGGAATCCTATGACTTCTTATTGTACTTTTTTCTCAAAAGCAAAATGAACCTGCAGTAAGGAACACTTAAAAAACATAGGGTAGAAGTATGTCATAGTCTTAGATTTGTTTGATGTTGTATTCCTTTATGTCATATCATATCTCTAGTCCTGAGGAAGCAAGCATGATTTGCTTTCCTCAAGCCCACTTTGCATTATGGAGATCTTAGATTTCTTCATTTTACAGGAAGAAAAAGCTAAGGCTTTGAGAGACTCAGGGACTTACTGAAGATCACCTAGCTAGTTAGTGGCAGGGCTAAGATTTCCCCCTCAGGTTTTCTGACTGCAGAGTTGGTATTTATTACACTGAGTCATACTGGGTAGTTTGGGAAAAATCAAAAAAGACTTCTAGTGTATCTATGGGTAGTGTCTGAGGCATAAACCTTAAGATACATTTGTATTTGATACAAGAATGAGTACAATTTTCTTTCTTTAAGAAAATTTTTAAAAAAGATTTTTATATTAAAAGATTGCTTTTAAGTAATATTTTTCAATAAACAGATAATCCTTTTTGGCACAACTTTTAAAAGAAAAAAACACCTAAGATGCTTTAAGTATCCTTCCCACTCTTCTGAACTGTTCTCATTTTACCTCACTTGAATCATTATCTGAAATCAAAAATCATTCCTAGTGGATCATCTTCAACCTTTGGACTTGCTCAGCATAAAAGCACCCCAGGAACTGCTAATCTCCAGGTGCTTGTGTCTCTTTTTCAACCTTATGCTATTCAAGTTAATCACAAAGAAGGTCTTAGTTTACCCTTTCAACTTCCCTTCTCAGAGAGTTCCTTTCTCTTCACTCCTTGCCAGAAGCCTAGAGTGGAGTGAGGTACTTGCATCTAACTCCTTAGGAATGTAGTACAGGAGCTTCAGATGCAGGTTTTCCAGAAGCCACTTTCTTAGAAGCCTGGAATCTCTTCAGTAGATCAGGCAATTTCTGAACAAATTTTAAGCAGAATTTTAAAGTAGTAATTAAAACTGTTAATCAAAGTATTTCCAAGTGACAGTGGAACCTTGCCTTCAGGACATATTGATTCTAGTGCTAATCATCTTCCCAGGGGGTTGATATACCCAGCTAATTTCTCTTCTTTCTCTTCCCCCACCTTATGCTCCTCTTATTCCTCTCTTTATGTTCCCCTTATTCTTACTTCCCTTCTCCTTCCATTTCTTCTCATTTCCTCTTTTCTTCTTTCTCTTTCTCTTCCTATTCCTCATTTCTCCTTTTTCTGCTCCTCCTGCTTGGCATAATATGATACAATTGATTTGACTTAAGAAGACCCAGGTCCAAGTCACAACTCTGGTTTTTTCTACTTACTACCTACTACATGGTCATGAGCACTTTAAACTCTAAGCCTTATTTTCTTCATCTATAAAAAGAAAATAACGATAATGGCTCGATTGTGAAGAATGTTCTTTGTAAACCACAAAAAGTGCCCAGAAATTTGGGCTAATTGCTATTATACTATTTTTTTCCTAGCTGGGTACAGATAGTATGACTGTTAATGCCACAGAGAACGATAGGCAGCATGATGTGATGTAAAAAAGCATTGGATTTGGAGTTTTAGAAATTCCTCTGTTTAATGACAGTGATCACTACCACCCCCATCTGGGGTCTGAATTTCATTATCTGCCAAATGAACTTGCCTGTTTCTATTTACATGTTTTACTAGATGATTTAAGGTCTCCTCCTCTTCCCCTTCTACAAATTCTTTGATCTGTGGAAGATTTTTATCCAATCTTAACATGCTTTTATAATACTATAAATATGTATATATGTAATGTGTATAGCATACATTTATAATACATGTACATATGAGAGGGAAAATTGCTTAAAATGGCAAGGAAGATCTGAGCTTAAGTCCTGATTATGTGATCCTACACAAGTCAAACTCTCAAGACTCTAAGCAATTCCCTAAGACTGCAAGTCACAGAAAACATAAAGCCCTGCTTTGGCAGGAGTTTCCTCACCCATGAGTTCCCAACACTAATTAAATACAAGTGCAGTACCTATCTCTATTTGTATATAAATCTTATGCTAATCCTACAGATTATGAAGGGCAAGCTCTCTAAACTTTTCTAGTTATAAATGAGAAAAAAACATTTGTAGGAGGATTGGGAGTATACCACTCTGTATATTTGTAGCATTTTGCTCTAAAATTCTCCCACTGTTGCCATATAGCTTAAAATGATATAATTCCATGATTTCAGAACAGCCACACTTACAAGTAATTCAAAAGTCACTGGAAAGATATCTTGTGGGTAAAAGGCATATTATCACTGGCAACTTTCTTTTAAAATCAATGTATAACAAGAAAAGGAATTGGACTTTACATGTATAGACAGCAAGAAATGAAATCTGGATAATCCAGTGCAATATTGGTAACCTTATACTAAAACATATGATGGAAGGTTCCAGTGTGTTAAGTGGCTTCTCTGGAGAATATTTTTGAAGACTTGGATAAGAATCATACAAAATGAGAAACAATAAAGAGATTAATATGTGTATTCAGTGATATAGAGAATACCATCACCAGTGACCAATATGATGGAATTGTTTCAATGTCTTTGTCAAATTATCCCAAATTTCCTGTCTTCAAGTAGTTATAATTATTTTCTTTGCACTGAACAGGAAATATTTGAACCCATCCATCCCACTCCACATATCCCTATTGAATTTTTGGTGGGTTTTGAAAATTCTTATGTAATATAAAGAGATAATAAACTCAACAGCAGAATTTCAGGGTATTGGCCAAGCCTTTATTTTCCAAAACTGAATATTGTGACAAAGAATAAGATTTTAATATAGGTGTTAGCCAAATATTTTTCCAGCTCCTTTGGGGGGGGATATTTGAATACAAAAAGAATCTGAACCATGATTTTATAGTGGTGATTTTAAACCTATCAATCAAAATTCCTACTAACCATCTTTCTAATTTATGACCCAATGTCCCTAACGTTGAGACACTTAACAAAAAAATCTGTTGCAAAATACTTATAGCTTCTTTGTCTAATGACCGAGAAAGCCAAGATATTTAATAAAATTACTTGCATGCTTTATATATTCTTCTGTCTTTCTAACTGTATTCCCAGGAGAGCTTATTCCCTTGAACTTGATAACTCGGATATGTATTTATCAAATACATCCCATGGGAGTGTCATGATGTTAGCTGCTGTTGGAGGTTCACTAGAAAAAAAAGCTACATTTTTTTTGTCCTCGGGGAACTTAAATTATATTTGAGAAGACAAGTAACAAGATTTAAATGTTTATGTGCAAGTAAAGCACAGACCACAACTTTGGAAGAATATTTTTTAATGTAAGTTTGGCTTTGGGTATAAGACTCTTCAGAGTGTCAAATAATGACCATGGTAGCAAGTGCGGTAGCTGCCTGTGTCAGAGCCTTTGCAATTTAGCACATTTCTTTCCGGTCTCTTCCTTTTCTTGTGCAATTCACAAGGGACCAGGTGGCTGAACCTTCCCTATCACAGTGCTGTATGTTGGCTCTGTATCCCAAGATGCCTGTATAGCTGCCAGTGGTGGTTAGAACAGAATCGTGCCCAACACAGGAGAGAAGAGAAAAAGAGAAGGTAACAGAGGGTAAGAGAAGATGTATCTACTGAAAAGGGCATTGCATAATTTCATGCCCTGCCAGTAAACAGGAAGAAACCCACTGTTAATTGCCTTCTGTATCATTTCAGGACCCTGGAGAGCTCACTGCATCTGTCTGTTGATTGTTTTCTCTCAGTAAGTTAAGAGGAACAAAATTAGGTTATGTGCTAATCCTCCCTCATTGAAGCAGAGTCAAGAAAAATTTCATAATCCCACTCATATCTCTGCTAACTGTGTTTGGTTTTTGGTAGGCTGTAGATTGATATTTGTTAGTTTCTCAAACAGATTCTGGATTGAAAGCCAAGAAATTTGGTTTACATTCCCAAGGAAGTTACCTGGTTATGACTGATTGGTACCAAAGAATAAAGTAAGGAAACAGTACCGTTTGTCCTCTTTTGAAACATGCCACAACGTGTGAGAAATTTAGCCATAGGCAGGATATCTCTGCCAGTCCTACAGACTGATCTGAACTCTTGGGCATAGATGTCTATAAAGTGTCCAAAAGGATCCTAGATCCTTTACAAATATGATCATCTTTAATTCATGTGAAACAAAAAGTTTTAAAAATGCAGACTTAGCACAAAAAATTTAAAAGGTTTGGGAACAAGATTAGCTACATATAATCCCTTTCATCCTGTTGGGTACTGCTGTGATTAAGATACATTCAGTGAACCTACAGAAGATGAGCTTGCATTCTACTTCTGTTGTTCACATTCAAACAGTCTACAGTGCATTAAATATGAAAGAATAATGGCAAGAAAGTACATTTTCCCAGGAATATTTCTATATGAACACTATCAAAAAAGAAAAATGATATGATAATGATTAAGTAATTATTAATTTTCTTTTAGGGAAATTAATGAGTACTCTGGGAGCTTAAGGATGATAGGTTCCCATACCTACCCTTCTTATCTTCCCTCTAACTGTCCCAGTTCAGAATCTGCAATATTACATATTTGTGATGTCCAAAGTACCACTTTGGGCTAAAGTAGGGTTATATCATCCAATAAAACTTCATCTAAAAGTATTTTACATTTAAATACTTTTATATTTCACAAACATTCTTCTATTTGATGGTCACACTGATCCTGTGAGATGGATTGTAAAAAAAATTAACCCCATTTTAAGGAAAAGGAAACTAAGATTCTGAAAGGTATGATGATTTGCCTATCCCTAGAATATCTTCCACCACCTCTACACTCTTTTTATGCCCTGTTCCACACTGATCTCAAGTAAAACTTCTCAGACTAATCTGAGCCTCCTGTATTCACTTAAATTATGTTATTGTTCTCATGGATTCCCTTCAGCTAACTTTCATTTGTAGTTAATTTAAGTGTTCAGTGACATCTTTCCCCTCTATGACTAGAGATTCCCTGATGAACAGGTTCCATTTCTCCCTATTCAGTTCATAAATCATGTGGTCTTCTTGTAAATTGTACTTAATCTTGACCCTAAACTGTTTATACATTTCCAAACAAAAGGTTTTCCAAAATAAAAATAAAGTGAAATCTGAATTCAATGTTTATATTGTTTGAAGTGGTACTAATACAGAACCATTTTCCCATTGAGACTTTATGTAGCATTTTTGTCCATTTTGGCCCCACAGACACTATGAGAAATATTGGCAGTTTGCAGAGAACCATAATTAGTCTTAATTCCAGGAAAAACATCTTTTTACTGATTTGACTTTCCAAGAGTTTAGTGGTCTGCCTACAGAGGTAGTAGTTTCCTTATTGCTGAAGGTGTTCAGATAGAGAAGTTAAATGACCTTGAAGTTTATGTGGTAGAACAGAAAGATCACTAACTCTAGTCGTGGAACATGGATTATAGTCCCATTTCTTTTACTTACTACTTACTATATGTGATCTTGGACAACTTAATTTCCCTGAACCTCTATTTATTCCCTAAATCTCTAATGGATATTATGAATAGGAAATTACTATTGAGGTTGGAGTTTGGACTATTTAAATTCTAATGTCACTTCCAATGCTTAAAAAATGTTTTTTAAACTCTTACCTTCTGTCTTAGAATTGATACTTAGTTTTGGTTCTAAGGCAAAAGAGTGGTAAAGGCTGGACAATTGGGTTTAAGTGACTTGCCCAGGATTACACAGCTAAGAAGTGTCTCAGGCCAGATGTGAAGCCAGGACCTCCTGCCTCCAGGCTTTGCTCTCTTTCCACTGAACCACCTAATTGCCCTCCTTCCAAATTTTTATTAAAAACCTAATTTAACACAAATCTAAAGATCCAGTGAGTCTGAATGTATTTGACAAGTTTATTAAGCACTCTCTCTGTATTAAGAGCCTTTGTCATTGCTATTTTGTTCATGTTAGACCCAGGTTAAACACCCATGGAAACCTTCCTTTCCCACTAAAGTTAAGCAAGTAATCATAGATCTTAATATAATATTGATACTGGACATTGCTTATCAATTTTCAAAAATATACATCAGAATGTGAAGACAGAAGATGTTATTTCATCACATTGCTACATGGTCTTATTCATCTCCATGTTGAGCAAGCATTTAACCAAAGAATTTTTATTACTCATGGATCTAGTTACTTCTGCTTACAGTTTTCTTTTGAGAGAGAGAGAGAGAGAGAGAGATGGAGGGGGGGCAGTAGAGAAAGAAGCCAAACTCATGTTGCCCTTGGGCTCCACCTAGTGGATTTTCCCATCAAGTCTGAATACTTTCATTTTTAAAAAGCTATCTTTTAACATTTTCTTGCTTTGAGTATATAAATACTCACTTAGAGCCAGATGAAATATAAAGATCATTTAGTATGTTTAATAAATGAGAAAACTGAGACACTTGGAGGTGATTTTCCTGAAGTCACAAAGATCATGAATCTTACATAGGCTATCATTTTCAAAAACATGGCGATTCCTTTTTTGATCTTTGCATTGAGTGTATTTCTAAGTTCTAAAAAGCATCAGATTTAGTTCTACACTGAGAAATAATGAAAGAAATTGGAATTTGTAGATAGGTAGGTTCATTTCCAAGAACCAGTTTTATTTGGGGCCTGAATGCCTAGCCACATCAAAGGCTGTTATAAGAAATCAATTCTTCTGGCCTAATTTGAGGAATAGTAATGACACCTCCAGGAACTGAGCACTTTGGATATGGCTCAGCATTACCACCCAACTTGTAAGAAGTACCACTTTTTATTCTGCTGATAATTATTTTCCTTTCTATGTCCAGGTAATACCAGGAGATGGGCAGCTAGATGACACATGGATAGAATGCCAAGCCTATAGTTAGGAAAACTCAACTCCATGGGTTCAAATCTGACCTCAGATGCTTATAAATAATGCAACTGTGGACTAGTCACTTACCCCTATTTGTCACAGTTTCCTCATCTATAAAACAAGGTGGAGAAAGAAATGGCAAACCACCCCAGCATCTTTGACAAGAAAATCCCAAATGAGTTCATGTAGAGTCAGACATGAGTAAAAAACAACTGAACAAAACAAAATACAGGAAAGCTCCAGTGAAATAGATTGCATAGCTTAGCTTATTTTTCATATAATATATTTCTGTAGGTGACATCTGGTTAGAAGGATCATTTAAGGTACTTAGGCTGGAGAGAGTGTAGACAGGCATAATGATAGTTCCCTGCTTTCTTTTGATAATAATGAGGTCAGGGAGTGGGAGAGGGAATGAAGGTTGGTTTTATGTACATGAGCCTTAGGTAAATCTCATGTTAACTACTGAGATGCTTCCCCCTTGGATCTCCCAGAAAAGGCTTTGTGTGCAGCACTGGGGAAATGAATGGTTTGACTTAATTCCCATGAAATCAAGTTTACAGCAAAATATATGTCTGTCTTTTGAATTCAGGCTCTTTGTGATATCTGCCTCACTTCTGCCAAACCCTTTCTTTTTTGCACTAAAGATTGATAGTGTCTTCTAAAAGAGGAGGTGCTAGAGAAGTATACAATTCTTCATCTCCACAAATTATTCACTTTGGAGGAATTACATAGAGCATTTATATAGATGGGAAAGAAATATTGAGTTGGCTTAGAAGGGGAGAACCAGAAAACAGATAGAAGACCTTCCTGATGGGCATGTTCCTGAATAGACTGCACCTGGCTACCTTGTCTATACTTAGAGAGACAGACTCAAAGCTGTAAGCCCCACTTTCATGGAATCCTTGTTGTGCCCAGTACATTTAAAGGAAATTCTTGCTCTTGGTGGTACTTGGAAAGAGCACTGAACATAAAGTCAAGAGCCATGGGTTCTAATTTAGATAAATCTCTTAAATTCAATATGTTATACCAATAGCAGAGAAGACAAATTATAACAGATCATTTTAATTAATTATTCTTGCTTTTTGCTCCTTATTTATTTCTGAACTAAGACTGCCTTTCCAAAGGGCTAGAGAGGATATCTGGGGCAGTTGGATGGAACAATGTATAAAGTGGTAGGCCTGAAGTCAAGAAGGCTTCCTAAGTTCAATTCTGACTTTTAGACACTTACTAGCATATTACCCTGGGCAAGTCACTTAATCCTGTTTGTCTCAGTTTCCTCATTTATAAAAATGAGCCAGAGAAGGAAATGGGGACCATTTTTTGCTAAGAAAACCACAAATGGAGTCATGAAGAATCAGACACAACAGAACAAGTCTGTTTCCAAATCATTAGTTGAAATCAATGCTAGCAAATATAACAAAGTTCCTTATATTTGTGGTGTTATATATTTTTCAAAACATTTTAATGCCTGTTTTCTCATTATGTTATTCTGAGAACTTTTTGAATTTGACATCATTAACCCCATTTCCCATATAATGAAGAGAACTCAAATAAGTTAAGTAAATTTCTAAAGTTGCCTAATAGTTCAGATGGGCAATTACCTTGTGAAATAAAACTAGTAGAAGTATTTCTGGGGCAAAGGGTATATACAGTTTTATCACTCTTTTTGCATTAATCCAGATCACTCACAAAATGGTTGGATCAGTTCAGTTTCACCAACAGTGTATAAAGTGTCCTCATTTTTCTATATCCCCTTCAATATTTGTGATTTTGCCCTTTTATCATTTTAGCCAATCTAGTAGGCATGAGATATTATCTTAGAGTTGTTTTGATTAGCATTTCTCTTATCAATAATGATTTAGGGCATTTCTTCAAATAGTTATGTACAGCTTTGATTTTTCCATCTAGAAACTATTCATATCTTTTGACCATTTTCATTTGGAGAATGGATCATGTTCTTATTAATTTGAAAAAGTTTTCTATATTTTAGATATGAGATCTCTGAGAAACTGTCTTTAAAATTGTTTCCTAATTTTATCTTTTCCTTCTAATCTTGGCTATATTTGTTTTATTTATACAAAACCTTTTCTAATTTAATATAATCAAAACTATCCATTTTGTATCTAATAATGCTCTATATTTCTTGATTATTCACAAATTGTTTTATCTAGAAATATTATAGGTAATATATTCCCTATTCCTCTAATTTGCTTGTGAAGTCCCCCTTTATATCTAAACCATGCATTCATTTTGGCTTTATCTTGATATATGGTGTAAGGTATTGGTCGATACTTAGTTTTTGCCTGATTGCTTTCCACTTATCCAATAATTTTTAACAAATAGGGACTCCAAAAACCTAGATCTTTATTTTTATTAAACACAAAGTTACTACAATATTTTCCTACTGTTTTTGTATGACATCTGTCCCATTTCACTGGTTTACTTTACTAATTTCTTAGTCAATACCTGATAATTTTGATAATTACTGCTTCATAATACAATAATAATAAATAATATAATAATAAAAAAATTTTACAATCTGTTATGGAGTGGTTTTGAGATTGAGTTCCCAGACCTTCAGTGTCTTAATCAAAGCATTCTGGAATCCTGTCAGTCTCAACAGATCTCCAAGATCTCTTCAGGCCAGTTTTTCTTCACTCTTAGATCATTATATACTAAAAAATCTCAAGAAAATTTGAATGTCATCAGATGGGCAGCTCTTTTTTTTGCTCTTGCTCAAAATCTACTTTTCTTTACATTTGATAAATTTTGACCAACCCATCTGATAACTTATGGGTCTTCTTATTGTACTTTCCTCATTAGAACTGGAGCCTATATCTACCTCCAGAGAAACAGAGAAACTGTTGGAGGAGGAATGCAGATAAAAGTTTATGATTTTTCACTTGTTTATCTTGGTATATATTTGGGGTTTTCTGAGATTATTCGTGTTAAAAAATGAATAATATGGAAATATATTGGAATATATGGAATATATATTGCATAATAATACAGGTATGACCCAAATTAAATTGCTTGCCAGCCACAGGAGTGGGGAGGAAAGAAGAGAGGAAAACAGTTTGAGTCATATAACTTCAGAAAACGTGTGTGGTTATTTGTTATACATGTAATTGGTAAAAAATAAAAAATAAAATAAAATTTAAAATAAAAAATGACTGCCACTAAAACATCAAAAAAAACTGCAGCGAATTGAAAATACAGAATTGATGTAATCACCCTTTCTTCACAATTATTACTATACATACAATACATAAAATTATATATATATATATATATATGCACTAACACAGTTATTACTATAGTATACTGCCGGGAGCCCCTCAGAGAAATAAGGGTCTCTATCAGGGTCCATCAAGTCAAAGCAAATGGCAAAGCCTTACATTGATCCCTATTGTATGAAAAATCAGGCCACAGGATGGATGGATACCCAATCAGACCCCTCTGTGTCACTCTCTTCTGATTAATACTTTTTATTTATTGAAATTACTACAATCTATATTTTTAGGATAGCCTCAAGTTTTGTAGTATATATATATATAAAATTTCTTTATAGAGATCTACTTATAGAACTCCCATTATAGAATTCTCCTTAATACTCTGTAATAAACCAGCATTTAATGAGTTAATAGTTCATACCCTTGAAGCTGCTTTAATCTTTTCTCTCTCTCTTCCTCAAGAGTAGGAAGGATACAGTATGGTAAAATCAAAACATGATACACTCTCGCTTTATTTTCTCGTGCTGAATTTAACCCTATGAAACCAAAACATTCTCACACTTTACTACTTTCCCACATTAGACTTGTCTCCCTGAATTTGGGGGTTCTCACACTCAAATCCACTTTTGAAATATGTTGAAGGTTCTTTTTATAAAAATAAAACTTAGATAAAGTAGAGTTTTGGTAGCCTTGAGGCATGTTTAGTCTCAGTGTAATCTATATATAGAATTTTATAGAAATTTACCAGGTGTGCCAGCTTAAACAGTATAACCTTGAGTTCTTCTATGTTTTGGGTTTGAAATGTAAAATTTCCCAGCATTTGTGTGACTGAGAGAAAGGTATAAAAATAAAGATTTGCAGGAAGTCTGAGAGAACATCTTCCGGAAATCCACTATGTCTCCGACTCTCTCTTCCTCCCTCTCAGCTAAACCATAATACCTCTCAAGATAACAGGAAACTGCTGATTAGCTTCCAGCACTATACACTATACAAAAGAGGCCCAAATTGTCTTTACTCACTGGATCATTGCAATAACTTCCTGACTGATATACCTGTTTGCCCATTACCAAAGCATTTTGCATACTACTGACGTAAGGATCTTCCAAAAGCATAGATTTTGCCATTCAATCTCTTTAGTCAGGAATCCAAAATGATTCTCTATTTTTTGTCAAGGATAAAATAAACTGATCCCTAACTTTCAAGGTCTTACCTTTCTTGACCAAATATATTGCTCAATCCTTTCCAACATTCCTATCCTACTTTGGTCAGGCAGATTTTTCACTGTCCTCTACCCATGACAGATTCATTTATCCAACCATAATTTTACTTATTTTTAAAATTATATGGAACACCCTGTGAATTCATCTCTACCTTTCTAAATCTCAGCCTCAAGTTACTGGAAAGTTCTCAAAAATGAGATTTGGTAGACTGAAGGAAATCATTCTGGTAAGGAAGAAAAGGTGAAGTTATCGAAAGAGATTTATATAGACGTGTAGGGTACTTGTTGACCAGTATAAATTTTGAAAAGACATATATACAAGTTGGAAGTAAAAGCATCAGAGAATAAATATAAAAGTGAAGTAGAGTCCTATAGGAATTATGTTAGTACTTCTAAGACTCAGAATGAGCTGGAAAAAATCTAAGGATAAGAAATTGTGCTTTAAAGCTATTTTGGAGGAAAGCAGAAAAACAAAGAAGAATTAGAACCACTCAGGAATAATAAGACAAGGATAACATAAGATGGTACAGAGCAAGAATGCTTAAAAACAGGACCTTAATAAAAAGCAGTGGTCAGTTTCACCCTATATAAGCAAGAGTAATCCATTCTCAAACCACAACACTGCAAAAGACTTGTCCTATATCCCTCACAAAGCTCTTAGTGTTTTTATTGTTTTGAAAAAGCCAAATGGAGGAGCAACTACCCTACAAACTGTGAGTAGCATATCCTTCATATGAAAGTACCTAAGGAGGATTTGGCAGATTTTCTATTGTTTACATGTGCTTTTCATCTTAGATCTGGTCAACTATGAGCCATATCCTTAAAAAAAACAATGCTGGAGCATATAAAGCAGTAATGATTAAAACTATATGATACCAGCTAAGAAATAGAAAAGTAAATCAGTGAAAGAGAAAAGACCTATGACAAATAGTTTCAGTTATAGGTTTCATTCTGATTTCATCTTCTAGTGGTATAGATATAACATTTGCCATGTAACTATACATTTAGAAAGAATTTCCTGTTAAATATTGGAAAATCAACAGGAATGTTAGCCTTTAGAATAAGCCCTAAGAATCTGGGATAGTGATGAAGGTTTGAAAATGGAAGAGAAAGACTTTTGAAATTGATATTCTACAATAGACTGTATTTTTAGTCACTTAATATACTTAATGGTAGAGAATACAAACTCCTACTGTGTTTATTGTAAACACATTTATTTCAGTAGACCAAGATGCTGTCTTAGGGCAAAGATTCTTAACTCAGTGTTCATCAACTTTTTAAAACATTATGACAAACATTTTATTACAATATTTTTCCTTTGTAACCTTCTGTGTTTTGTTTTGTGTGATTAAAACATTCTGATATATGGTCCATAGGTTTAACAATAATACCCAAGGCTTTGTTGGGGAAAAAAGTTAAGAATCCATGTTTCAGATGATCTCTTCCAACCAATGTCTCCCATGAATGTCATTTATTAAGCTTCTACTATATGCCAACTGCTATGTTAAACATTTTACAATTTTTTCTCATTTGATCCTCATAATACCCTTTTGACGTAGGTGCTATTATTATCTTCACTTGAGAAAGAGAGACATGATAAATATCTAAGAAATTAAGAGTTAGACTACATACATGGAAGATGAATTAGACTTGTTCTATTTGACCCTAAAGACAGAACCAAGAGTAATGTTGAAGTTAGATGGAGCCAGATTTTGGCTCAATATAAGGAAAAGCTTCCTAATGATTAAAGCTACTGCAAAGTAGAATGGTATTTCTTGGGGCCTCTGAGTCTGGCTAATGTTTGAAGCTATATATAGAGATTAATGAGTCAATCTTCCTAAAGCATTCTAAAGCCTTTTTAAAGCTTTGCAATTCTTTAAAGATTCAAAGTATTACTTTATTTGCTCTTGCTAAATTTTCATTTTCAGAATGGTGTTGCCCTCTCCCATTCTTTGCCTTCTTATTTCCCATCAAGATACTTATTATATTAATACCATCACATTAACCTCGAGCACACTGGCTCTGCAGTGTCTATTACTCATTTTTCATGATTTCCAAGACCCACTGAGAAAGATGTCTTATGTGAAAGAACTCTTTTTTTTCTTGTTTCCTACTTCCCCAAGTGTCCTTATTATCTCTGCATTAGCCTATAGAAGATCCTTGCTACAGTTTTGTGTTTTGGATGTTTATCAGAATTCATAAATGGACAGAGTAATCCCTATTGAGAAGCCTACAGTCTGTCAAACTTTCTTTCGTTGATTTGTTGCCAAATTAATTCCAAACACTAAATAACATTTGACTGGAAAGAATAGTACTTGCCACCAAGCAGTGAGTTCTCTTCTTAGGGAAAGAATTATTTGGAATCCATTAAGATGATGGCCTGAATTGCTCTGATGCAAAACAAAATGAAAATATTAATTTAATTCTGAGATGATCTCCATTGACCCTGCCCTATTCCATTCAGTTCAACAAGGATTTCTGAAGTGCTTATTATGTGCCTAGGGAGAGACAGTGTAGCATAATGGATAATGATTTGGCTTTGAAAGAAGTGTTCAAGGACTATCTCTGACACTTACTAGTATTTTACCATGGAGAAGTTACTTAAAATAAAATGATCCACAAAACTCTCATAAGATTGTAGATTGCAAACAATTAGTTGGTCTGCTATAATAGAGGTAATTTCTAAAGTGGGAATTCCTTACTCAAAATGTAAAATAGTACCTACTTTCAAGGGGTTTATATTCTACCCAGTGACACTTATTAGCAGATAAGTAAATGCCCCCAAAAAGTATATACAAATTTATTCTAGTAAAAGAGATGCTAACTAATTATGAACAAGATTGAAACATTATTTGACACATTTATTAGAATTATTATTGTTAAAACCATTATTTTAGTTCTAAATGAAAAATCACAGCATTAAAGGGAGCTTCTTCAAAGGAGGAGCCAATGTCACAGACATAAGAAGCCTTTGGAAAGAATGTGATACATAAGAAATCTGTACGTTAAGAAATATTGGTGGTAAAAATATGGAAGCCATTATTTTGAAATTTTGAAAGATTACTTATAAGTATATGATATGTAAATATTTTAAATGGCTTTTATCCATTAATGTGTGTATGTATTTAAGAAAAAACAAGGGAATAGATTGATGTACTTTTAAAAAAAAAACTTACCTTCTATCTTGGAATAAATACTAAGTTTTGGTTTCAAGGCAAAAAGGGCGGCAAGAACTAGGGAAGTGATATACCCCGAGTCACATAGCTAGGAAGTATCTGAGGCCAGATTGGAACCAGGACTTCTTGTCTCTAGGCTTGGCTTTCTATCCAGAGCCACTTAACTGTTCCTGATTTACGTTTAGTTTTACTTCCAGTCCTATCCTTCTATTACTTTCTTTACAATATCAGGGGCAACATTGCTTTAGCTTAAGTATCTGTTGTGAGGACATTCTGAGGAAGTTTCATCCAAGTTGTCTGAAAGATACTGTTTGTAGATGATGTTCCATTAACTTGATTTCTTTGGATTATATATCCTTGGAAAAGTTCTTATTAACCTCATGAGCTTCATTAAATCAAAGGAAAGAAGCTCTACCCTCAAAAGTAAGTTACAGTCAGACCACTCATCTGTCTACCATTATCATTTGAAAATATGACCTTGGAAGTCACATTGGAGAAAAATGCCATGGCAAAAAGATAAATTTTCAATTAAAGTTTTATAAAAGTAGTTGTATTGGCTTGGCCAAGGTGGAAGCCAGGTATTTACAATAAATCACAATAAACAGCTTGTGTTTGGTAATGAAATTTATTAAATTAAACTCTTCCCAGGGCATTCCAATTGGTTGAAAGGTATATTATTTGTGAGAAGTGACCAGTTATTGAACACAGGCAGGTTGTTTGTCTCTGTGTTCTCTCGTGGTGGCACACTCTGTTTTCTTTTCATCTTTGTAAAAGAGAAGTTCCCTCACACCATCTAGATTCTTTTTTTCTTTTGAAAATGTCAAATTTATTAGTCACGAAAATGGTCTTTTCAAGAAATCTTTAACTTTCCACCTCACAGAGGCTCACACAATCTAGATTCTAAGGAAGATAAAACCACAATTTTGTTCACAGGTGTGTACCAAGCAATGCATTTCCATTTTCAGTGGCTATGAATCCTGAAATGTCTTCCAGCTATTACTACCTTGGCCCAACAGTTCTCCATGGACACAAAGTCTATTTTAAAGTGCTCTCACTCGGAGCAGCAGCATATCTTTTGGTGTCTGATTGAAAAGATAATTCTAATATGTAAAGAGAGAATGGAAAGGGATTCTATAGAAATGTTTCTTGTTCTTGTTTGCTTCTCTCTATGGCATTCTGAAGATTTATGCTTGTTAGGTATGTTGCCCTTGACCAGTCAATCAACAAGCATTTATTAATACCTATTATATGTCTAGACTTGTGCAACCCACTATACACATTCAGAGAAGATTGTAAAAACACTTTCTTTGACCACAGGTTGAAGCTTCTCACTAAAACAAAGAGCTATTCTTTTTTAACCAAAATATCTTTCTCTGATGCTCTATAGTTGAGAGTCATAGATTATCACAGTTTCCAAATAACTCAGGATGAAAGTCACTCAGTGGACAATTGAAACACACCTGGTGGTCATGAAAAAAGTGGCAATATACTGGCAACAAAGAATTACATGGAAGAATTATTGCAAAGAATGACATCAGAGATATATAACTGGAAAAAGAAAACATCTGGTCAGGAAGCAAGAGCATGGAATAACTAATATATTTATCCTGACATGTGAGGTTGTATGCATGTGTGTGTATTTAAGGATGGAAAGGGTATAAATTGATTCTGTTAGTACACGTTTAATGTCAAGAGATTGAAAGAAGGGTCCCATCATATTTGGTAATAGAACATAATAGTCTTATACATATGAAATATTTTATTCATATTTTTATGAAGATTAGGTTGGCACTCTTTTCACTCTTCCATGTGTCCTTTCATATGTGCATTATAAATTGGTATTTCCATATATACTCATGTACATATGCATATGAATATGTTTATACCTGTTCAAAATAAATTTACAGACTAATATATAGAAAGCCCCTTTTAGATACATTTATAATAAGAAACTATTGATGAGGATTTCTTATAGAAATGAAGCAGTGTTTTCCCCTTGTGAATCAATCACCGAAGATAAATTGTTCTCATGCTCAGAATTGACCTATTGAGAACACAAAGCAACTATAATATAACCTGTGTTCTTAAAGAGCATATAGTCTAGTTGGGGATGGGGGTGGCAAATGAATAAGTGAAAATAGAAACCAAAGAAGTAAAAATAACAGTTGCTAATGATATATAACACTTTGTGTCATAAAATCACTTTACACTTATTCCATCACTTCATGTTCATAATAACCCTATTGTACTAAGTGTACATTTTATGGATGAAGAAACAGTAAGGTTAATTTCTTGCCCTTGATGACACAGCTAATAAAATCTCAAGCAGGGTTTTAATTAAGGTCTACTCCACTCCAAATCTAGTGTTCTCTTTGCTATTCCACCTAGTTCTCTCAATAATAAGGTACCAGTTCCTAAGTAAAATGCAAAAGAATTTAGAGAGGAAAAAAACATTATGAAATGGATTTACCAAAGGAGGTTTCACACAAGGCATGGAACTTGCCTTAAAGTCTTCAAAGATCACTAGGATTCAGAGAAATAGATTGGAACAGGGAGGGTATGCCTGATCTCATTATACATTATATTCATAATTATACTATATACATTATATATGTCTATATTACATGGATTTATTTACCTCTAGCATATCTCATTATACATTATATATAATTATATATGATGAAAATATAAACTAATGGTATGTTTGAGATTCAAAAATATTATCAATCCATGTCTACTTTAGAAGTTCAGCTAATTACAACATTATTCTCTTCCAGAAAATGTTGCAAAGATCAATCTTTCCATTTCCTGTAGTGATATATAATTATGGATTATATACAAATAATGAACAAGAAAGGTAAACAACTCCCAGTCTAAATCATTTAAAGCAAACATGTATGTGAAAGTATTGTATTGTGGAGTTGCCTAGCTTTAGTATCACTAGTTTCCCATTTTCTTAATTGCAGTTGACCCCTTAAGTCCATGCTACTCTGCTAGCTATTGTACCAAATTCTGGCACCTCAACATAATGTGCCCTTTGAAGCAATGAACTTGCCCTTGAGTCTTCTGCACTGTTAATAGTCTGAGTGCCACCCTGGCATTGAGTTCAATTGAATGAAATAATTGCAGTATAGTCTTGTCCTAATTGTGTCAAACCTTTCCCTAAATTGGTGGGAGTCTAGAAATGCAGTCAGATTTTTAAGTAGTTCAGACTTGTCAAAGAGGACAGAGTTATTGTCCATTGCAAATTTCCTCTGACACTTCAATCCTCAGGACTCTTGTTTACTGTGACCCCACTTTTACAGGTATGCTAGAGGAGAATTCACATAAGAGTACAATGAAAAGAGTGTCATATTTGACATTGAGTAACATGAGTGTGAATCCCAGCTCTTTCACTTAGGCCTTTGTGGCTTTGGACAAGTTCCTAAATCTCTCTGGGCTTCAGTTTCCTCATTACTCAAATAAGATTCCTTTGAGCTCTAAATCTATGATACTATAATAAAATTTCTGAATTCATGGATGTGGAAAAAATGGACCTGTGTTTGCCTTCAAGGCTTCCTTATGCCCTGTTCTGTATTCAAGTGCCAAGCTCCTTTTTCTTCCCTCTATTCTCCAAAGAATTTTTCTCCAAATGGGGGAAACCTTACTTAAGGGCATCTCAGGGCAAAGCTTATTTCAGCACTAAAATAAACAAACCAAAAAAAACTCAAAAGAAGACGATTGATTTGGAATTATTCAAGGGGAAAATGAGGCAAGATTAGCATGAAAGTCTTCAGATATGTGCTGGAAATGTAGTAGGAATTGGTCATTTTGCTATGTTAGAACAGTTATATAAAGTGATTTACAATACAACACACAGGATAAATTCATTGTAGCAATTAAAGCAAGTTTCTCAGCAGGTTTATAACAGATCTACCACTAATTATGTACAGTACATGAAAAATCTTTTTTAAAACAGGAAGGTGAGGGAATCATTATAACTTATCTGCTTGAAGTTGTTCTCTTTTAAAAACAGGACTGGGATTTTAACTAGTTTTCCCTACAAAGTTATTTCTCATTTAACCTCTCCCTATGGTTATCCTTCCTAATTTATTCCTTTTCTTATCCTTCCTAAGCTGTAATATCATTAGAGCTGACTGCCCCGATTTAGTCTAACTTTGGCAGAATGTATTATTGGCATTCCCATGTTCCTTCTTGGGTACTTTCCACAAATGAATTGAAAAATTAAATTGCAAGTTTTTCATTTGTCTTCTCACACACTAAGACCTATTCCCAGTCATTAGAAAATTTCTATAAGATGTCCACTGTGCATCAGCCACTGAATTTACATTTCCCAAAACTGGCGTGAAACTGATCACATTGGAACAAGGCAGAAAATTTTTACTCCTAAATAATCTAGGAGAATATTGGAGTATATTTATATGTCACTCACATGGCAAGATTGAGGAAGGCATTAGAAGAGGGGAGAAAAAAAAGAAAGAAGAAGGAAAGAGAAGGGAAATGGAGAGAGGGAACAAAGGGGAATGGGTGGAAAAACTAGCAAATTAACCTTGTGAAGGTGGGCTAAACTGCTTTCTTCCCGATTGGTACATTTTGACCCTTGTAGGTCTCTAGAAGTATTTCATTCTATCACTTTTTGATGTAGAGGGTGAAATTTGGGGGGCTAGAATAAGGTATATAGTATTTGGTATGTCTCTATGTGTGTATCCACATGTATACGTGCTTTCAGCATCTCTCCAGTGGCATGCTGTAGTTTACACCAGGGGTCAGCCCTATTCCTTATATTATATAAGACAAAATGCAATGGTTCAAATTTCCTCCACTTTCTCTGTATAAGAACTCCATAAAATCAGAACATCCTTCCATAATAAGATATGGAGAACAAAATCCAGAGGCATTAATGGCCCCTTATTCCATTTTGGTTATGGTTTCTTACTACCAAACAGAGTTTATGATGATTCTTTAAATTGCCTAAGGTCTCCACTGAATTTCAGGAGAAAAATAGAAAAAGAAACAAAAAGAAATAGTTATGGAAATTAAGGAAGAAAGTTGGGGGGAAAATCTATAGCTGTGGGTTGGCTAATAGTAAGAGAAGACATGTCAAAATTTTGCTTCCTCCCCAAGTAGAAAACTAGTAAAGTAGTAATATCTCTCCCAACACACTCCCCAGGAGTAGTAAACACATATATATGCCCTAGTAACTGTTGGAAGATGTCAGTTAGTACTTGAAAATCATTTTGCTATAGTAGATAGTGTTGGTCTTAGAATAAAATAATTATTCATATGTATCATATATATATATATATATACATATATATATTGGAGATCACATGAAATACCATAAAGAATTACTCTGAGGGGGGCAGCTAGGTGGCTCAGTAGATTGAGAGCCAGGCCTAGAGATGGGAGGTTTTAAGTTCAAAACTGACCTCAGACACTTCCTAGCTGTGTAACCTTGGGCAAGTCACTTAATCCTTATTGCCTAACTCTTGCCACTCTTCTCTCTTGGAACTGATACACTGATCTCTTAGAACTGATATCAATTCTAAGACAGAAAGTAAGGATTTTAAAAAAAAGAATCATTCCACAAAGCTTGTAAGTGCTATATAAATATCACTGGTAGTAATAATACTGTGAAGTTTTTTTAGCTCAATTGCACCTTAAAACTTGTTCTTTTCTCTATAAATTCCCATTGACATAAGAGCCCAAACCATATTCACTTTTGTAATCATCACTACATACACACACAAATCAACAAGAAGCCCAAGGCCTGAGATATTCACCAAGGAAAACCAATCTGATAATTGCCTGCAAGTAGAGTCCGAATCAGAAAAATTAGGTTATAGTACTAATATTGTTCTTCAATTCACCACAGAGCCTTAGTCAAGTTACATCTCTTCCTTCTTTTTCTTCACATAAATAATAAGGAATTTGGCATTGTCTCTATTGTTAATTTCCCCAAATTGTTGTCAAGTCAAGTCAGCAAATATCTATAAAGTGCTTGTTAGATGCCAGACAATGTGCTAAGCCCAGGAATACAATTTCAAGCAAAAGGAAAGACATGATTACCTGGGCTCAAGGAGATTACATTCTAATGGGGCGGGGGGGGGGGGGGAAGGGAACAATACTTAAAAGTATGAGATCGATGACCTAGGAACAAGGCAGATGCCTATCCTAAATTACCTGAGGAGAATAGGGGCTCCTCAGTTTGACTTCTAACCTTCTGTGATTCTAGAGCTTGGTGTACATAAACAATATGCCTAATAAATGCTTGTCATCATATTTCCCTACTTCTGTAAAGTTGACACTTTGGGGCCAACATTAGATTACCTTCTTCTCTGATTTTTCTTTCCGTTTCTTGTACTTTGGCATTACTTGACTTTAACCCAATCCAGTCACCTTTTCCTCCCAAGTCCTCTGTTTTAGGGGGCTTACAGATATGTGGCTGTTTGCATAACAGTTGGCCTATATTATGAAAAGACTCTAGCCTGGAATCATGCATCATATGACCAATTAGTTAAAATACTACATTATCTCTACTTTCTTGGCATGCCAGCTGAGGTCCCTAATAAGTGTTGGCAGACACAAATCCTAACTGAATGAGGCTCCTAAGCTCCAGAAATCCTGACAGTGCTTCCTTTGTGGCTACTTGTATGATTTCATATTGTTTGCTTTTATATGCACAGACCACAAGACAATTGAATTTGGGAATGTTTCCCAAGATGCAACTCCTGTGGTTTGTCTTCTACTCTTTGTGCCTGTCAAAGCTCATTCTCCCTTCTCTTGTCATGTTAAAACAAGTAGAAAACAGCATAGGAACCCTGAAAACTGGGTATGTCCAACTCAATTTCTCATCTGTTTTATGATTTGAATAAATCATTTAAATCTTTTGGGCCTCAGTTCTTCCATATGTCAAAATCAGATTAGTGATTTGTGATACCTGACCTGTGAATAGAGATGGAGAAGTTGGGGAGGGAAGGCAGAAAGGACCTATTTTAACTAATGTTTCTTCTCTCATCCATCTCAGCCAAATCACTTGATGTGTATAAACCTCAGTTTCTTCATCTTTAAAATGAAAAAATTAGACTAGAGGGCGTCTAAGCTCTTCTCTGCCTTTAGGACAGGAGCTTTAAACCTGGAATCAAAATGGATAGATTTCAAGGGATCTGTGAGCTTGGTTGGGAGAAAAAATACAACTTATTTTCATCAGCTGCTGACTGAAATTTTCTGTTTCCTCCAATTATAAATGTTGGCAACAAAACATCCTGAAAAGAAATTCAGACTTCCAGAAAAGAGTTTATGACCCAAAAAGGCTAACCTCCCCTAGTTTAGATCTTATCAGTCTTTCCCTTGTGTATGGGAACATTTCCCTTATGGGTAGGAAAGGACAAGTTGGAAGGTAAGAAAGAGTATGATATTTCATTCATTCATTCAACAATTTTTTAAAGTTCCTACTATATACAGAGTACTAGTTACTAGAGAGAAAAAACACAAAAACAAAGTGTAGCTCAGACATTATCCTTACCAACCAGGCCAATGAATGCAGAAATCATGTCCATTGCCAAAGACCTGTCTCAGACGATACACAATAACCAGCCACCCTGGACAGTTGCCCAGACTCTGCTAATGACCAGCCTAGTGTAAAAGGAGTCTAATAATACCTTAAATTTGTAAAGTGCCTTGTACTTTCCAAAGTAATGTCATGTACATTATCTCATTTCATACTCAAAACAACCTTGTGAAGTCAAAAGGCAGAAAAGTTATTATCCTGTTTTACAAATAACAAAAAATGAGGCCCCTAGAGGTAAAATGACTTTCCCAGAATTGCATAGCTAGCTTGTAGTAGAACCTCTTGACTCAAAGGCTCCTGAGTCTTAATCCAGTGCTTTCTACTGCATCATAATGCCTTTTCCTAAACTTAATCACTTAACTAGTGTTTATATATTAGTTGCCTTCTTTGTACCAGGCACTATGGTAAACACTAAAGATAGAAAGAAAGCTGGAAAACAGCCCTTACTCAATAGGAACTCAGTGTAATTCTGGGAGACAAAATAAAAACAATTATAAATAAGACATCTAGAGGATAATCAATAGAGAGAAAGCAGTAGCATTAAGGGATATCAGGAAGTCCTTCTTGCAAAAGTCAAAATTTTAGTTGAATATTAAAGGAAGCCAAGGAAACTAAGAGATGAGGTTGAGGATGGAGAGAGGTCCAAGCTTGGGGGGAATAGCCCATGACAATGCCTAGTGTCACAGTGTCGGGAAATAGTGAGAAACAACAATGAGGTCATTATCACTGGATTTCAGAGTATGGGGCAAGGGAGGGTATAAGGTGAAAGAAGATTGGAAAAGAAGGAAGGAGTTAGATTATAGGGAACTTTTTAAACCAAACAAAGCATTATATTTGATGTGGGAGGCAACAAGGGATATCATAGCAGAATATAAAGGAGATGATGGATAACAAAGTTATTATAAGACAGAATCAAAAGAATATGATGAGTGGATTAGTAGATTATGGATTCCGAGAAAAAGAAGAGTCAAAAATAATACTGAGTTTTTAAATCTGGAAGACTGGGAGAGTGGTGGTCCTATAAACAGAAAATAGGAAGGTAGGAGAAAATTGGGCTTTGGAAGAAAGATCAGTTTGGGATTTATTGTTTAAGGCACTACTGGGCTATCTAGATGAAGATGTCTAGAAATCAGATAGTATGTTTCACCTATTTTAATTGCAAATATGGGATTTTGACTCCAGAAAAATGTCTGAGTTATATATCCAAATTTGGAAGTCATCTGCTTGGAGATGATATATGACACCATAGGATTAAACATTAAGAAAAAAAAGTACAAAAAGGAATAGAGCTAACAACTGAGTAGTGACAGATATGATGTGAACCCAAAGAGGAAGAAGAAGAATGGAGAGCAGAGAAGAAGCAGGCAGAGGGAGAAGTGGAGAACCAGGAGAGAATTGTGTTGGGAGGCAAAGAAAGAAATTTGAAGAAGGAGGGAATGGTCAACAATATAAATTTCTACTGCAATCAAAAAAACTAGAAACCAAAATCATCCAAGCAGAATAGAACCATTGTAGATAGTTTGTGGTTCAGTAGTTTTCAGGTACATACTACTCTTCATGACAAAGATATTGGACTGGTTTGCCATTTTTTTTTTCTCTAGCTCATTATACAGATGAGGAAACTGAGGTCAATGGGGATAATTGACTTGCCCAGGGACCCACAGCTATTAAGTGTCAGAGGCCAGATTTGAACTCAGGTCTTCCTGACTCTGAGCCTAGCACTTTGTTCATTGTAGATTGTATCAATTATTTATTTTTGCCCCCATATAGGCTTTACTAAAAATAAAATTTGGGATCATTTGATTCACCTGTCCAATGAGAGAAAGCATTCCACCACCACTGCTATCTCCCGTCACTCCAATCAAGAAGAAGGGTTTAGAAAGCTAAGAGGCACCAGTAAAAGGATTGAAAAAGGAAAGCCGCCTGAATGGTTGGAAAGGAAGATAACCCCTCTCTGAATTGCCTACATTAGCATCTCTCCATTTTTGAAAGAGCTCTTCTTTGTCCTTTCAAAAACTCATTATTTTTTGTTATCTCTGAGGCTTGAGATCTCACTTTACTAGTGACACATGCTAAAAGAAAGCATCAGCTCCCAGTTTGCAAGTATTTTAAGCTCACGTGCTTTCTTGTGCCTCCTTGTTCTCTAATAGAGGTTTACTGAAGGTCAGGATAAGAAGGCCCTTGAAATGATCAAAAACATGTTTAATACCTTGTGATATCAGGTAAAACTAGAGAAAATGTTGGAAAACTTTTTTCCCCTTCTGCTATTCTTCAGGAAATTCAGATAATATATGAGATATTTGGGGCACGTAGGTGTCTCAGTGGATAGAGCATGTTATCTGGGGTCAGGAAGACCAGAGTTCAAATATGGCCTCAAACATTTATTAGCTGTGCAACCCTGGACAAGTCATTTAACCTCCATTTTCCTCAATTTCCTCATTTTTTAAAATTGGGATAATAATAGCACCTCCCTCTCAGGGTTGTTGTCAGTTTCAAATGAAATAATATGTGTAATTTTTTAGCACAGTGCCTAGCATATAGTAGATGCTTACTATTTGCTTCTTCCTTCCACCTAACTCCCAGAGAATTTTGAGTTAGGACTACATAGGAATAATAATAGTATTGATATAGCACTTTAGAGATTTTTTTCAACCCTTTAAATGTGGCTATAATTTGATCTTCACAATCATTTATGGTAGATACTATTATTATCCTCATTTTACAAGTGAGGAAACTGAGGTTTTCCCAGTCACAGGGCTAGTAAGCAAGTGTCTGAGGCAAGATTTGAACTGAGTTCTGAATTCCCAAGTTTAGAGTGCTATAATAAAAGTAGCACCTGATTTGGAAACAGGATATGGAATCAAATCCCACCTCTAGGATTTATTGACAATGGCACTTTGAGGCAGTTCCTTTTCCTTGGCCTTATAAAATGAGGTGATTCAGTTCTAAGGCTCCTTTTGGACCATAATCCTCTGTTTGAATGTTAGAGCTGTAACAGACCTCAGAGATCACTTAGTTCAGCATCAAATATTACAGATATAGAAAGAGTAACTTAGAGAATTTAAAGGACAACATCACAAAGCTGCCAGGTGGTGGGGTTGGGATTGGAACTAAGGCTCTTGCCTTTGGGTCCAGGGTATTTCAGTGGTATCACCAGGTCCTTTTATTGGGCCTGTACAATCTTTCTCCTGCCTAAAGGGCAGATAATTTCTTACACTTTAGAAAACTGGATACATTTGTTCATGGTAATTTAGTAACAGCCACATTTTACACAGAGCATAAATCTTAAGCATGTACTTGTGTTGGTCAAAATCAGGGGTCTTAAGGCAGCAGGGTGGCTTAGTGGCTAAAGTGACAGGTCTTGAGTCAAGAGGATCTGGGTTCAAATTCAGCCTTAGACACTTCCTAGCTCTGTGACCCTGGGCAAGTCACTGTACCCCAGTTGCCTAGCCCTTACCATTCTTCTGCCTTGGAACAAATACACAGTATCATTTCTAAGACAGAAGGTAAGAATTGTTTTTGTTTTAAAATCAATCATTTCAGTATCCTATGCATTGTTCATGGATACATGGAATTTTGAAATAGTGTCATATGGACATGTCAGACTTGGCTATGTCATAACATGGATCAGCCCTAAGTGGGACTTAAGAGCAACTTTTATTACAGCATGCTGCCTAACTGATTTGTAACCAGAGTTCTGGACTTGGAGTCCAGAAGTTCTCAGTTCAAATTCTGCCTCAGATAGCTCTGTGCCTCTGGGAAAACCACTAGGTCTCTAAGTCTCAGTCTCCTCACCTATAAAATGAGAATAATAGCACCTTCAGGGTTATAAAGATCAAATAAAAGCATGTATTTATTACTTGATGGTGGTTGTGAGGATCAAAAGAAATAATCATTGTAAAGTGTTTTGTTGTTTAGTCATTTCAGTTGTGTCTGACTCTTTGTTACCCTATTGGGGGTTTTCTTGGCAGAAATACCAGTCCTTTACCACTTCCTTCTCCAGCTCATTTTACCAATAAGGACCTCAGGAAAACAGAAGTAAGTGACTTGCCCAGGGTCACATAGCCAGTAAATGTCTGAGGCCAGATTTGAACTGAGCAAGATGAGTAGAAGAAAGTGGTGCTGGGCTTGGAGTCAAGAAGACCTGAGTTCAGTCTGACCTCAGACACTACTAGTATGACTCTGGGTAAGCCACTTAACTCTTTTTGCTTCCATTTCTTAATTTGTAAAATAGAGATTGTAATAGAACCTACTTCTAGAGTTTTGTGAGGACTAAATAAGAGAATAATTGCAAAGCATTTGGCACAGTGCCTGGCATATACTAGACATTTAATAAACAATTGTTCATTTCTTCCCCTTCCCTGGAAAGGTGATCAGGGAATCCCAAGAAATGGAAGTGAGAAGGGAATGCATTCCAGACCACAAAGAAAGAGACCAGATATGGAGTGCTGTATGGAAGAAATATAAGTTGGCCACTGCAGTTGAGTGCAAGGACTCTTTTTATATGCCCAACTGTTAGCACCGTGCTTGGCACATAAAAGATACTTTAAAAATATTTATTTCATTGACTCATTACAATACATGGAAGGAAGTAAAGGGTGAGAAGCCTAGAAATGTAGACAGAGACCAGATTGTGAAGAGCTTTAAATATTAAACGGAAATTTTGTGTTTGATCCTGGAGCCACTAGTGTTTATTGAATAGCAGATTGATATGGTCCAACCTATATTTTAAGAAATTTGCCTTAGTATGGAGAGTAGGGAAAGACTTGAGGAAGAGGTCATTGGTAGAAGAAACTTTTTGAATGTTGGCATATTAGAAGTAAGGGAATTTAAGCGGAAAGTTAGGAAGATAACACAGATGAAAGTCAAGTTTAACGTATCTCACAATTTTACTTTGACCTGGAACTGTTTATTCCTATTGTTTCAAAGGAAAACTTCAGGCTGGCAGCATGCCATGTTCTTTGTATGTGATCTGGAAGAGGAAAAAGAAACAGATGGTGCTTGAGGAACCCAAATTCTCCTTTATTTCAGCAAAGTGAGCTTATTGTTTATAAATAAGAGGGGCAGTGTAATAAATAAATAAAAATGAAAAAAAGACACAGGCTAAAATCCGACCTTTGATATCTCCTGGTAATATGTCTTCCTACAAAACATTTAATTTCCAGATGTCTCTAACAACTCCTTAAGATCAAGTTATTAATGAATCTCCTGTCTACTTTGGCAGAAAGAGTTTTCTCATTGAAAATTCTGAACACAGATATAGTCATAGGCCCTGACCAAAAATAAATATACAAATAAAGAACAACCCAGTGAGTAAGATAGCATAATTACCTATCTTCATCATATAGATGAGGAAACTAAGGCTTGAACAAGTAAAGGGATTTAACTTATAAAAGATCATATGGCTAGTAAATATCAGAAGCAGGACATCATGCGTTTTTATACTAACTCCAATTCTTTTGCTTTTTAAAACTAGCATACAATATCTATACATATAAGTCTAATAAAATAAAACATAATAAAGGGGGCAGCTAGGTGGCTCAGTGGACAGAGAGCCAGGTGTGGAGTTAGGTTCAAATTTGGCCTCAGACCCTTCCTAGCTATGTGACTCTGGACAAGTCACTTAACCCCAGTTGCCTAGCCTTTACTGCTCTTCTGCCTTGGACCCAATACTTAGTATTAACTCTAAGACATAAGATAAGGGTTTTAAAAATAATAATATAATATTAAAGTTTGAATTAGAGATAGGGTTCCGCCAGGTTTTCTCCAGTGAAAGGGAAGGGAACCAAGAGATTAGTAACTGGTCTTACTGAAATGCTATTTTCATTGAATTTTTTCAATTTCTTCTAAATTATTTTACG
The DNA here is from genome assembly GCF_016433145.1 of Gracilinanus agilis. Classification (NCBI taxonomy): domain Eukaryota; kingdom Metazoa; phylum Chordata; class Mammalia; order Didelphimorphia; family Didelphidae; genus Gracilinanus; species Gracilinanus agilis. Next base: position 92,756,661 of record NC_058134.1, on the reverse strand, counting down.
AAAAAATGTCAGGTCAAGCATGGAGACTCATACCTATAATCCCTGCAATTGTGGGAGACTAGAGCTGGCGAATATTTTAGCTTCAGAGTTCTGAAGTACAGTAAGTCTAAAACTAGTTGGATATCCATACTATTTTAGTGAAACAATGAGTGGATGGGCTACCAAACTTCCTGGAGAGGGGCAACCCTACCCCAGTCAAAAAAAAAAATGGGTCAAAGGGTCCACACCGTTCAGTAATAGAATCGGGCTCCTATGTAGTCACTGCACTTCCAGCCTTGGCAAGATAGACTCAGTCTATAAACAACTGTATGCATAAAATATGCCACTCATTTATAACTCGAAAGTTCAATATAATTCATGCATAAATAGGTTATGTTTATTACTTGAATAAGAAAAACTGAAACATATACTATTATCATTTGTCATGGTAGGAGCAACTAATTTTCCTCTTCATGAGTCATTTTTCATCAGGCTTCCGTACCTCGAAGTCAATAGATCACAGTCTGTTAGGGATGTGAGAAACCTAACTGTTCATTTGTGAGAATCAGCTGTTCAGCCAATTATAAGCACCCATTTGGACAAAAATAGCTACTGAGTGTGAAGCAAAGTATGAATGAAGGCCAACTGTCACTCCAAATGATCTGAGTTAAGCAGAAATTAAATCTCTACCTCCTTTCCAAATTGGTTTCCAAGATGTGTCAATGATGCTACCAACATTTGCTCCCAGAGGAAAAGCAGGATTAGCATGACCTTTGTGGCAGGCCCTATATTTCTCTGTTCTAAATGAAAAACTTCCCAGGGTTGACTTTTGCTTGACTCTTCAGATCTATGCTTTCCATTCCCTTTTTCTGAGTTGAAAGTTTGTTTTAACCCTTAAGTAATGGAGGAATCACATTAGGACTAAGTAGCTGGACAAGTGAAATGGACAAGTCCCTCCCCAGCTCTAGACTGGAAAATAAGGGGATTTTTCCTAGTGATTTCTAGGGTCCCACCCATTTCTGGTATTCTATATACAATATACCATATTTCAGATCTTAACAGGCTATCTATTGTAACCTCGTTTTAAAAAGAGAGGACAAAAGCACGTGGTGGGGAGGGGTCATAGTTGAAATACAGTGCTCTTGTTGGACATTATTGAACTTCATCTCCTCAACTGAGAGGGGCAGCAGAGTGAGCTGAATAGAGTCAACCCTGAAGCTAAGAAAACTAGAGTTTAACTCCTACCTCCAGCATATGCTAGTTGTATAACCCTGAGAAGGTTGCTTGAACTCTCAGGGATCTAGGCAATTCTTTTACTCAGAATTTCAGAAAAGATACCAAATTTTCTTGGTAGAGGAAGTTCCCTCATCAAGAATTCCCTGTAAATAAACAGGGAAACTATAAATAAGTTAAGTGAACATAGAATCGTTTCCTTGTCAGATCTCTGGGAGAGGAAAGATTTTAAAACCAAGCAAGAGTTAGAGAAAATTACAAAACATAAAATAAATGATTTTGATTACATCAAACTAAAAAGCTTTGGTACAAACAAAAACAATGTAGCCAAAATCAGAAGGGAAACAACAAATTGGGGAAAAACTCTTACAGGGGTCTAATTACTCAAATATACAAGGAGTTAAACCAATTCTATAAAAAATCAAGCCATTCCCCAATTGATAAATGGGCAAGAGACATGAATAGGCAATTTTCAGGTAAAGAAATCAAAAGTATCCATAAGCACATGAGAATGTGTTCTAAATCTCTAATAATTAGAGAAATGCAAATCAAAACAACTCTGAGGTATCACCTCACACCTAGCAGATTGGCTAAAATGAAAGAAGGGGAGAGTAATGAATGTTGGAGGGGATGTGGCAAAACTGGGACATTAATGCATTGCTGGTGGAGTTGTGAACTGATCCAACCATTCTGGCTGGCAATTTGGAACTATGCTCAAAGGGCTATAAAAGATTGCCTGCCCTTTGATCCAGCCATACTATTGTTGGGTTCGTACCCCAAAGAGATCATAGATAAACAGACGTATGAAAATATTTATAGCCGCGCTTTTTGTGGTGGCAAAAAACTGGAAAATGAGGGTATGTCCTTCATTTGGGGAATGGCTGAACAAATTGTGGTATATGCTGGTGATGGAATACTATTGTGCTAAAAGTAATAATAAACTGGAGGAGTTCCAGGTGAACTGGAAAGACCTCCAGGAATTGATGCAGAGCGAAAGGAGCAGAGCCAGAAGGACATTGTACACAGAGACCAATACACTGTGGTAAAATAGAATGTAATGGACTTCTGTACTAGCAGCAATGCAATGACCCAGGACAATTCTGAGGGGACTCATGGAAAAGAATGCTAACCACATTCAGAGGAAGAACTACAGGAGTGGAAACAGAAGAAAAACAACTGCTTGAACACATGGGTTGAGGTGGACATGATTGGGGATGTAGACTTGAAACTACCGCACCAATGCAACTATCAAAATTTTGGAAATAGGTCTTGATCAATGGCACACGTTAAAACCAATGGAAATACGCATCAGCCATGGGGGTGGGGGGAGCTCAGGGGATGAAGGGGAAAGTAAGAGCATGAATTATGTAACCATGATAACTTTTCTAAAAAATAAATATCAATAAATGTTTAAAACCAAAGAAAAAAGAATTCCCTGTAAAAGAAGAAGGAGAGTGCCCTGTGTTAAAAGAAATCGTAAGTCCATTTCATACTCTTAACCTATTTGTTCCAGGAGTCAAAAATTCTTTGTGATGATTCATTTTATTAAGTCACTGCCTAATTTGATTCCTTAGCCTGACGTGAAAGTGACCCTAGACCCTGGTGGATTTGTTGATAGACAATTTGTCATCCAAATTTGTCATCCAAAACCTAGTTCAACTAGTTCAGAGATACTTAGCACCAAAGAACTAGCCACTAAGTTTGACCAAAACAACTTCTACGAATATCTATAAAATGTAGAAGGGAAGCTAGGTAGCACAGTGGGTAGAATTAATACTATGACAGAAAGTGAGGGTTTAAAAAACAAAAAAAGAAAGAAAATGTAAAAGGATTGGCATTTGTTTTGATAGAAGTATTTTACATCAATAAAAACATGAGGCTTTTTTTTCAAAATATCCAAAGAGGTCACCATTAAAACAAGTAGCATTGAAATCAGAAACCTCTACAAGATGATTCTGCAAAAGTAAAGATAGAATTATTATCTTCATCCACCCCTTGAGAAGTCATGGAGCAAAGTAAGGGGAAGAGAAGCCTGAAAGTGGGCAAATGTCTTTCAAAAAAGGAGGAAAAGTATTTCCCAAAGACTATTGATGTCAAATTCCTTTCAGATTTTAGAATGAATTACCAAGTAGTTCAAGATAACTCGGAAAAGAAGTGAAGATACATAGTTTTCTCCTTGACCTTGTCCTGTTTAATTAACATCACACATTTGATTAAAAGAATGTTTGTTTCATCATTGTGTTTACTGCCTGTTGATTATTTAAAAAATAAAACACAAGCAAAGTTTATATTCAGTAGAGCAAATGCTAACTTGAAGATTCTCTTCCAACAAGTTGTCTACCTTGACAGCTTAGTTGGATGGTATTATGGGAAGTGAGCTGAATTTGTATTATAATCCCATCACTATCATGGATTCTTGTAGGACCTTGTACAAATCCCTTCACCTCTATGGACCTTAGTTTCCTAATTTTAAAATGCAAAGTTGTTAGATGGACTCTGAGAGTCCTACTTAAATCTATGATCTTCCAAACATTTTAAATAATGACATGAATATATCATAATTCTGAGAAAGATGGCTGCTTTGATTTCTCATATGTCAGAATGAGTATTCAAGATTATTTAGGCAAGCTATTATGATGGTCCCAAACTTATAAGATGTAATTAAATATGAGTTAATATAAATGTCTTCATTTATGTTTTTTAAGATAAATGACTGAGTTTATGAGGAAAAGATCTAGTGGGTTGAGCTGCCCAGTAGAGATACATTAGATAGGGCACTGGACTTAGAGTCAGGAATACCTGAGTTTATATCCAGCTTCAGATTCTTACTAGTTGTATCATCTGAGCCAAGTCACTTAGTCTCTGTTTGCCTAAGTTCCCTTAACTTTAAAATGGGAATAATAACAACAATAACCTTACCAAGTTGTTGTGAGGGTCAAATGAGTTAATATTTGTACAAAGCAGTTAGTACAGTGCAAGGGATGTAGAAGGCACAATGTTTTTGCTTATTTCCTTTCCTTCCCTCCCCAGTATGATCCAGTAATGTATTGAACTACTTAAAAATTAAAAAAAGCTACTGCAGCCTTGCATTAACTGAAGTAAAGTACCTGGAGCAAAGGAGATAAAAGTATTCATAAAACTTTAGTCTACTGAGTCCCCACTTTTGGGGTACTAGAATGTTTAATTCTAGACCTAGTACTTCAAGGATATTGGACAATGACTAAATAGGGAGCAAACAGGATGGTAAGAGGTCATGAAATAATCTAATACAAGAAATTGATTATAGAACTGAGAATATTTAGTGTGGAGAAGACTTAAGGGGCACATGATCATAGTTTTCAGTTTTTGAAAGGGCTGTCATACCAAAGGGAGAATAAAGTCAGTGAGATTTCATTTTTGATTCAGTACAAAGAACTTTCTAACTCTTAGAGCTTTCTAACAATGAAAAGGAGTGATTCTAAAACCGAATGAGCTCATTAAGAATATTGGTTCGAGTAGCTGAACATTAGCCAGAACACTTCAGAATGCATCCATGCATTGGAAGGGTAGTTGATCAAAGGCCTCTTCCAAGTCTGGAATATTGTGATAGTGTGAAATTACTTGAATTGTTCTGATCTTTGATTGTGTTGAAATCATAGAAACTTAAAAAAGGTTACGTAAATTCATTTTCATCTAGTCTAGAAATTTAACATATCAGTTTTTCATTGCATTAGAGAATGCTGGATTTGAAGTCTGAAGTCCTAGGTTTTCAAACTCTCTGCCCCTCCCTTCCTTGGCAGTTCTCCTAACTTCTTGGGACCTCAAATTTCCTGATCATTAAAGAAAAAGGTTTACATTAGATGCCATCTAAGATCTCTTCTAATCTAAAATTATAAATTGTGGCTCATTAGTTTGAGATTAGCCCTATCTCTTTGCCTGAGTCTGTAACTTCCTCCTGGGCCTCTGAAGAAATTTGCTCTCATTCCCTATAGAAAACCAGTCTAATAGCATTATTTGTTTGACATTTCAATGTGTTGGGATTGTTGAGTAGGTAAGAGGAATCATATAGTATCTCACTGTAAATGGATGAACTTGGATCTACTTCTTAAAGACCAAGTCTTTGCTGCTCCAACAGTTCATTTATGACCTTATGAAGTCTTTTGTTTGTCTATTGCCTATACAGAATTATTCATCAATCAATAATAATGCTTTACATCTATATGTTGCGATTAAAAATGATAAAGACTGATATAATAAGAGAAATTAGTAGTTTAATTAAAGCCATGGCCATGTTGGTAAAATATATATGACCACTCCTGACTATCTTTTAAATTTACTGCCGGAGCCCATCTTGTCCCTCTCGTCTGCCAGCCAGCCACTCAGCAAAAAACAAGAGACCTCCTCTAGGCCCTCCTCTGAATTTAAGCTGCCCCCTGCATGGGGACCTTTGGCGTCCCCAGTCCCTAAGATCGGAAACCCATTGGAATCATGGGTAATGTAGTCTCAAAGCCCCCACGTGTCCATAGGGAGTCTACTAGACACTTCCAAATAGCACTTCTCTGAATTCAAAACAAACATTTCCCCCTAAGATCCTGCAAAAAAAGGTTGACCCTTTTTCTTCGCTGGATCCGTAAACATAGACAACTTCTAAATTTTAGGAATTTGGGGGATAAAAGAAATAGATGAACAAATGGATAAACTAGCTGCATTGACAAAAAACAATTTGGGGGCAGTCCCTTATTGGCATATTAGTTTATTCCTGGTGGCCACACTTTAAATATATATCTATAAAATATCTAAAATCTCCCTCTTACATATATAGTATCTCATTAATTTTATATCTCCTCATAGAGCTAAGCAGAGTGCTTTGCACAAAGACAGTATTTAGTAAATTATTAAAATAATTAATGGTGCTTTGCCATTTATAAAATAATCACAGCTAATCCATTCTCCTTATCTAATCCTTTCTTAAACCCTGTAAGGTGCAGATAAGGCCCATATTTTTACAAATGGAAAAAATTCACACTCTAGATTTCATAGTCTTGACTTTCAGTTATAGCCCCACTCCTGTGATTTTGGTCAAAATATTTCTGTCTGTGTCATCAATTTCCTGGTCAAAAAATAAGAGTATTAGAGAAGATGATTGCCAATGTCTCTTTCAGCTGATTTTCAGTTCTAAGACTTTACAACAAGATGATTCTTTCTAGGCACAACTTCTTCATCTGTAAATTTAAGTAGCATTGTTGAGTGAGTGCCTCTGAAGTTTCTTCTAGATTGATATCAGTAATCTGATGGTCTCCATTTCACAGAAGAGAAAAGCAAGTCTAAGGAGGTTATGATTTACTCCAAGTGGAAAATCCAGCAAGTAGCAAATCTGACACTCTAATACAGGTCTTCTGACTCCTGGTGCTATTTCCCCATGCTATGATGCCTTCACACTGTTTATAGATGTGTCAAATGTGTTGGGAGGTAGAGATGAATTTATTTCAACTTCACAAAAGTAGTAAAGGTCTCCCCGTGCATGAATGAGAAAATGTTAATAGAAATTTAAATGCATGTATAACCTTGGCATATTGGAACTGCTGTTTTTGTAATCTTGGGAGGCACATTATCCACTCAGCAATACCCTTTTCAGTTAACATTTACGGGAATTTACAGTTGTTAAATTAGAGAGAGGTTAATCCCCTGTTGTTCCTGAATAACTTAGGCACCTATTTGGAAAGCACAAGCTAACAAAATGAATTTCAAAATCAAATAAGGTTACAGAATTTAAACAGCATTTCTCTCTAATCTGCTTCTCAGTCCTTTCTGCCTGACAAATTCCAAAGAAACCCAGGCCAGTCTGATTCACTGAGTGTGTTAGGGTATTACTCACTATTTTTAGAAGCAGCACCTGACTGACATCACCAGAGTCTGAACATGATCTAGTCCTCTGTGAAAGGGGTAGAATAATTCATTCCACATTCCTCCTTGGTTTCCTCATCTGTCAGGTGTAGCTAATATCTACCCCTGGTACTTTATAATGACCGTGTAAGCCAAAGAGGAAATAGTCATTGTGGAAATCTTTAGAAAAGCTAGAGTACTCTTCAAATGTCAGGTGATGATTGAATTCATGAGACCATTGATCTAGAACTGGCAGGAACTTTATAGATCATCTAGTCCAACACCTTCATTTTACAGAAAAGAAAGCTGTAGTCCAAGAAGATTAGGTAAGTGTTCAAGGTTATACACATAGATAGCACTGGAGGCAGGGTTAGAACCCAGTTCTTCTGACAACAAGTTCTTTCCATTTTGTCTTTCTTTTACAACCAGGCCCAAACCATTCTTTTGTACTAATAGGTATTTGGGGAGCCTCAGTCTACATTTCTTGAAACTTAGAACTGTTTTGTGGTTGTCTCTGCATTCCTTGTACATAATAGGTTCTTAATAAATGTTTGTTGACTTTCGGGTTAAAATGGCTGAGTAGAAGCAGGGTAACTTTCTCTTACCAACCAATATAGCGTACTTCCAAAGGACAAAAAACCAAATCTAGATGAAAGAAGGGACCCCACAATAGGGTGCAGTATTGAAGGTACATGGGATTTGGGAACTTCCATGCTATAAGGAGGGGGGAATAGCTCCCCTCAAAACACAAGAGGATCAACCCTCCCCCACCCCACCCAAAGTACCAGAGTCAGAGGCTGCTCTCCAGAGTTAGAGTGAGCGGGGGGGGGGGGGGGGGCACAAAATTTAGCTCCTTGGCAGCTAGATGGCACTACTAGAAGCTTGCCCCTGAGAGCAGCAAGACCTGAGACCCCAGGAGGCTGAAGAATTCAGACCTTGGACATGGGAGTGGGGCTGAGAGAGACAGTGGCAGCTCACTCAGACTCAGGGGAATACCTCAGGTGGAGGAGCAAACATGGGCCAATTTCTGGGCTTTGGAGAGCTGTCTAGGACCACGGGGGCTTGACCTTGAAAACAGTTAGAACAGAGACCCCAGGAAGATCCCCAGAGAAGCCAGGAGACTCACAAAGTAGCCTCAGGAAAAAACTTCTCCCTAACTCCATACAAAGAGAATCAGATTGCCTTACTCAGACTTCTTGTGGAGAAAGCATAATGATGCCAAGCAAGGTCCAAGAAATAGAAAAGAAGACCAAGAAAAACTCTAACACTTAATAACTTCTGCACAGAAAAAAACCCAGAAAGCAGAGGAGGACAAACAATTAAAGACATCCAAACCTTCCCCCAAAAAATGAAAATGGGTCACAAGATCTTGAAGAGTTCAAATCTGAGATCATGAGAAAGATGGAAGAGATCTGGCAAGAAAATAACAGCTTAAAAGGTAGAATTTCACAATTGGAAAGTGAGGCTAAGAAATTGAATGAATTGATAAGCAAACTGAAGACCAGAAATGACCAGCTAGAAGGCTTGAAGAGCCAGATAGACCAAATTGAAAAGGAAAACCAGAAGAGTATAGCAGAAAACCAGTCTTTAAAGGCTCGAATTCAGCAAGTAGAAGCCAGTGATCTCACAAGATAGCAAGAATTAATAAATCAAAGTCAAAGACTTGCAAAATAGAAGGAAACATGAAATATCTCAATGAAAAGATAATAGATCAAGAAAAAAGGTCTAGAAGAGACAACTTGAGAATTATTGGTCTTCCAGAAAAATCAGAGACAAATAGAAACTTACATATCATATTATAAGAAATTATACAACAAAAATGCTCCAGTGTCCTTGAACAAGTGGGCAAAATAGACATTGAAAGGATCCACAGATCACCCTCTACAATAAATCCTCAGAAGACAACCCCCAGGAATGTAACAGCCAAATTTGAAAGCTTCCAAGTTAAGGAGAAAATATTACAAGAAACCATAAAGAGACAATTCAGATATCAAGAACACCAATCAAGATTACACAGGATCTGGCAATCTCCATACTACAAGATCACAAGGCTTGGAACAGAATATTCATAAAGGCAAGAGAATTGGATCTATAATCAAGGATCACCTACCCATCAAAACTGACTATATACTTCCAGGGGAAAGTATAGGCATTGAACAAGATAGAAGATTTCCAACTATTTGCATAGAAAAGACCATGACTAAATAGAAAGTTTGATATCCAATCACAAAAACCAAGAGTAACATGAAAATGTAAATGATAAAGAGAGGGGAAAGAAAGAAAACTCTAACCTTTAAATTGTCTTTTTCAAGGGCTTCAATAAGATCAAATTATTTGTATTCCTATATGGAGAAATGTTATGTATAATTTTCAAAAATTGTACTCATTATGATAGTAATTAGAAGAATTATTTGTAGGGAGAAGTTGGAATACTAAATGTTCTATGAGGAGATAAGAAGGGGGAATAGAAGATGGCATCAAGAGAAACTTGAAGGAATAATAAAATAGGATAATCTATACCACACAAAGAGGGCATGAGAAGGGAAGGGGATGAATACTATTATAAGAAGAAGAGAAAGAGAGTGTTAATAGGAAATACTTAAATCTTACTCTCAGTGGAATTGATCCTGAGAGGGAAGAGTAGCTAGATCCATTGGGATATCAAATTCTATCTAACCCTAAGGATAAAGTTATAAGGGATAAATCAAGGTGGGGGCAGTGGGGTGGGGAGTTCATAAAAAGAGGGGAAGAGATGGGGGAGGGAATTCATTAGACCTTAAAAATAATAAGAGGGAACAAAAAGGGGGGTGGAAAGGGAAATAAACTAAGGGAGGGGGTAAGGGGACTGATTTAAAACAAACCACTGATTTAAAAGAAAATAGTATAAGAAGGGGTTAGAACTAGGAGAGGATATAAAAATGTTGGGGAATAGACAGCTGATAATTTTAACTCTGAATGTGAATGGGATGAACTCACCCATAAAACAGAAGCAAATATCAGGGTGGATTAGAAACCAAAATCCTACCATATGTTGTCTACAAGAAACACACATGAGGCAGATAGACATAGATAGAGTAAAAATAAAAGGCTGGAGCAAAATCTATTGGGCTTCAACTTAGGAAAAGGAGGCAGGAGCTACAATCATGATTTCTGACGAAGCCAAAGTAAAAATTGATCTGATTAAAAGAGATAGGGAAGGTAATTACATTCTAATAAAACACAGTATAAATAATGAGGAAATAGCAGTACTCAGTATGTATGCACTAAATGTTATAGCATCCAAATTTCTAAAGGAGAAACTGGCAGAGCTCAAAGAGGAAATAGATAATAAAACCTACTAGTGGAGGATTTAAATATTCCTCTATCAGATCTAGATAAATCAAACCAAAAAATAAATAAGAAAGTGATAAGAGAGTTGAATGAAATCCTAGAAAAATTAAGAGTTAATAGATAGGTGGAGAAAAATAAAAAGTGACAAAATGGAATAAACCTTCTTTTCAGCTGCAGATGGTACATTCACAAAGATTGACCCTCTACTAGGGCATAGAAACATGAGAAACAAATGCCAAAGAGCAGAAATAATAAATGTAACCTTTTCAGATCATACTACTATAAAAATAATAATTAGTAAGGGCACATGGACAGATAAATAAAAAATTAAATTGGAAATTAAATAATATGATTCTCCAAAATCAGTTAAAGAACAAATCATAGAAACAATTAATAATTTAATTGAAGAGAATGACAACGATGAGACATTCTACCAAAATCCGTGGGATGCAGCTAAAGCAGTACTCAGGGGGAAATTTATATAATTGAGTGCATATATTAACAAATTAGAGAGGGCAAAGATCAATGAACTGGGCATTCAAATAAAAAAAAACTAGGAAGGGAACAAATTAAAAATCCCCAGTTAACAACTAAATTAGAAATACTAAAAATCAAGGGAGAAATTCATAAAATTTAAAGTAAAAGAACTATTGAATTTATAAATAAGAGTAGAAACTGGTATTTTGAAAAAAACAGATAAAATAGACAAAATGCTGGTAAATCTAATTAAGAGAAGGAAAGAAGAAAACAAAATTACCAGTATCAAAGATGAAAATGGAGACCTCACCTCTAACAAAGAGGAAATCAAGGCAATCATTAAAAACTATTTCTCCCAATTATAAGGCAATAAATATAGCAATCAAGGTGATATGGATGAATATTTACAAGAATATAAATTGCCTAAACTAACAGCAGAAGAAATAGAATACTTAAATATTCCCATAAAAGAAAAAGAAATTGAACAAGACATCAAAGAACTCCCTAAGAAAAAATCCCCAGGACCAGATGGATTCACAAGTGAATTCTATCAAACCTTCAAAGAACAACTAATTCCAATACTATACAAATTATTTGACATAATAAGCAAAGAAGGAGTTCTACCAAACTCCTTTTATAACATAAATATGGTACTGATCCCCAAAGCAGGTAGGTCAAAAACAGAGAAAGAAAACTATAGACCAATCTCCTTAATAAACATAGATGCAAAAATCTTAAACAGAATACTAGCAAAAAGACTCGAGCAAGTGATCATGAGGGTTATTCATTATGATCAGGTGGGATTTATACCAGGAATGCAAGGGTGGTTCAATATTAGGAAAACCACCCACATAATTGACCATATCAATAGGCAAATCAACAAAAATCACATGATTATCTCAATAGATGCTGAAAAAGCCTTTGAAAAAATACAATACCCATTCCTACTGAAAACACTAGAAAGTATAGGACTAGAAGGGCCTTTCCTAAAAATAATAAATGGTATATACCTAAAACCAACAACAAACATCATCTGCAATGGGGATAAATTAGAAGCATTCCCAATAAGATCAGGAGTGAAACAAGGATGCCCATTGTCACCTCTATTATTTAACATTGTACTGGAAACACTAGCAGTAGCAATTAGAGAAGAAAAAGAAATTGAAGGTATTAAAATAGGCAATGAAGAGAGCAAGCTATCACTCTTTGCATATGATATGATGGTCTACTTAAAAAATCCTAGAGAATCAACTAAAGAGTTAGTGGAAATAATCAACAACTTTAGCAAAGTTGCAGTATACAAAATAAATGCAAATAAATCATCAGCATTTCTACATATTCCAACACATTGCAGCAGGAAGAGTTAGAAAGAGAAATTCCATTTAAAATCACCCTAGACAATATAAAGTACTTAGGAATCTATCTGCCAAGACACACACAGGAATTATACGAACACAACTACGAAACACTTTCCACACAATTAAAACTAGATCTAAACAATTGGAAAAACATTGAGTGCTCATAGGTAGGATGAGCTAACATAATAAAAATGACCATCCTACCCAGATTAATTTACTTATTTAGTGCTATACCTATCAAACTACCAAAAAAACTTTTTTACTGAATTAGAAAAAAATAACAGTTCATTTGGAAGAAGAAAAGACCAAGAATATCAAGGGAAATAATGAAAAAAAAAATATGAAGGAATGTGGCCTAACAGTACCAGATCTTAAACTGTACTACAAAGCAGTAGTCATCAAAACAATATGGTACTGGTGAAGAGACAGAAAGGAGGATCAGTGGAATAGACTTGGGGTAAATGATGTCAGTAAGACAGTCTATGATAAACCCAAAGAATGTATCTTTTGGGACAAAAACCCGCTATTTGACAAAAACTGCTTGGAAAATTGGAAAACAATATAGGAGAGATTGGGCCTAGATCAACATCTCACACCCTATTCCAAGATAAACTCAGAATGGGTGAATGACTTGAATATAAAGAAGGAAACAGTAGGTAAGTTGGGTGAGCATAGAATAGTATACTTGTCAAATCTAAGGGAAGGGAAAGATTTTAAAACAAGCAAGAGTTAGAAAAAACTCACAAAATGTAAAATAAATAATTTTGGCTACATTAAACTAAAAAGTTTTAGTACAGACAAAACCAATGCTACCAAAATTAGAAGGGAAACAACAAATTGGGAAAAAATTTTTATAACAAAAAACTCAGATAAAGGTCTAATTACTCAAATATACAAGGAGTTTAAATCAATTGTACAAAAACTCAAGCCATTTCCCAATTGATAAATGGGCAAGGGACATGAATAGGCAATTCTCAGATAAAGAAATCAAAACTATCAGTAAGCACATGAGAAAGTGTTCTAAATCTCTAATAATTAGAGAAATGCAAATCAAAACAACAACCTCACATGTTAGAGGGGATGTGGCCAAATTGGGACATTAATGCATTGCTGGTGGATTTGTGAACTGATCCAACCATTCTGGATAGCAATTTGGAACTATAATCAGAGGGCTTTAAAAGGCTATCTGCCTTTTGATCCAGCCATAACACTGCTTGAATTATACCCCAAAGAGATAATAAGGAAAAAGACTTATACAAAAATATTTATAGCCATGCTCTTTGTTCCTATGATTGCATACAGACCCTTGGGAGGGAGGGAGACACTTCCTTTTTTTTTTTTAAATTTTAAGGGCTTCTACCTGTTCACCCTCTCCTTTCCAAGTTGGGAAAGCCTCTAACCTTTCTTCCTATTAGAAATCAGATTACCTAACCTTGTATCCTGGTTTATATTCTGTTAATTGTTTTCTTCCAAGCTGAGGAGGCCTTGTCCCAATTTGTTATGCAATTAACTTGCATTGCTTAAAAAATTGATGATATGCTTAGAAGTTCAAGCCTTTGTTTTGTCTGTTATTTCATCTTTCACCCACCACACTTCCATGTTAGGTGATGTAAACAGGAGCAACAAAACCTCCTGTTACTCTTTCATCATGGATTTAGAACTGAAAAAAAGACATAACTGGAGCCCATTATATAAGGAATTTAAATTTAACCGTGTATTGTATTTAGGAGTATTTGCTTGGAATGTCAAAGAAAGGATGGAAGTATTGTGAATTTAGGAATATTGAGATAAATAGATACATGTTATATATTTTAATTTCTTATCTTGACTGTTCTGGATAGTTTAAAAATTGATCAATGTGCCATTCTTGCTGTTTGCTTTTTTCTTTTGATGAATATTAACCATTTGGGTTAGGCAGTGATGGACTTTCGGTTTTTTGTACATTTTACACATGCAGGGAGTTGTAATGGAGATTGAATAAGATATCTTATGAACTAATCAGGCAGAATTCTTCATAATTGATGCACAGGAGAGGAAAAGGATTGTGGGTGCTGGCTAAAGAATGAAGTCCAAGTCCCCCTGATTTTCTTTATATTTTTCTTTTCAGAGATCCTCAAAGCTTGGATCCTCCAGAAGTCAGCAATGCAAAACTCCAGTATGCAGGGTGGGGTCCTAAAGGTCAACAGTTGGTAAGCAAGCAAATCAAATGAAATGATGACATTTTGGTTTGGTTTGGTTTGGTTTGGTTTGGTTTTATGTGAGAGTTGAGGAATAATTTAACTACAGATTTGGAAGTTATCTCTCTAATTTAAAGAAAAAATAGCATTTTGTATTACAAATCTACCTCTTTTCACATAATCAGTTTATTGTCACCAACAAATAATTTTAAATCAATCTTATTTTAAGTGAAATTGACAGTGTAGAATATTGAATAGAAGGCTAGCCTCAGTGTCAAGAATACTTGTACTCAAGTCCTTCTTCCAACACAGTTTTGTGACTATAAGCAAGTCACTTAATCTCTCAATGCCCCCACACAATTCTGAACAATAATAACTATAGATGGATTGCTGATCTGTATTGGTGAAAAGAATTTCCATATTAAAAGTTCCTTGCACAAATAAAATCACAAATCTGAACCTTTCCTACTCCTAACCTTCAAATTACACACACACACACACACACACACACACACACACACACACACACACACACACACACATACTTGGAGATTTATAAGGATCTCATAAGGACTTTTTATAAAATGAAACAAATAATTTGGTATTGCAAGTAATCATTCTGTGATCTTTCCTCCTTGTGTGAAAAACTTCTTAAAGTAGAGCTCACTAGTCATAATATCCGCAATTCTCAGTGTTACTACTAGCTTGCTTAAACATTTACTGCAGCAAAAGACCTATAAAAAGGAAATCAAGGCAATGGAAACCTAGGGTAGGATCAATTGGCTTAAAGGATTTTTTATGACATTGGAATGAAGTGAAAGGCTGACTATGGTGTCCAGCATTTTTCCATGAAACCATTCCATACAGACTTCACTGAAATTGGCCTTCAGTAGAATGGGCTACTAAAGGAGATGGTGGGATTTCAATTTACAGACATCAGAAAAAATTGGTTTGAGGAGCCACAGATAGAGCCTGATCCAATCCAAAATAATTGTGTTGCAATAGAAAAACTGGAATTAAGAGTTAGGGAAATTCTGGTCTATTCCAAGAAACTCATGCTTGCCAAGATAGGTATGTAACTGGGTAAACCCTTATCTGTTGGATATACTAGATGATCTCTCAGCCTAGCTACAATATATATTATCTTTGGAAGTCATATCTCATCCTATAATTCTATCTCAAGAAATATTTCTGATTCTTCATTTTTGAGCAGATGGCAATACATTTGTAATATTCTACCATCATTCTATCCTCCTGCACCTTTAAAAGCTGATCGAATAAAGCTGAATTTTTCAAACTTTCTGTTCCTGAAATAGCACTAAAATTGATCATTTCTGAAAGGCTTACCAATGGGGACATGTTAGATGGGCTGTCAAGTATCTTTGGGAATTAAATTGTCTTATTTAATACTATCCTCTTTCCTTCAGTACTGGATAAACCCCATATTCAAGGGTCATTTTAGAGAAGCAGGGGATTTGTATATGCCAAGAAGCCATTTTAGCTCTTAACTTCAATCTAACTACCCCACAAGCTTGGGAATCAGAGACAAGCATCTGGAAATTGTAACACTCACATCATGTAACAGAGAAAAAGGACTGAGTGGATAGCCTAATTCTGGAGAGAGATTTAGGGAGGAAAAATCTATCTATCAACACAGTTATTCAGGGATAAAGTTAATAAGTCCTTTTCCTCCTACAAATAATTATGCTTTAGTAGAAGACTTTAATCCTTCAAGGTCCTTAGGATATCCTTTAATATCCAAGGAAATTATTATCTAAAGATGGAACTTGTTGAATCCTGATATAGGAGGGAAATTTTTGGGAAAGAATAGCTTTCCTAATGCCCCTCAAATCAATCCTCACTCAAAACATATTTCCATCTTTCCAAGACTTAAGAAGGTGTCTGGCATAGTACTTAGTTGCTGCACTTCACAAATATTTATTGAGTGACTGACATCCTCCAGTGAACTCTGTCCTTATGTACTTTGTAATCTGTAATACCATTGCATTCTATAGTATTACTGAACTTCTTTCTGTAGGAGAATAAAATATAACATAGTGATCACTGCTTTGACAGTAATAAAAGGATAAAGATAAGGCCTATTACCTATGACTTCATTCCTATAAGGCATTCCCTGTATCAACATATATATATATATATATATACATATATATATATATATATATCAGCATAGCAGTATATCAGCTCTGATATTTTAATTATTTTGTTCCCATGTCAACACAGTGCCACCTTTAGTGCCACATTAACATGAAAATACAAAGAGAACACCATCCCTACCTTTTAGAATCTGAAAATTTGAAGGACCAATAATGCTGAAGTAGATTAACTTTTAGGAAAAAACCCTAAATGCAAAGGGAAGCAATTAAAATGGTGAAATTGTTCATTTTACTTTTTTTTGATAATTTTTATAATTCTGTTACTTTATTTCATTGAATTTTTAGGAATGGGACAGGAGTGGAAGGGAGTCATTTGCTGCAAAATCCATAGAAATAGGTGAAGTGAGAATTGTGGAATAGAGACTACAGAACAAGAAATAAAGGCATGAAATAGCACTGAGCAGACACATCAGCCTGATGAGGGCTTGAAGATAGCACACATAAAAGGAACTAGTTTACTTATGAGGTAATGACAACTCCTAATGTTATGTCTTATTAGTCACTACAGGACTTGGGAAGGGATAGTTTGTGCCCAGGAACTGGCAGATGTGATTAGCAGGGTCTCAGTCCAGAGTGTGAGAAAGTTAATGGTGCAGGAAAAAATAGGACCAATATGATTGGCCACTAAAGTCCCCAAATCAAAGCTGGAAATCCATTAGTGAATGAATTATTGGATTTAAGAGCTACTTAGGAATGGGTATATATGAGATCTTGGGCAGTTTTTCAAAAGCCAAGGGGTACCCCAATAGTCAGCAACAGAAAAAAACAGAGGGAAAGCCTTGCACAGAAAAATGATGATAGGCTTCAGGCAATGGAATGACAGAGCAACAGGCCCTGTGATGAAGAGCTTTGTGCTCCACATATCCACATACCTTCCCACTCAAACCCAATTATGAATCAGATTGCCTTCTAACAGATAAGGGGTTCCTAGCCATAACAATCACTGGGTGATTTCCAGGAATCAACAGTTTTGTAACAGATGTACAGATGAATCTCACATTGAACATTGGGTCATCTCACCAGATTCATAAAATTTAGAAAGAACTTCAAGGGGCTCTACTTGCTAATAATGGCCAGCATGCGTGTTTAAAGTCATAATATAGTAGAGACCCAGGATAGGCAATCATCTACCCTCATTGCTGTGAAAACATTCCTAAGCAAAGTCAGCTACATCTTTTTTTGGTACCTTCCAATTGGTCCTTTTAACACTACTTTCTCCACTGAGCTTTTCTGCTTTGCTGCCATTTCTCCTGTGTACCCATGGGCAAGTTGTTTTGATTCCCTAGACTTCATTTTCCTCAAACTATAAAAAATAGGGATAAGGATACACGGTCAGATCTCTCCTCTCAAGCTTACTACCTATGTCACCTTGGGCAAATCATTACATTTCACTGGGCCTCAGTTTCCTCATCTTTTAAATGGGAGTCAGGGTAGAGGAAAGAGTCTAAAGTCCCTTCTTATTCTCAGTCTCTTCTCCCCACCTTACAGGACTATTATAAAGAAGGTTCTTTCTCTGTCTCAAAGTGCTATAGCAATTCAAGTTATTATTGGACATTGGGGGAAGGGATAGGTTTCTGAGCTGAAGTTTTTACGTCTTTAATAACTATAGTAGCTAAGATGGACCACAGAGGATAGTGATTTCTTTGGAGGAATTTTATTGCTTTGGGCTTTTGTTGTATTATTTTAGTTTAGAAATGAAAGCAATGCCCAAACAATGTGATATATTTCTTTTGAGATAAAAACAAAGCTGTAAAAATAATAATAGACTTAAAGCAGTGCAGGTGGCCAAGAGTGTCAAAATAGAAATGATTTTACTTGGGTCTTATGATCATTTCTGTACTGAAGCATGAAATATTTGAAGGTGTAAAGTTTTTTTAACTATAAAAGATAGCAGATGTGGAGTAATTTCATTTTATTTTTTCCCAAGTGCAATCTTGCAAGAGACATTTGGGATATCAACTACCCTGTTTAATAATGGGTCTAGTACTACAAAATTGATTCTTTGGGTTTCTATCAATAGGCTTAACCACTTTCAATAACCAAAGGGCTTTATAAATTTCAGGGTGAGGTGGGAAATAGATTTCAATCTACAGCTTCTGGGATAGTTAACAGACAGACTATCTAGTCTACTAGTCTAGTTTAAGACCAGGCCTAGGCAGCATTGTGAAATAGGTGACATTTGTATTCTGGGCCCTTCTTTCTTTATGCCTTTCCTGTGCCCCTGGTATTCTTTTGGTGCCTTTGAACTGCCACCCTGAGTCTTAATTAGCAATTTTGGTGCCAAAGGCAAGTAATATAAAATGCACCTTCCAATCAGCATTTTAGGACAAAAATCAGTTGAGGGGAAAGGCTGAGATAAGGAGGAGGTCAGCTCAAGAATGGTTATGGGGAAGGTGAGGAAGAAGGAAAAATGTCATCTGTTAGCTTCCTTTTTTTAATGAAGTATCTTTGTTAAACAAATGCTAAGCTTACTTCTTTCTTTGCTCTTGAAGTGTAAATGCTTTCCAAACTCAGTAAATGAGAGCCTAGAGTCAGATCTCAGTGTTCCTACCAGTTATATCTCTGAATGTCTCTGATGCCTAGTAAACAAGAAGTCAATCATAAGATTATAGATTTAGAACTGGAAGGGACCTTTCAGGAAACTCATTTCACAAGATGAAACTTGGGCTCAGAGAGGTTAAAATGGCTTGCCCCATGGTACACAGCTATTAACTTTCCAAGGTAAAATGTGAATTCATGAAGGTGGTCAGCCATCAAGTGTGAGTTTAAAGGACAACAGATGAATTACCTGGGTGCCATATCATTAAACTAAGGATTTTGTAAGACTCAGAAGAAGGTCTCTAGGTAGATTTTCTTTCTCTCTTTCTTTTTTTTAAATTTTTTAAATTTAAATTTAAATTTTGAATATTTTCCCAAAGTTACATGTTTTGTGTTTTTTCCCTCTCCCCCAATCCCCACCACTCCCCTGTAGCCAACATACAATACCACTGAGTTTTACATGTATCATTGATTAAAACCTAATTCCATATTATTGATAGTTGGACTAAAGTTATTGTTTAGTGTCTACATCCCCAATAATATCCCCATCAGCTCATGTATTCAAGCAATTGTTTTTCTTCTGTGTTTCTACTCCCACAGTTCTTCCTCTGAATGTGGCTAGTTTTCTTTCTCATAAGTCCCTCAGCCTTGCTCTGGATCCTTGCATTGCTGCTGGTAGAGAACTCCGTTATGTTCAATTGTATCACAGTATATCAGTCTCTGTGTACAATGTTCTCCTGGTTCTGCTCCTTTCACTCTGCATCAATTCCTGGACGTCATTCCAGTTCACATGGAATTCCTCCAGTTCTTTATTCCTTTGAGCACAATAGTATTCTATCACCAACAGATACCACAATTCGTTTAGCCTTTCCCCAGTTGAAGGACATTCCCTCATTTTCCAGTTTTTTGCCACCACAAAGAGCATGGCTATAAATATTTTTGTACAAGTCTTTTTCCTTATTATCTCTTTGGGGTATAATCCAAACAGTGCTATGGCTGGATCAAAAGGCAGATAGTCTTTTAAAGCCCATTGGGTATAGTTCCAAATTGGGTATAGTGCCAAATAGAATGGTTGAATCAGTTCACAACTCCACCAGCAATGTATTAATGTCCCAATTTTGCCACATGCCCTCCAACATTCATTACTCTCCCTTGTTGTCATTTTAGCCAATCACTAGGTATGAAGTGGTACCTCAGAGTTCTTTTGATTTGCATTTCTCTAATTATAAGAGCATTTGAACACTTTTTCATGTGTTTGTTGATAGTTTTGATTTCTTTATCTGAAAATTGCCTATTCATGTCCCTTGCCCATTTATCAATTGTAGAATGGCTTGATTTTTTGTACAACTGATTTAACTCCATATAGATTTGATTAATTAGACCTCTGTCCAAGGTTTTCATTATAAAGATTTTTTTCCCAATTTGTTGATTCCCTTCGAATTTTGGTAGCATTGGTTTTGTTTGTACAAAAATTTTTTAGTTTAATGTTATCAAAATTATTTATTTTACATTTTTAAATTTTTTCTAACTCTTGCTTGGTTTTAAAATCTTTCCTTTCCCATAGATCTGACAAGTATACTATTCGGTACTCACCTAATTTACTTATAGTTGCCTTCTTTATATTCAAGTCACTCAACCATTCTGAATTTATGTTGGTATATAGTGTGAGATGTTGATCTAGAGCAGTGATGGGAAAACTTTTTAAAGAGGGAGCCAAAGGAAAGGAAATGCTCATCTGTCAGTCTGTTTCTAAGGCAACTCTTTTGAAGTTTCATTGTATTGTATCCTACTTATTGTATTTCTCAGATTCCAAAAATGTCGAGCTGCCAGATAGAACATTTCAGGGGGCCACATCTGGCCCATGAATTGTAGTTTTCCCATCACTGATCTAGACCCAATCTCCCCCATATTGTTTTCCAATTTTCCCAGCAGTTTTTGTCAAATAGTGGGTTTTTGTCCCAAAAGCCGCATTCTTTGGGTTTATTATAGACTGTCTTACTGACGTCATTTACCCCAAGTCTATACCACTAATCCTCCCTTCTGTCTCTTTGCCAGTACCATATTGCTTTGATGACCACTATTTTATAGTACAGTTTAAGATCTGGTACTGTTAGGCCACATTCCTTCATATTTTTTTCCATTATTTCCCTTGATGTTCTTGGTCTTTTTTTTCTTCCAAATGAACTTTTTTTATAGTTTTTTTCTAATTCAGTAAAAAAGTTTTTTAGTAATTTAATAGGTACAGCACTAAATAAGTAAATTAATTTGGGTAGGATGGTCATTTTTATTATGTTAGCTCATCCTACCCATAAGCACTCGATGTTTTTCCAATTGTTTAAATCTAGTTTTAATTGTGTGGAAAGGGTTTCATAGTTGTGTTTGTATAATTCCTGTCTTTGTCTTGGCAGATAGGTTCCTAAGTATTTTATATTGTCCAGGGCAGTGATGGGCAAACTACAACCCACAGGCCAGATGCAATCCCCCGGAAATGTTCTATCCAGCTGCTCAACATTATTCCTAATATGACAAATACAATGAGTAGGATACAATACAATGAAACTTCAAAACAGTTGCCTTAGAAACAGACTGACAGATGAGCATTTCCTTTCCTTTGGCCCCCTCTTTAAAAAGTTTCCCCATCACTGGTCTAGGGTGATTTTAAATGGAATATCTCTCTCTAAATGTTGCTGCTGTGATGTGTTGGAAATATATAGAAATGCTGATGATTTATGTGTGGTTTTTTTGTATCCTGCAACTTTGCTAAAGTTGTTGATTATTTCCACTAACTAGTTGATTCTCTAGGATTTTTTAAGTAGACCATCCTTTCACCTGCAAAGAATGATAGCTTAGTCTCCTCACTGTCTATTTTAATACCTTCAATTTCTTTTTCTTCTCTAATTGCTACTGCTCATGTTTCTAGTACAATGTTAAATAATACAGGTGACAATGGGCATCCTTGTTTCATTCCTGATCTTATTGGGAATGCTTCTAATTCATCCCCATTGCAGATGATGTTAGTTGATGGTTTTAGATATATACCATTTATTATTTTTAGGAAAGGCCCTTCTAGTCCTATACTTTCTAGTGTTTTCAGTAGGAATGGGTATTGTATTTTTTCAAAGGCTTTTTCAGCATCTATTGAGATAATCATGTGATTTTTGTTGATTTGCCTATTGATATGGTCAAGTATGTGGGTGGTTTTCCTAATATTGAACCACCCTTGCATTCCTGGTATAAATCCCACCTGATCATAATGAATAACCCTCATGATCACTTGCTCGAGTCTTTTTGCTAGTATTCTGTTTAAGATTTTTGCATCTATGTTTATTAAGGAGATTGGTCTATAGTTTTCTTTCTCTGTTTTTGACCTACCTGCTTTGGGGATCAGTACCATATTTATGTTATAAAAGGAGTTTGGTAGAACTCCTTCTTTGCTTATTATGTCAAATAATTTGTATAGTATTGGAATTAGTTGTTCTTTGAAGGTTTGATAGAATTCACTTGTGAATCCATCTGGTCCTGGGGATTTTTTCTTAGGGAGTTCTTTGATGTCTTGTTCAATTTCTTTTTCTTTTATGGGAATATTTAAGTATTCTATTTCTTCTGCTGTTAGTTTAGGCAATTTATATTCTTGTAAATATTCATCCATATCACCTTGATTGCTATATTTATTGCCTTATAATTGGGAGAAATAGTTTTTAATGATTGCCTTGATTTCCTCTTTGTTAGAGGTGAGGTCTCCATTTTCATCTTTGATACTGGTAATTTTGTTTTCTTCTTTCCTTCTCTTAATTAGATTTACCAGCATTTTGTCTATTTTATCTGTTTTTTTCAAAATACCAGTTTCTACTCTTATTTATAAATTCAATAGTTCTTTTACTTTAAATTTTATGAATTTCTCCCTTGATTTTTAGTATTTCTAATTTAGTTGTTAACTGGGGATTTTTAATTTGTTCCCTTCCTAGTTTTTTTTTATTTGAATGCCCAGTTCATTGATCTTTGCCCTCTCTAATTTGTTAATATATGCACTCAATTATATAAATTTCCCCCTGAGTACTGCTTTAGCTGCATCCCACGGATTTTGGTAGAATGTCTCATCATTGTCATTCTCTTCAATTAAATTATTAATTGTTTCTATGATTTGTTCTTTAACTGATTTTGGAGAATCATATTATTTAATTTCCAATTTAATTTTTTATTTATCTGTCCATGTGCCCTTACTAATTATTATGTTTATAGTAGTATGATCTGAAAAGGTTACATTTATTATTTCTGCTCTTTGGCATTTGTTTCTCATGTTTCTATGCCCTAGTAGAGGGTCAATCTTTGTGAATGTACCATCTGCAGCTGAAAAGAAGGTTTATTCCATTTTGCCACTTTTTATTTTTCTCCACCTATCTATTAACTCTTAATTTTTATAGGATTTCATTCAACTCTCTTATCACTTTCTTATTTATTTTTTGGTTTGATTTATCTAGATCTGATAGAGGAATAGTTAAATCCTCCACTAGTAGGTTTTATTATCTATTTCTTCTTTGAGCTCTGCCAGTTTCTCCTTTAGAAATTTGGATGATGTACCATTTTGTGCATACATATCGAGTACTGTTATTTCCTCATTGTTTATACCGCCTTTTATCAGAATATAATTACCTTCCCTATCTCTTTTAATCAGATCAATTTTTACTTTGGCTTTGTCAAAAATCATGATTGCAACTCCTGCCTTCTTTTTCTCAGTTGAAGCCCAATAGATTTTGGTCCAGCCTTTTATTTTTACTCTACCTATGTCTATCTGCCTCATGTGTGTTTCTTGTAGACAACATATGGTAGGATTTTGGTTTCTAATCCACCCTGATATTTGCTTCTGTTTTATGGCTGAGTTCATCTCATTCACATTCAGAGTTAAAATTATCAGCTGTGTATTCCCCAACGTTTTGATATCCTATCTTAGTTCTGCCCCTTCTTACACTATTTCCTTTTAAACCAGTGGTTTGTTTTAAATTAGTCCCCCTTATCCCCTCCCTTAGTTTACTTCCCTTTCCACCCAGTCCCTTTTTGTTCCCCTCTTATTATTTTTAAGGTCTAATGAATTCCCTCCCCCGTCTCTTCCCCTCCCTTTATTAACTCCCCACCCCACTGCCCAAACTTGATTTATCCCTTCTAACTTTATCCTTAGGGTTAGATAGAATTTGATATCCCAATGGATCTAGCTACTCTTCCCTCTCAGGATCAGTTTCACTGAGAGGAAGATTTAAGTATTTCCTATTAACACTCTCTTCCTCTCCTTCTTATAATAGTATTCATCCCCTTCCCTTCTCATGCCCTCTTTGTGTGGTAAAGATTATCCTATTTTTTTATTCCTTCAAGTGTCTCTTGGTGCCATCTTCTATTCACTCCTTTTTCCCCCATAGACCATTTAGTTATGAATGTTACGTTATGTTATGTTATTAATATAATGTTATGAATAATTCTTCTAATTATTATAATACAAATACAAATAATTTAATCTTATTGAAGCCCTTAAAGATGCACATTTCAAAATAAAAGTTTTTTTCTTTCCCCTCTCTTTTTTATTTACCTTTTTATGTTCCTCTTGGTTTTTGTGGTTGGATATCAAACTTTCCTTTTAGTTCTTCTTTACAAATACTTGGAAGTCTTCTATCTTGTTGAATGCCTATACTTTCCTCTGGAAGTATATAGTCAGTTTTGATTGGTAGGTGATCCTTGGTTGTAGACCCAATTCTCTTGCCTTTATGAATATCATATTCCGAGGCTGCCAGATCCTCTGTAATCCAGTTTGGTGTTCCTTGATATCTGAATTGTCTCTTTCTGGCTTCTTGTAATATTTTTCCTTAACTTGGAAACTCTTGAATTTGGCAATTATATTCATTATTGTTGATTTTTGAGAGTTTAGTGTAGAGGGTGATCTATGGATCCTTTCTGTTTTGCCCTATTGTTGAAGAACACCAGGGCAGTTTTCTTGGATAATTTCTTTTAGTATGGTGTCCAAATTTCTATTAATTTCTGATTTTTCAGGAAGACCAATGATTCTCAAATTGTCTCTTCTAGACCTGTTTTCTTGATCTGTCATTCTACCAGTGAGATATTTCATGTTTCCTTCTACTTTGTCATCCTTTTTTTACTTTGCTTTATTAGTTCTTACTGTCTTGCAAGATTATTGGTTTCTACTTGCCCAATTCTGGCCTTTAGAGACTGGTTTTCTGCTATAATCTTTTGATTTTCCTTTTAAATTTGGTCTATCCTGCTTTTAATGATTTCCTGCTATTTAATTTGGGTCTCCAATTTGCTGATCAATTCTTTTGATTTGAGGGCATCTTTCTCCAATTGGGAGTTTCTGTCTTTTAAACTGTTCATTTCCTTTTGATCTATTTCCCACTTTTCTTGCCAAACCTCTTCCATCTTTCTTATGATCTCAGATTTGAACTCTTCAGGAGCTTGTGACCAATTTTCATTTTTGGGGGGAAGGTTTGGATGTGTTTACTTGTTTGTCCTCTTCTGCTGTCTGCTCTGTTGTCTGAATTTTTTCTTTGTAAAAGTTATCAAGTATTAATGCTTTCCTCTTTTTTTCTCTTGGTTAATTCTTGGGCATTGCTTGCCATTATTATGTTGGTTTTTCTTTCTCAGTCAGAAGTCTGGGTGAGGTGGGCAGGCTCTCTGTGTATAGAGCCGTGGAGCAGTTTTTGCCTGAGTCACAGTGCAGTGCCACCCCTCTCAGCTTTATCCTTGGCCTAAGGTCTGCATTCTTTAGGCTCCTGGGGTCTCAAAGCTAGCTGTTCTCAGGGTCAAGCCTCCTGGTGATCTCCTTGCTTGCTCCTCTTCCAGAGGCTCCTTTATGAGTTTCAGCACACTGCTTCCTCAGTCTCTCACCCCTTCGCTCTAGGTCCACCCCCAACTCCGAGCTCAGGTCTGTCCTCAAAGTCCACATTCTTTAGCCTCTTGGGGTTTTAAGTCTTGCTACTCTCAGGAGCAAGCCCCTGGTGATCCCAGTTAGCTGCCAAGAACTTAGTGAACGCCCCACACTTGCTCTAACTCTTGTGTGCTGGCTCTGGGACTGTAGGTGGGGTGGGGTGGGCAGGTTGATCATCTCACGTTTTAGTGAGAGCTATTTTACCCCCTTATAGTGTGGAAATGCCCAAATCCCTTGTACCTTCAATGCTGTGCCCTATTATGGGGTCTCTTTATTCATCTGGATTTGGTTTTAGTGTCCTCTTGAGGTATCATGTATGGGTCGGTTAGGAGAGTTAGATTTTCTATGGAGGATGTATAAGAAGAATTGGGTAACAAGAACCAAAGAGAGGAAGTATCAATGAGCTTTTTGTTTTGATGAGGGATTACTCACATAAATCAGACTTACTGAGCTATTACTGAATTTGGAATGAATTAGTTTAAGAGACTGAAGATATTTAGCCTGAACAAGAACATGCTTAAGTTGGATGAGTGATGTCACTAAATATTTTAATATCCCTCATATGAAAGTGGAGTTAGTTTTTATTCTGCTTGTCTCCCCAGAGGGCAGAGGTAAAACAACTGAATGAAAGATAAAATGTAACACACAAATTCCTAACAATTAAAGCTGCCCAGGAATGGAATATGATACTTCATGCAGATATTACTTACTTGGCAATCATAAATCTTCAGTACAAGCTAGATGGCTATTTCTGTCATAGCTATATTTGAAACAAAGGAACATCATCATTAGCCTCCAAACTGTAAAAGCTGTTGACAATATTTGTACTCCTTTAGGTTATATAGCAGTTGAAGTTAGATCTTGTTTATCAAGAAGATTTAGATTGAATTGGGAATTGACTTGACCTGATGGCAATCCATGCCTACACCTCAAGTGAAAGCCTCCCCTGCCAGTATCCTTTTTTGTTTCCCTATTGGAAGCTTTGATGGGCTCCTGGACTTGGCTAAATATATTCTAATATGTCGTTTCCTTGAGGTCTTGTGTCCTAAAATCCAAGAGTTCTTCCCAATCAATCAATCAATCAATCAATATTTATTAAGTGCCTGTTATGTGCCAGGCATGGCACTAAACACTGGATATACAAGGGAGTCTCTGCCCACAAGGAGTTTATAATCTAATAAGGAGACAGCACACAAATATTTACAAAGCAAGCCATATACAGAATAAGGTATCCCAAAGAATTTGGCTTGAAAATTTGATGTGAGGGCATATGTTGTAATGCTTTCCCTGGTTTTTAATGGTTTGGTTCTATTTTGGGGGGTTGCCACAGGAGATTTGTAATCCAAGAAGGGATGAAACTAAAGGATTTTTATCTCAGTCATAAGACTTTATGATCTCTTTCAACTATGAGATTGTATGGTTTGAAATATACTACTTTTATGTACTAAATAATTACTAAGAAGGTATAATACACACTAAGTTGTTTATATACTATGACTTGGAAATCTCATGCCTAAAGAAGTCAAAGACAAAACAAAGAATAAATAATAACAATAACTAGCATTTACGTTTTGAAATTTGCAAATTATTTGGCAAATTACTTCATTATGTTTTTTTCATTTGACTCTCACAACAGCCCTAGAGATTAACTCCCTTTTCTAAAGGAGGAAAACAAGGCAAAAATTGATCAAATGCCTTTCTCAGGGTGTCAGAAGCTAGATTTGAATTCGGTCTTCTTGATTTTAGTTCCTATGCTTTATATCCACTAAATTTCTACCTCTGCCTAACTGCCTACATATATCTATATCTGTAGATTTATCTATTTAGATATTTAGATAGATTCATAAATAGATGTAAAGTATTCATCACAGCATCTTTCATGGTAACAAAAATCTGTTAGTGAGTAATGAATGAACAAACTGTGTTCTATAGATGTAAGGAATATTATTGCTCCATAAGAAATGATGAATATAAGGATTTGAGAGAAAACAGGAAGATTTCACTAAACAGAAGCAGAGTGAAAGAATACAATATGCACAATTACCACATTGTTGTAAACAAGGATATTATTGTAATAACTCATGTTGGCTCCAAAGGAATGACAAGGAAATGTACCTTTTCTTGAGTCTTTTGAAATTTGGTTTTTGTATCATTTGATCTTGTTTAACTGATTTTCTTTTTTAAAAGAGAAGACTCACTGATTGTATGGATATAGATCTAAAAAATATTGTGATATGAAAGCAAAGGCATCAATCTTCACTTATTTAAAAAGATGTGACACAAAAGCTTAGAACCATTGTTTTATTTTAGTTATTGGATCACATGCAATTTTCTTTTAGAGCTACAAGTTTGTTTTGTTCTTTTTTTAAAGCCTTTCCTTTCATCTTAAAATCAATGCTACATATTGATTCTAGGACAGAAAAGTAGTAAAGGCTAGATAACTTAGGGTGAAGTGACTTGCCCAGGGTCATACAGCTAGGAAGAGTTAGAGGCCAGATTCAAACCCAGTACCTTCTGTCTCTAAACCTGGCTCTCTATACAGGGATACACCTAGCTGCCATCTAGTTTGGTTAATTTTTACAATCATATCTTAAGATAACTTGGTCTTAGTATATATTTTTCCTTCATCTGTCCTGCCCCTTCTAGTTTCTGGTCTTTGTTTTTTTGATTTCTCAAAACTACAGATTTAGGAGTACCACTCCTTTCAATCACAATAGAATGCCAGCTATCCCCACAGCATTCTTGCTTAGTTTCCTGTATACTACAGGTTCTTCACAAGATAGATGTGTGAACCTTGAGCTCTAAGTCTAGTTGTTCACGTTGTTGCTTTTTTTCCCCCTAAAGAAGACTTTTCAATCTGAGAATCACAGAGAAGTGATGTCACCTGGAACTAATACAACCTGACAAGCACAACTCCCCCAATTAGCTGTCCCTTGCTTACTTGAAGTCACAGCTGTCAGACCAATTCAAGCCCAGGCAGAAGGGCTGAACTGATAGCCTAGAGTTTGGACTCTTGTTTCTGGGACTAACTCGATCAGCTGTAATCATTCTTGATCCTCTCTGGCCTTAAACATATGGTTGGGCTGGAAATACTGAAAAGGATTTTTTTTTGTTTCAAGGCAGCTCTCCTTCTGCACCAGTGACTTTTCACACCCTTGTTATCTAATATTGACCCTTGAAGGGATGTTCAAATCAGTCAGGTAGTACAGTAACATGAAGGGGCTTATTTTAGTTTGGCTTAGTGGTTATATTAAGAGTTACAAATGGTGACTTTCTATATTGAGTGAAACAATCCTACTGAAAGTATTTTTGAAGTCTCCCCTCCCCCCTACACTTTCTCCCTCTGTAAAGTATAAAGAACATTTATTTACTTGAATGCCAGATTTTCACTTCTGTCCAGGAGTTTGTTGGCCAAAAAGTGATGGGGGACAGTTAGACGTCTCCCCCTTTTGTTAGCACCTTTAGTAACACTTGATCATGATTCTTTGGAGTTAATGTTCTGGTTCAGAAAAGCCTCATCTAAGTGGAAAGAGCAATAGTCTTGAAGTGATAAGTCCTAGATCTGAATCTTAAATTTATGTGTTAGTCACATTGAGCTACAATTTCCTCATCTTATAAGTGAAAATAAGTAAAATGTAAATATTGTAGTTAAACTGAAGAGAAAACATGAGATTTCTTTTTAAAGGAAAAAAGCAAGAATACAAAAATACTCTATGACTATGAGATTGGGATGAAGGTATTGACAATTCAATATCACTGTTGTTTATCCTTTTTCAAAAAGGACCAATGACTTCACAAGGGTGATACCTTTTTTATTTAAAATTTTTATTTTTCAAAAATATTTTTGCATGTTTACATGATTCATTTTCTTTCCCTTCCCTCTTCCCTCCCCTCTCCTAGAGCTGACAAGCAAATCTACTGGGTTGTTCAAATGTTATCATTTGATACCTATTTCCACATTATTCACTTTTACCAAAGAGTAATCTTTTAAAGCCGAAACCCGAAATCATATACCCATATAAACAAGTGATAAATGATAAGTTTTTCTTTTGTGTTTCCACTCCTATAGTTCTTTCTCTCAATGTGGATAGCATTCTTTCTCATAAGTCCCTCAGGAATGTCCTGCATTATTGTATTACTGCTAGAAGTAAAGGAGAGTTCCACAGTGTTTCACTTTCAGTGTACAATGTTCTCTTGGTTCTGCTTATTTCATTCTGCATTAGTTCTTAGAGATCTTTCCAGTTCATATAGAAATCCTCTAGCTTGTCACTCCTTATAGCACAACAGTATTCCATCACCATCTATACCACAGTTTGTTTTGCCATTCCCCAATTAAGGGAAACCCATTCATTTTCCAATTTTTTGCCACCACAAAGAGTGTAGCAATGAATATTTTTGTACAAACATTTTTGTTATTATCTCTTTCAGGTGCAAACCCAGTAGTGGTATTGCTAGATCAAACAGTATGCATTTTTTAAAGATAAGGGCCATATCTTGATTTACCAGTGAATTAGAATTAAGTAAGGCAGAGTTGTCCAAAGTCAACAGCCTCACTCTTTTCCAGAATCATCAATGTCTAGTGGCAAAACAAAAGTCAGAATGACTGATAATGCCCTGAGATACAGTGGATGACCTTGACTTCTTTAATGTCTGACCAAACTCTAGGCACTCCACAGTGCCAGCTTCAATTGCCTACATGGTGGAACAAATTGTTCTCATTTACCCGTTCCACCAGGGGAAGTCTTCACATGCTTGGGTTGGACATCCCCTTAACCTACTTATGGTTTTGAGGTCTATAGGTTACTCTCAAGCTAGTTTAGCCCATCTACCAAGATAGTTTTACTGGGGTATGGTTGCTGTGCATGCTATAGCTTCTTGGAGCCACGGATAAGAGTTGGGTGACAGGTAGGCAACAAAGATAGGTAAGAAGCCCCAAAAAGGTTTTGAGTAAATCCTCAAAAGAGGTGGTAGTCCTCCTGTAAACCCCAATTCAACATATGGTAATGATGGGAAAATTGTTTCACAAAAATCAGAATTTTTGGACAAAGGGAACAAAGTAGACAGAAAATAAATGTGACCAGTGATATACAGTGGTACTTCATAAAAGGTTAGAAGGAGCCAAGAACTCAGAATTCAGTTTAGATCTAGACTGTGGGTTGGAGGGACAAAGCAGAGGCAGAGGAAACTATGTAAACTTTCATGGTGATATGATGATGAGTTATTGGGCCAGGGGCAAAGGTAGGGAAGTCTTACTAGCTTTTAGACAGTCTGATACCAGGCTAAGATCAATAGGGGAAGTGAAGGTAATTTAGTGATAGCAGTTGGGGCAATTATATTTTGAATTTGTAGAATCATAGACTTTTTGGGACAACCCCCGTAGTCATCTAACCCAGCCAACAACTGAAGGGAATCCTCACTCAAATAGTGATTTTGAGAGTCTGCCACTCCAACACAACCATCTGAAGTTAGGACCAGTCCTTGGGGACCTAAAGTGGATCAGCAGATGTATATTCTTGTAGTATGAAAATGATCAGGTTTAGAAATCTAGCCTCACACAGAATGTGAAGTACCACAATAGTGACTATTGACACACAGAAGTCTGATATGGGAGTGAAGGAATGAGTTTGGATTGCTTTTCAAAGAAGGATTAACCAAGATCTAGAACCAATGCCCTTAGAACCAGGAGTTGGTTTCTCTTCCCCTTCCAATTGAGCCATATTTTGTCTAATACAAATCTTTGCTCTCTCCTTGAAGAATGGATTTTATTCAGGTAGTAGTTGGATGTAAACTCTTATTAAGATTAAAATTTTGAGTCTGACCACAGATTTATAATCTTTATTCATCAGAAAGAAGAAGGGGGAGAGAATAGAATTATATTAATTTTAGGGAAAATTTATCCTAATCTAGCCTCTTCAATTAGCTTGCTGTTTTGCAGTGGCCATGTTGGTCCTCCAGGCAGCACCACCACAGAAACCAAGAGATACAATCTGGTCTGTCCTCAGTTTATCAAACTCTCTCTGCCCGCTGACTCTCACACATCACCCCTCATGAGCCAACTGTTACCCTTTCTCCTTTACGTGGGCTGCAGAGGGGGCATGTGGCCTGCCTCCTGCCTTGTTGTCCACTACCTCAATTGCTGGCTTTTCCCACTCACTGCAGAGGGTACCAGTTTTGATTCTATCCATATGATCAAAGTGCCCTCGATAATTTCCTTCACACATTCTTAAATGAGCATGCCTTAAAACTCTTGGAGTTAATTGCTTGCCCCTTAATCTTTTTCTCTTTGCATCATTCAGCAAATGTCATTAGCATCAATATGATGAAAGAATCAGCTCTCCTTCCCCTGTGTCTTCCCATAAGTTGTCACCTAAATGCAGAAAATATGGCCCTTCATTAGGAAGCTGCAAATTTTTTGCCCTTATGCTGTCCATCAGGCAGTTTACACATGAATAGGCTGCCTCTAGCCGGTCAACAAATTCTTCCCTCCAATTACAAGCAAGGAATTAGGGGGGGAAAAACCTGCTCATTCCTCATATATCAAGACTTTTTTCAAGGACATTTAGCTTACTCTGACTATCAAGAATGAAGGGTCTGGAGGAACATTTCACTGAAGTTGACAAAGCCAAATAAGGGAAGCAGATTGATCTGTTCTGAGGACAAGTAGATTCTTTCATTTAACATCATATACATGGAGAAGATCAGACTAAAATGACACCCCATTAATAACTTATAAAAGCATCTAATTAGTTAGGGTTAATTTGGTATTCATTGTAAGAACATTCATCATGGGTTATGATGGCTGATGTTAGCCAAGAAATTAATATTACAGGGCTGGAAATCCCCTTATATATACCAAAATAATAGATTGAGTCATATTAGTGCATGATTTAATAGCTCTACCAAGTGTATCCTTCAAATTGAAGACATTTAATGCAATATGGTTATCACTTCATGAATCGGCAAACCTAAATCACTTCAAGATTCACTTAGATCCAAGCAGAAACACTGAGATTAGTAAAGTGCCTGGCACATAGATGTTTAATAAATGCTTATTGACTGACCGAATAATTAATCTAGACAAAAGGGCTATTGTAACATAGACCTTAAAGATCACTAACAAAGGACCAGCATTACTAAGTAGTGATTAAGGGATGCTCCCTAACCTCCACAAAGCCCTTTGAAGACAATTTCAGATTGGAAGAACAATATTGCAATATTAATAACTCACATTTATATAGAAGTTCTAATTTTATAAGCTATTTCCCCACATTAGCATGGCAATATTATCATTCCCATTTTATAGATAAGGAAATTGAAGGAAGCAAAGAGAAAATAAATGACTGGACAAGAGCCTCATAGAAAATGCCAGAAATCAACCTTAGCTCTTTTGATAAGACCAATGCTTTTTCCATGGTACAATTGTATTTTCCAAATTAACTGATTATTTTTTCAATTATTTCATTTCTCTCCCTCCCATCCCTATACTATTGGGAAAAAAAAAACAAAAATAAAACCTCATAACAAATATGCGTAACTTCACAACACAAATTCCCACATTGACTTTGTCCAAAAAGGTAGGTCTAATCTTTCATCTAAATATATTATCTCTCTGTGTGATGCTTGACAGAAGATACCCTAAAGCAGAAGAAAGTAGAGGGAAACAACTGGTTATATATTCTGTGGTTCCAATGACTTACTTCTGTCACTGTATAGGAATGGAGGAAAGTCAGAAGAAAATAATCCTTGGATCATTTGGGTAGGGGAAGGAGGGTTCTACGGGACTTCAAAAGTCCTTAAACTCTAATTTCAAAATGTTGACAAGATACTATCAATCTGTTTACCCCCTTAGATTATAATATGTTCTATTTTCTACTTTGCCACTGTGGAAAAACTTAGAAAAAGCCAGAGGCCAAGTTGAAAATAAGTCTGACCCAAGAATCTTAAATCTAGTTGCATGAATGGCCCATGAAACAATATTTCCTTCCTCATCAGAGATTTTTTAATGCAATTGTGATTGAGTTTATTATTTCTTATGAAGACTCTAATTTCTAAGGATGCCCTACATAAGCCTTTGCAGTATTAGGTTAGAGAATTTCAGGATAATCCATCATGTGGAATTTAAAAACACAGAGTTCTACATTAAGAAAGACTCCATTTATTGATAAATACTTCAGATAATGTAGCAAGGCAGCAATCATTTTTTAAAATTACATTAGACATTAGGACACAAAAGAACCAACCACAGTTACATTTATAGCCTCAGGAAAAACCATTATCTTCAGTTCTGGACAGAAGACAGTTGGACTGCCTCTTAGATGGTTGGGCATCTGTCGAATGGTCTGAGTCCTTTTGACATTTTTCGAGGAGAGTAAGGAGACAGTAGTCACCTGATCATCTGAGTAATTTTCTTGGCAGGCTGACATAATTATCATTTGCCTGACCTGCCTTGTGCAATTCTCTCATCATCAGAAAGAAAACACTTGTTAAGTGCTTAAAATATTACAAGCAAATACTTTGTGTGATTCTATGCTCACATTTACCACATGTAATTTTAAAAAATGACAACCCATGATCTCTTCTTCTGAAATACTATAAAATTTACTGTATGATGCATCTTAACACTTCATCTTATATTGCCTTGAGTATTCAACTGTTTTATTTGTGTATGCCTTATCTCCCCTGCTAGACTATAAATTCCTTGAGGGCAGGAATGATGAGTGTTATTGTGGAAAGAGTACTAGACTTAAGATTCCCAAAGCTCAGATTCAACTCCCAACTCAGATACTTACTTTTTGTTTGAGGAAAGTAATAATGGATGGAATATTACAGTTGGAGCCAGAAGATGTCAGGTCAGAATTTGCCTCAGATACATTAATAACTGTGACCTTAAACAAATCACATATTATTTTAGCCTCATTTTCCTTATCTGCAAAGTGGAAATATAACATCTACCTTATAGTCTTATTAAGAGGAGCAAGTGTTAGTGAAGTGCCACCCTTGAAGCTTAAAAATTAAGGACTTAATTCTTAATATATAAAATGAGAGGGATTAAATTAGATGATATCTAAGTAACTTCCAATTCTAAATCTGTGATCATATGAGCTATTATTATGTATGTAGTATAGAGTGGCCCAATTCTCTATACTACATGAATGATCCTTGGCAAATATACATGCACACGCAAACACACACATATATATCTATGCATATAATATTGTATGTATATACACATATATATGTATAGAGAGAGAATAATTAAATACAAAGAATTTTGGAATGAGGGTACTAGCTGTTGGGGAAATCAGGAAAGGTTTCATGTAAAAGATGATTCATAAATTACCTTTATTTTGAAGGAAGAGAGACTTTAGAAGATCAAGATGAAGAGATGCATGCAAAATTAATACAATATGATTATGGGACAACAGTGGCAAAAAGAAGGGTGGAGGAGATTGGGAAAGTCATTGGGCCCATTTAAGCCTTAGTTTAAGAATTTTGACTTATTTCATAATCATTAGATTAGAGACTTGGAATGGACCTGTGATTTTATAGATGAAGAAATGCCCTTTGTTAATTCAGGTTGAAACCTTATCTACAGTTTAGTCTTGGAAAGCTGCCTGGAACATTAAGTGACTTACCCTGGATAATTTTTTAGTTAAGTATAAGAGAAATAATTTGAACTCAGGACTTTTATTCCTTCAAGACCAATTTTCTCTACCATGTATGATAGCCCTTATTTCAAAGCTATAAGATTCAAATGGGACAGAGTATTTTTAAAGCTGTAAAGCACTATTCAAATATATCATTACTACCTTTTGTGTTCCCATACATCACACAGCAGAAAGCAGAGCATAGTCACTGACTATATCTTTTTGAATAAATGAAAGCAAGAAGTAAGGATAAAATTAAATGTTATACTCAAGGATGAACTAGCCAGAATTCAATGAAACTAGCCCATTCTAATGTTTACAATGAAAGAGAAAGGACAAAGGGAGACAGAGAAGAAGGGAGAGAAGCAGCTTGGCAGAGTGGCTAGAGTGCTGCACTTGCAATCAAGAAAAATGAGTTTATATTCCTTCATATACTATGTGATTATGATTAAGTCAGAAGTCTGCTCATCTATAAAATGATGTTAATGATACCTGTACTAACTATATCACAGGGCTATTGTTGTGAGGAAAGTACTTTTGAAAACTCTAATATGCTATGTATATTATAGTTATTATAGTTATTATAGCCAGAAGGATAGAAATTAGACAACTTGGGGAAGAATAATACATAAAAGAATGGTACTTAATCAGGAATGGTTTTACTATCTTCTGATACTTCCTGGACAATAAATAAATAATACAGAAATGCATCAACTGCCCCCTAAATTTTATCCATTCCCTGAACTTCTCTATTTCTGTTGATGCAACCATCTTTTGCTCAATCCTCTAGGCTTAAAAAAATCTTAGTATTTTCTTTGATCATCTCTCTTTTTTACCTCTGACTTGCCCCAGTTGTCTGCCTGCAGTATTCTTCCTCTCCCTTCCTCTAATGTTCTAACCATTAACTGTGTATGTTTATTCTGACATAGACCAGCCTAAAATTGGCATTTGCAATAGCTAGCAAAGATGAGGTGAGTGGGCTTTTATTGAAAACAATATAGTAACAGGTTGAGAAGATAAATACAGTTGCAGAGGAGAGAATATTCAGCCTACTTAATAAGACAAACTGTTTTCAAGGCTTGTGGAAACTATTTTGTTGGTGCTTACTTTCATTTCAATTAGAAATAGCTCGGAAGTTTTACCTATTCATTAAAGTAGAACTGGGAAGACCTTTATCTGCAAAACTTTTGTTAGATATTACATAGTATTGTAATATGTACTTTAAAGTAATAAAAATATTTCCTTAAAAATGTTTATACTTCACACTTACCACTGATTGGCATAATCATTCTTAATTAATGAAAGTTTATTATTTTAGCATTCTGGGGAATACAGATAACCTAATGTTTTTTAAACCTTTTCTTTCTGTTTTAGAATCAATACTAAGTATCAGTTTCAAGGCAGAAGAGCAGTGATAGGCAGTTGGGGTTAAGGGACTTGCCCAGGACCTCCTCAAGCTTCAGTTTCTTAATCTGGGGGGTGGGAGGGGAAAGGACCATCATACACACACTTCTTTCTTTATAAAATCGTTGTAAAGAAAGCTTTTTATAAGCTGGAAATTTCTAAATAAACATATGCTATTATCACTATTATTCTCTCCCCCTTGAATTTCAAATTTTCACATAATACTTGTGGCAACACATTCAGTCATAAGCTAAGCAACAATAATATAACAGAAAGGAAATATTAAAGTAGCATGATCATGTATTGATTTAATTAAACTATTTTCCACCATAGCAAGAAAAGTTCAGACTTTCTTCATTCAAATAAGGTACATGAACATTTAAAATATCCTGAGTCACTGAAATGCCCTTCAAAGCATTCTGCTTGCTACTTCCTATAAATCTAATCACTAAAGGACATGGTGCATTATAAACATATTTTGCCTATGCTAGCTTTGAAATTTCCTGTGTATTATTACATTACATCATTATTTAATGGCAGAATTTCTCAAACAAAAAGAGCAGAATAGTAAAAAGAAGATCCATCAATTGTACAATAAAATGACCAGCAATTGATATTGAGGAGCTATAAAATATTATTTTAGCCCTTGGATTTGGGCACACTCTGTCAGAACATGTAGTGTTTCCCAGCCTTTACCCATCCTCCTATAAAAAGAAGGCATACAAAATTAAACCAATGAATTGAGATGGCTTCATTCTTTAATGTTCTTACACCAAGCATGTAAGCTTTCTCAAAAGATGCTTTATTTAGTATTAATGCTTTAGGATGATTCCTCAGTAAAGAAATCCCAGAAATTGGATATATAATCTTGTCTTATAGCTGGAAAGAGACTTCCAAAGTCATCTAGCCCCATTACTACCTAAGCAGGCTGCCCTAGAAAATATCTTCTACTACTGGCTATCAGTCTCTTCTGCTTGAATAAATCCACAAATAGGGAGACTAGAAAGCTAGTCTTACTTTTGGAGAGCTCTGAATATTGAATCATCATCATCTTCTTCTTCTTCTTCATCCTCTTCTTCTTCTTTTCCTCCTCCTCCTCCTTTTCCTCTTCTCCTCCTCCTCCTTCTTCTGCTTCTTCTTCTCTTCCTCCTCCTCCTCCTTCTCCTCCTCCTTTCTTCTTCTTCTTCTTCCTTCTTCTTCTTTTTGGTATGCAACAGATAGAGAGTATCCCAAAAGTCTGGGCTCAGTTTTAAAGTTTCAAAGTTAAAATTGCATTAAGTCTTTTGGATCTCCTTATATATGACTCTCTGCAATGTGTTAAAGTCATTCCTTCTTTTCCCACCCTCTGTGATCAAATAGAACAAGTCTAATACATTTCCCCTAGGAAAACTTTTCAAATACTAATCTGGCCTCATCCTTTCAAGCAACCTTTTTAAGCCTTGGCTTTTGTTGAGACAACATGATAGCTGATGCTTCCAATTTTTGTGTTATTGTGCTTTCTATTCCCTTGTCCAAGTCATTGATAAACATGTTTAAACAGAATAGGTCTCACACAAGCTAGTACATCATTCCTCTAGGATTCTTTGTCCATGTTGGCATTAATCCATGAATCACCATT
Organism: Gracilinanus agilis; assembly: GCF_016433145.1. Classification (NCBI taxonomy): domain Eukaryota; kingdom Metazoa; phylum Chordata; class Mammalia; order Didelphimorphia; family Didelphidae; genus Gracilinanus; species Gracilinanus agilis. The sequence continues at coordinate 92,717,936 of NC_058134.1, read as the reverse complement.
CTTTGAGTCCAAGGCTTCAACTGATTATGAATTCATTTACATATATCATTATATAATATACATCTTTCCACCTTGTCTACAAGTATATCATAGAATACATAAGTGGCAAATGGGTGGCACATTGGATAGAACACCAAAAGTCAGGAAAACCTGCACTCAAATATGGCATCAGAGACTCACTTAAACTGTTACCCTGAGCAAATAACCTGAACTCTGTAACCTCAGTTTCTTCACCTGTAAAATAGAGGAAATAATAGCTTCAACTTTCAAGCATTGTTGTGAGGACAATTATGTGAGGTCATTAGCACAGTGCCTGATACATTGTAAGTAAATTATAGCTGTTGTTATTACTAGTACATTGCCAAATGATTTGCTAATATTGTATATGCTATGTTTATAACGTTTCTCTGATGTAGTGATTAATAATCATTTCAAAAAAGGACATTAATTTAATCTGGAATAGGTTTTTTTCCCTTCCTGATAAACCTGATAAAATATTATTCCATTAACAATACATTCCAGAAGTTTATCAGGATTCAAAATCATGCTCATCAAACTAAAGTTTAAAGAATCTACCTTAAGATTAGAGACATTTTTCCCACATCCAAGTTTCTGGCACACCCATAATTTCAATAGTATTTTTTCAGAAGTCGGAAAATTTGCCTCCTCTTATGACTTTCACTAAGTTTTATTTGTTTATTTGTTTTGCTCTATGTATTTCTGTACAGACAACTGAGTCTAAGGGTATCATCTGTTATTGTTGTTAGTGTTGAGTCAAGTCCAAATCTTCGTGACCATAATGCCCATGGAGTATTCTTGGCAATGATACTATAATGGTTTACCATTTCCTTCTCCAGTAGATTAAGGCAAACAAAGATGAAGTGATTTACCCAGGGTCACACAGTTAGTAAAGGTCAGAAGTTGGATTTGAATTCAAGTCTTCCTGACTCCAGGCCCAGAGCTCTGTCCACTAAATGGTTTAGCAGCTTCTTGGCTATTATTGCTACCTGTTAATTACTGGGCAATCCCACCATTACTCTTCTCTGTATATTGTATCTTCTACACTCTGCGGTATCTGTCCTTGTGGACAGTTTTTCAGCCACTCTTTATTTTCAGTTTAATCTACTCTTTTCTAACCAATATATTCTTTTTGGACCTCATAAGATCTGTTTTATTACTAAAGAAAGACCTATCCTTTCTCTATCCTAATGCTTAGTCCAGAAGCTCAAATGTCATCACTAACGACATCCTCTTATTTTTAAACTCTTACCTTCCATCTTAGAATCCATAGCATGTATTGGTTCTAAGGCAGAAGAACAGTAAGGGCTTGGCAATGAGGGTTAAGTGGCTTGCCCAGGTTCACACAGCTAGGAAGTGTCTGAGGCCAAATTTGAACCCAGGACCTTCTATCTGTAAGCACAATCCCCTTAATTAGCTATTCCTCTCTCATATCTTCCTTTCTCTTCTAATGTCCCAGCCTTCAGTTGGCAGTAGTGATTTAAAAAGACAAATACCAAAATATTTTTCCTTTGTTCCTAAGCTGTTCAATTTCTTGCCTAGGACTTTTTAAATAAAAAGAAAATCAATCATTAACTTAATAAACTATCAACAGAAATAAGCAAATAAACATACAAGATAAAAATAAAGTTTTATATAACATCCTAGCCTTTAACCAAATAAAAACAAACATCAATAAAAATAATAAAAAAAAAACAAACCAAAAGGGGAGATGGGCAGATTTCACTTTGTCTAATTCTAGATCTCCCTGAAATTCTACTAATATGGCTTTTTTCTTTGTTGTCTTTAAATTTAGTTGTAATCAGAATATACACATTTCTGATTCTGCTTATCTCACTTTCCATCACGCCATATAAATCTTTCCATTTTGTTTGTATTCTTGATATTTATCTTTTGAATTTATTATGTCATATACTTAATTTTGCATTAATATAGCCTGATTTATTTAGCCATTTTCTAAATACTATATATATTTTTTCTTCCTATTTTTGCTATTACAAATAAAATAGCTAAATGAATAATATGATACATAACATATAGTATTTTATTATTTTTATGATATTTTAAAATAAAATTCTGGCAATAGAATCATTTGGTGAAAGAATGTGACCCATGTTGTGATTCTAATTATATTTTGTGATATTGTTTTTCAAAATATTTATTTCAATCTCCAATACTGCCATTTGCCTAATATTTCTTATTTTTTAAACCCTTACCTTCCACCTTAAAATCAATACTAAATATTTATTACAAAGCAGAAGAGTGGTTAGGACTAGTCAACTGGGGTTAAGTGATTTGCCCAGGGGGCCACACTTCCTAGGAAGTATCTAAGGCCAAATTTTAACCCAAGACCTCCTTTCTCCAAGCCTGGCTCTTATCCACTGAGCCACCTAGCTACCCATTGCCATTTATTAAATCTTAGAGATGCTTTATAGGGCCCTTCTCATACTATCAATTGCTCACATTTGATGAGCTGCAGAAAGCTCTCCATCGCACCTTTAGAAGATGGCGTGCCTCCTTATTCACTTCATGTTAGCGTATGACCTCTTCATTGGCATGTTTCCCTTCTAGTGAGAAATATGGCTCTTCATCGTTATGCCACATAGAAAGCCACTTTCTCCTCCAAGGATGCCCTTCCACTCTCTGTAGGAAGTTCAAACCTATTCCATAGTATTAATATACTTCAGAACCAAAGACTTTTAGACTTCCATATTTAGAAGGCATAACAGAAGTCACTGAGTTCTGCCTGGACTTGAGCAGTAACCGTTTGATTCTTCTTCTGTCTCTCCGTGTCATATTCTTCTGTCTTCTATCCTCTGCCTCTTCAGATCATTATTCCTTTCTGTCCCTTTTGATGTGCTTTCTCAATTTTTTTCAAGCAAAACCTGATTTTTCTTTAATGGGTCAGAAAGAACAAAAGCATTTTGCTAGCCCTTTCACTTTTCCTCTTTCTAGGGAATAGCATATTTTTGGATATGTGCATTTGCTGTTTAGTGCTGGAATATAAATAAATATAGTACAATCCATCCATGGCACTGAGACATTCGTGGGTAGCATGGCATACTGGGAAGCTTGTCTGAGAGAATCGAGCTCAAATCCCGTCTCTGACATGAAATATCCTCATACAAATCACTTAAATTCCCTGAGCCTCAATTTCTTCATCTATAAACTGAAGTGATAAAACTTATTACTCTCTACCTGACAGATTGGTTGTGAGGAAAATGTTTTATAAACATTACGAATATGAATTATTATAACCATTACCCTTATGCTTGCTAAAATGGAGTCACTCAGTTCTTTGTCGTTCTTGCTGTCATCTGCCACAGTACTCTAACAGGAAAGTAAGCTGTAAAATGCTAGAAAGAAAGTGTGGTAAAATGAGAAGTGCTGAGATGTGGTCAAGTGGTGAATTCCTTTTCTCATTCAAGAACTACATCTGTTAAAGAGGAATAATTACTGTATTTGTCTCACCTCGTTATGTTTTACCACATAGGTTTTTTTTGTGGTGATTAAATTATTTTATGAAAGTTCTTTAAAAGTTTAACATTTTCTTAGAGATGTATGCAGTGTTTTTACTATTTTCATAGGCATTAATTAGCCCTTCAGAAGTGGGGTATCTCTTGGTGTTTATCCTCAGGTCTTATTAATTCAATGTCCTTATTTTTCTCACTTGGTTCTCTCTGAGGATACAAGAAGAAAACTCGACATTCACCTGTCTGATGTTTTAATCTAAAATCTTTGCTCTTCCTAAAAGTAAGCTGTCAACACAGAAAACCCAATAGACATAAAAATTCAATTGGGAAATATTTTGCTTCTCTGTAAAGACTGGATCATTAGGCCTCAGGTTTTTGGGGAAAGCTAATTGTAGGATTTTTTTTCTGTCCTCTATTTGAAGGAATGATAAGTTTGCCATAACTGTGCTGGTTGAATTGGGAACCACTGTGATAACATATGTACAAATAAATATCAGAGGAGTGTATAAAATAGATTTTTAAAATAATACAATCAGAAGAAAAGTGTAACCTAGACTGGAAAAGAAACTCAGAGAGAGGTCGTCAAACAACTGAAACATTCTTAAATGGCTTATTAAGGGTTTTTTTTCTTTTTTTTCAGTTTTGAGTAGAAAACAAGGAATATTTGATGGAGGTAAAGGTAAAGCATACATTCATTTTTAGGTCTTAAGGTTATTGTGCAGGCTAAAGTATTCTTTCTGGGCCTACACTGTGGAAACTACACCATTCCAGAGCCTGAGAGAAAGAAGAAGGGAAGAGAAAGGAAGGGAAGGGAAGGGAAGGGAAGGGAAGGGAAGGGAAGGGAAGGGAAGGGAAGGGAAGGGAAGGGAAGGGAAGGGAAGGGAAGGGAAGGGAAGGGAAGGGAAGGGAAGGGAAGGGAAGGGAAGGGAAGGGAAGGGAAGAGAAAAGGGAGAAAGGAAAGGAGAAAGGGAAGGGAAAGGAGAAAGGGAAGGGAAGGGAAAAGGAAAAGGAAGAAAAAGGGAAAGAGAAGGGAAGAGAAAAGGGAGAAGGGAAAGGAGAAGGGGAAAGGGGAAAGTAGAAGGGGAATGTGAGGAAAAGGGGGGTTTGAGGGAGGAAAGTATAATGGGAAGGAAGTAAGGAAAAGATGGTAGGAAGAAAGAAAGGGAAAAAGAAGAGGAAAGGGAAGAATTTAGGGAAGGAGGAAAAGAAGGAAGAAAAGAAAGGGAGGGAGGAAGAAATAAAAAAATAAAGGAAAGGAAGGAAAAGAAGATAGGAGACAAGGGAAGGAAAGAAGGAAAAAAGAAAGAAATGAAACAAATTATTTATTAAATGCTTACTATGTGTCAGGCATTGTGTTAAGTGCTTTACAAATGTTATCTCCTTTGGTTCTCACAACAACCCTGGAATGTAAGTGCTATTATTATCCCCATTTTACTTCTGAGGAAACTGAAGCAGACCAAGGTTAAATGACTTGCCCAGAATCACATAGTGTTAAATCATAAAGCATTATATAAATGTGAGATAACTTATCACTGAAAATTTACATTATTGCCTCACCATATATATTTGTGTATGTATGTATGTATATATTTTACACACACACACACACACACACACACACACACACACACACACATAGTGTCAACTTATAAATTGACTTCTTCCCCACCAACCAGGACAAATGAGTTAGACTACTCTTTTTAAATCCTCAGCAGTAGACCCTGCCTCCTTTTGTGATTTTTTTTTTCATTTTAAGGGTGACCATTTTAGTCTGATTTCCTAAAGATGCACCCAATGTGACTTATACTAATTCCCTACTTTCTAGGGACAACCCCAAGCCCCATAAGTCCTGTGGAAAACTGGACTATTACTATGTTGGCATGAAATATTAGCAGCGTTCCTTGGGGATTCTAAATTGTATTATATTTAATGAGTCAAACAAGCTTGAGAAGCACAGAATTACCAGCCTTTTCCTTGGTCTTGATTTTAGCTTTCAAAATCCCCTGTTGTTTTCAAGGCAAAAACATTTCTATAGTTTTCCCTGTGACAGTCAGTTTAGCCAGTACATTCCGAGCTTTGAAGTGTATCCCCAAGGACATTCCCCTTATATTTATATCTTCTGTCTTCTCTCATCCACTTATTGTCTTAAGGATTCCACAATATCTATACTTTGAGCCAGAGAAATGGCAGCTCTAGCTCAGACTGCATATTGTGGAACTGCTGTCCTTTTCTGTCTATACATAGTTAACATTGCCCATCGATAAAACTATTTTTCTCTATTATACTCTCAATAAAAATCAAACCTCTCTTCTCTATTTGAGTTATGTCCTGCCACTCAATGGTCACATAACCATGAACAAAGTAGTTTCCCCATATATTCCCTATTCCCTACAATGAAGGAATGGACTCGATGAAATCTAAGGTCCCTTCTAGCATTAACATTCAGCAATGTTCTGGCAAGGATTTTAGAGCTATGCAGAGACAACAGTTTAATAAAAATGAAAATGCTGCAAGAAATAGTAAGATCTTGGGATCATTGACTTAGAGATGGGAAACACTTTGGAGGCCATCAAGTCCAACTCTCATCTTACATCTTAGATGGGGAAACTGAATCACATAGCAGTTAAGTGACTTGCTCAAAATCATACACAGTGAGATAGAACTCAAACTCAAGTCTCCCTGCCTCCAAGACTGACCTCTAGTGATGACACCATTTAGCTATTTGGGTATAGCTACTATTTAGGGTTCAAATATTCCAGTTTTTTCCCCTTCATTTTCTGCTTCCTAATAATTCATCTTCATCCAACATCACTTTTTATTTAAATTTATTTATTGGTGAAATTAAAATACCCAGGTAACTGCCTCCTTCCCTTGCCTCTCCCACCCCCCCATTAAAGAAAGCATCATTTGTCTGAAAGATGTATGTATATATAAAACTGTGCTGTGCTTATTTATATTTATCAATTCTTTCTCTGGAGGTGGGCATACACAAGTCATTCTTTAAACAATATTTCTTCATAATTACATATAGGTCTTTTCATGTTCTTTTTTTAATTAAACCATTTATCTTTTCTTACGGTGCAGTAGTATTCCATCACAATCACATGCCACAACATGTTTAGCCATTCCTCAATTGATGAACATCCCTTAAATTTTCAGTTCTTTGCTACCACAAAGAGAACTGCTATAAATATTTTAGAACATATGGGTTCTTTTCCTTTTTCTCTGATCACTTTAGGAAATGAACCTAATATTGGTAGAAGGGAATATAAAATATCTCCAGATTCTAAAAAAGGATGTGATCAATTAATTAATCAAGACAGTCAAGTGTCAGAAAATAAATTTGTTCAAAATTACCACTTTTCTCCTCTTTTTTAGTGTTATTTGTAGTGAGAATATTATCATTCCTCAGCTTTTTTCTTCTGCTGTCATTTACACCCTGCCTTTTTAAGAGGACCTTTAAGGGTAAAAGGAAGGTAATTTGGCTCCTCTAGAAGAAATTTTCATAAAGCAGTAGCCTCTAAACTTAATGTGAATTGTTGTAACTATTCTGTGATAATTGTAGTACGTGCTAAAGTCTAATAGGGGAAAATCAGGCCCTGAAGTGGCCACGTTGGAAGAGCCTCATTCAGGCTTTACTGATGTTGAGGCCATTAAATCAGCTTAAAGTCACATTTTCATAACACAGAGTGGTATTATGCAGCTTGGATTTCTCCTGATATTATGATGGGGTTTGAAATTTAACTTTATTAATTAACATTTTCATTTTGCTGTAATTTTAGAGTGCTTTGATTTTCTAGAAGTGGTAATTACCAAGCACACAGCAGAAGGTAGGATGCATACTAAAAGAGTTCATCACGTAGACCCTGCTAAGCACAGAGCTTTAGAAAGATGCCTCTGTTCACCCAGACCACGTTTTATGGACGATTATCAAACAGTGGTGTTAGTGCTTATTGAATCCTTCCAGAGATTTTGCTATAACCATTGCTGAGCCATGAGTAAAATAAATGGATGCTTCTAAATTCATCATAGAGTCATCCATTTTCTAACAGAATCTATTCATTTTAGTGTAAATTTGTTACATCATGTAAAATGACTGTGATCCTAGGGTTTAGAGCTATAAAGGAAGACTTCCTTGGAGATCATCTAGTTTTAATCCCTTCCTTTAGAGAGGAGGAAACTGAGGCCTAAAGGATTTAATTCCTTCCATTTGCATGGCCATCACCATTACTCCCTCTTGCTTGCACTATTTCAGTAGCCTCATCTCTTGGCTCTTTGCCTCCTCTGACATTCTTCTATTCCATTCTTCACAACTGCCAGAATGATATTGGTAAAGCACAAATTGAGCTATGCCACTTCCCAATAAGCTTCAGGGATTCTCTATAGCTTCCACCCTTCTGTTCACCATTTAAAGCCCCTTGAAATCTGGCCATTGTCTGTTTTCCAGGTATACTACTCATTATTCTCCTTCATGCACTCTGTATCTTAGTCCAGTTACCTAATTGCTGTTGCTGATATCTGCTCTTCTATTTTCTTTCTTTGCACAGCCTATTCCTCACTCACTTCTTAGAATCCTGAGTTCCCTTCCATGATTAGCTGATGTGCTACTCCTCAATAACCTCTTTGATGATCTGCCAAACTGCTAGTACCCCTCTCAATTGATTTTTATTTTATTTTGCCTATATTTTGTATTCACTTATCTGAGCCTCAGTAGAATATAAACTCTTTGAGAGAAGAGACTCTTCTTTGTGTCCCTAGTGCTTAGAATAATGTCTAGAACATAGTAAACTCTGGAAAATCTTTGTTAATTTACTGATTGTTTAGAGGACTCACCCATGGTCAAAAATTATTGAATGGAAACTGGAACCAACTCTCTTGAACACACCATTGTTTGCTATTCATGGTACTACCTCTCTCTAGAAAGCCCTATTCATTAATTATCCAAGGGTTGTTCCCCATATTCTTCCAAAAGATGCTTCAACTTATAAGATTATAGATTGAGAGTTAGAAAGGATCTTAGAGTCCATCACACAAGTTAGAAAACTGAGACTGGAATTTTTCAAATGATATCTAAAACCTTTCCAAATAACCTGATGTGATAAAAAGGTTGCTTTGGTCAAAAGATATGAAACTTCCACTCACTAGAAAGGTCTCACATCCCCTGTAAATTTAAAATTTTAATATTTTGGCTTAGATATCATGTTCTTGGTTTTTCATAAATACATTTCTTAGAGCATAATCGCCTGAATAGAATAATAACATTTGAGTTTTTAGAGCCAAAACTGACTCTGACCTTTCTTGGTATACCCAGTACCTAGCACAGTGCTTGGCACATAGTAGGCATTAATAAATGCTTCTTGACATTGGCTCAGCAAAAAGAATTAACCAACCAACACCCTTTTCCACCTCCTCTTTTCTTACCTCCCACTCTACTCTCTCTCAGAATCAATCTATCTTTTATCTACTGCACGAATACATTTTTAATTCTGAGATGAGATAATAGACAGCCAGTAAAAGTAGAATAAAGAGCACAACTAAGTCCTGGCTTTGGGCCTCCACCTCTGTTGCTCTCTGGCTCTAGTTTCAGGAACATCTGTTTTACAGCACTTCTTCAAAGCCCTCTAGAGTTACATTAGGGAAGCAAGCCTGTGTAACAACATTTAAACCACGAATTACTTCATTTCAATATCTGCTCTACTGCCCATTTCCATGCAATGGGGCATCTGTTCCTTTGGAAGCTCATTTGTTAGGGAGAAGTGATTTCCTTTTTTCCCCTTCTCTACCTCTAGATTGAGCCAGATGAGAAGAGTAGCAAAGCCACATGTTATTAAGCCTGTGGTCCATCCAGCCTAGGATTTTGTCTCTCACAGCACAGAAGCAAATGGGGTGGATACTGTCTTGTCCCAGAGCTCCCCCAGGCTGCATCCAAGGGGAAAAGAGGCTGGGAGTCCATCAAAGGCTCAGGAAGTTGAAAGATCAAAACCTCTCTGGTCATGATCAGAGAAATAAACAGTAGGTAGAATGCAAAGGAAGTCAGAAAATCGGGAAAGCAAACAGGGACTGAAGGATATCTATAAAATGGAGCACTAAGTGACAAACCTGGAAGGTGAGGAGTGTCTACCACAGGACTGAAGTAGGGACTTGGGCCATAATTGAATCAAGGATCTGTAAACCAGGAAAACAGAGATGACAATGGCTGAGATCTGGAGTTTAAAAAGCCAAAATACAATGAGTTTCTCAGCACGTAAGAATGTTTCAGAGACCTAAAACTGGACAGGCCTGGGCCAGCGAGGATTCCCCACTCTACCTAAAGCAGTACAGTTGGGATTGGATCTGTAATGCCTTCAGAAGGCCTGTATTGATCTTGACACCAACCCTAGAACTAAAAGGAATTTTCCCAACATTCTGACCTCTAGGTCTTTAGCTGGTGGATTTAGTTGACTTTTTTTTTTTGGAGTCTCCATCTCCAGGATTCTCTCCCTAGACTTAATTAAGGCCTTTTGCCTACCTCATCTTCTAGGAGAGATCTCAAAGTTCACCTTTTCTCACCCTCAAACAATACTTTTGTTCTCAGTTATTATACCTGAAAAAAATCCTCCCCCTGATAAAAAAAATATCCTTGATAAAGAAGTTGTTCTTCCACCTATTGTTCTAGTGAGCATCAAATCCTTTAAGCTAAGACCGTAAATTTAGACCTTCATGATCTTTTTCTCTGAACTTGGACCCTTTGTGTCATTTTTAGCAGAAACTCTCATTCCAAATTAATCTCTTTTAGGTGTTTCCTTGACTCACTAGTGGTCTGTCCTCAGTTCTTCTGGTTGAGCTGAGCTTAAAGATATATCCTTTAATCAATGGCCTCTTAAACACCATTCCTCGGTCCTCCCTATTGCTCTCTTTCTCCTATCTTGAGGGACCAGGACATAGCTTAGGTCATATTTCAGGGAGTGAATTTATTTATGCTCTCTAGTATTCATAATAATTAAAAACAATATTTGGGACATGAAGTACATATCATATCTATTCTACATAATAGTCTTCAAATACTGGAAAGTTGCTATTGTATTCTCTCTGAGTTTTCTCTTCTTCGGGTTGAGCATGTCTAGGTCCTTCAGCTACTAGAGTACTGCTCAGATTCCTTAGGCTGGCACTATGTCTGTTGAATCCACATATTTGATCCCTAAGCATAGATGACTGAGAAACAAATTGAATTGTATGTACAAAATGTGTATCTTTACATGTTTGGCAGATGAATATGAATATTGTAAATTTTGGGGAAACATGAATTCCCCAGATAAAGTCTCCTTTGGGAACAAATAAAACAGATGAAAAGTATGATAAGTGGATGAAGGTATTTATCCATTTATAAAGGATAAAGATAAATAATTTAATTTTAAAAATTAATACACTTTCAAAAAAATTAAGTAAAGTCAGCCATCTTAGAGATTTCCCACAGTAATAAACCTGACCTTTAGCAATAACTATCATCCTAAAGCTTGCATGCCTCCCCCCTTTCTAGTCTACTGCTGATTGATATATACCAAGACAACCTAAAAAAAGAGTAGGGTTAGAGTTTCAAAGACAAACTTTGCCAACCCTATTTTTTTTTTTGTTTAGACCGGACCTCAATTATAGGGTAAATAGAGTAACTCCTATTCTATAAACCTATCCTTTGAGCTCAAAATAGGAAACCATCCATTGGTCCCATCATAGGAACTAGAGCTGAAAGGTACTCTAAAGGTCATCTAGTCCAATACCACTATGTTATAATTGAGATTACCAAAGTCACAAATAATAAGTAATGGAATTTGAACCCAATTCCTCTGACGCTAAGTGCAGTTCCCTTTTTATTAGAGCTCTTTACCTCAGCCTTCTATATACTTATGACCTAAATTAACCTATTCAAGGGAGAATTATCAGAGTTCTTTTTTATTTCACTTTTTTATTTCAATGATAGACATGAGGCTACTCTTTTGATCACCAGTACAGAAAACTGGTAAGGAGCAAAGAGACTGGTATGTATAAAAAGTATGGTTTTTCTTGCCTCACTCAGAGAGGGTATTTTTGTAAATATCTCATCTGATATTTGCAACCACCCTGTGAGGTAGGTGATCTTATTAATAGCTTAGGTACAGTTTATTGGGCAATTGGAAATTCTCTTAGCCACAGATATCTTGGGCGAAATGGTGTCATCTCGAGCTATTATCACATGCTGACAAACTTTAGGAAACTTACTTATATTTGGAGAAAATACTTTGAAAAGTAATCGTGTCTTATCACAGCAGAGTAGCCCAAGTTAGCATTCACAAGATGTAAGGGGAATCTGAAGAGATCTCTTTGGGTGGGTGATTTTGAAAGGGAAGCTTTTCCTTTAACATTTAAAAGCTGTGCCACTAGGGAACCATTTATTGTTTTGCCTAGGATGTTTCATCTCTATTCTGGTTGACATTTTCTAGGGATGAATTGCACAAGTGCTTTCTGGTAAGAAGAGTAATTTTAAATTCTCTATGAGGCTCCAGCTTATGTGGCTTCAGACCATGCCCTTTGGTATTAAAGCCGGTATTAATTTGCCTGTGCAGAAATTTAATGTAATATGTACACTGATTTTTGAAATGAAGGACATGGAAGGAGACTAGTGAGAAGTAGGAGATGCCAGGAAGGACTCATATGGTAACCACTGTATGCAGCAGGTGATTTATACAGGTTGATAGCATTTGTTGTATTGTGATTCACTGATGTAGCCCTTTATAATTTATGAGATACATTCAAAATAGTCATGTAACATGCAACTCAATTGAATTCGACAAGCATTTATTAAATACTTACTGCCTGCTAGGAATGATATTACGCACTTGAGTTACAAAGACAGATGAACCCTTGCCCTCAAAGAGTTTACCTTCTACTGGGAGGCAACAATATTTGTACATATAAATAAATTAAAAATCTTCACCATTTCTGGATAGAGAGCTCTGTTACTGGGAATACATGAAAAGGCTTTTTTGGATAAGGTGATACTTGGGCTGACACTTGAAAGGACCTGTGGATTATAAAAGGTAGAGGTGAAAAGAGAGATTACTTAAGGCAGAGAAGATAGCCTTATCAATCACAGGAATAGAAATATATATGTCAAATATGATTTTTCCCATTTTCCAAATAAGGGAAACTGAGGCTTGAAACTTGAGTGATTAATTGGCCCTGTGTATTACTAGTTTGTGGTAAATACAGGACCAGGGCCCAGGTCTTCAGATTTCCAGCCCTAGTGTTCTGTCAATAGGGATTGGAAGCCCTTTTTAAAAACTGAATTTTGGTGGGGCAGTTGGGTGGTTCAGTGGATTGAGAGCCAGTCCTAAGTTCAAATTTGACCTCAGACACTTCCTAGCTGTGTCAGCCTGGGCAAGTCACTTAATTCCAATTGCCTAGCCCTTACTGCTCTTCTGACTTAGAACCAATACATAGTTTCGATTTTAAGACAGGAGGTAAGGGTTTAAAAAAAACAAACACCTGAATATCACTGACCTACAGAAAAGATCATTTAAAAATCGAATGAATAAAACCTCTCTAAAAGTATGCAGTCCTTCATTCATGTTTTCAGTGAGCTGGTTTCAGTTTATTTCTTCATTTTTTATTTAAAGAAAGGTTTCTCCACCCTAAACTTGCCCATTTTGAAGTTTGTCACATTGTACAAAGTCATGAAATATTCACACAGAACAATTTCAGGTTACACAATGCACATTTTCTGTCTGGATTGCTTCCAGGAAGCCTGGAGAGAGAGAAATGATCCTTGGTTGATTGTTTTGAGTTCTGAGACTTTCTTTTGCTAAAAATTTGATTTGAATGTTCCTATCCAAGCTCAGTTATTTCCCAGATATAAAAATACAGCCAGCTCTTTATAATTTGTAGCAACAGGGGCAATGAGGGCAAGGATCATTGAGATCCCCAAGTAATTTTAAAAACTCATTTTGGCCAGTGGCTACAAATGCCTCATCCACTAAACTTTCCCAAAATGTAATCATGACTTTCAAAACTGGCATTTTTAGATTTTGATTCTTCTCTTTCATTTCCCATTAGACTGAAAGCTCTTTTAGAGCAAGAATTGTTTCATTCTTTTTGTTTATTTCCCTAGTGTCTAGGACAGTATCTGTACATCAGCCTTTAATAAATGCTTATTGGTTGATTGATTTATTCATTGATTTATTTAAGGAAATATTTAATAACCAAGTAGTCAAAATGGGATGGTAAAGGAAAAAAGTTAGATGCCTAGCTAATTCACAATTAAATTATCAACTCCTGAAAAAATTGAGTGGAAGAAGGAAGAATACATTTATTTATATAGCGACCACTGTGTGCCAGGTACTGTATAAAGCTTTTTTTTAAGTATAAATATCTCACCTGAGCCTCACAACAACCCTGTGCCATGGTGCTCTTCTTTCCATTTTTTACATTTGAGCAAATTGATGCAAAAAGATTTAAGTGTCTTGGTCAGGATCAAAAAGCTAGTAAATATCTAAGGTCTTCCTGACCTCAGGTCTAGCACTGTCCTCCCTGTACCACCATTGAGTTTGAAAATAATGAACAACAATAAAGATATATACGTGTATATATCAATATATCTTAGTTTTGTTGTTCAGTTGTTTTCTGTTGTAACTGACTCTCTGGGGTCCCATTCATGTTTTCTTAGCTAAGATACTATAGAGGTTTTCCATTTCCTTTTACAGCCCATTTTAAAGATGAGGAAACTGAGACAAAAAGGGTTATGTGACTTGGTCATGAAGCTAATAAGTGTCTGAGGCCAGATTTGAACTCAAAGAGATGCATCTCCCTCATGCCAAGCCTGTTTCTCTATCTGCTTAGCCCCCTTACTGTTGCATTTATAATCATTTAGTCAGCACACATTAAATGCTTACTTTGTGTCAGGCACTGTGCTACAGATTGGGGACATGAAGAAGGGGAAAAATACATTCCCTGAACTGATTTTCTAATGAGAGACAACATACAAATAACTGTCCAAACAAGATAGATACCATATAAACAGAATGTCAACTCAGAGAGAACGCACTAACAATAGGGTAACACCAGAAAGACCCTTCTTTACAAAATAGAATTTGAGCTGAGTCAGATTAGGGAAGGGGGCATCTAGACATGGTTCAGTGAATAGAGAACCAGGCCTGGAGTTGAGAGATCCTGGGTTCACATCTGGCCTCAGACACTTACTGTCTAGCTTTGTGAACCTGGGAAAGTCACTTAACCCCAATTACCTAGCCCTTACTGATCATCTACCTTAGAATCAACCCTTAGTATCAATTCTAAGACAGAAAGTAAAGGCTTATAATTTTTCTTCAAGAAACTAGGGAAGTTAGTTGTTAGAGGGGAGGAGAGAGAACAGGCCAAGCATAGGGACAGACGATGGAAAGCCATGGATTTGGGAGATAAAGTATCCTGTTTGAGAAGCAAAAGGATAGTGTCACTGGATCATAGACTGTGTGGAGAGGAGTATAATCCAGAAAGGTAGGGAAGAGGCCATGTCGTGAAGGGCTTTAAATACCAAGCAAAGATTTTATATTTCATCTTGGAGACAATAAGGAGTCTTTAGGACCCACACGTGAGATAAATCACTTTGGCCTCTAAGTAAAGGATGGATTACATGCTTAAATGTGTGTGTGTATGTCTGTGTATTGTAGAGGAATCTTTGATATCTCTGATATAGGGAATTTCTGGAGACAAAACTCCCTCTTACAATAGACTATTACAATATACAGTCTTAGAGTTATTTGCTTGGGGCACTTACAGATTAAACAACTTGCCTAAGGTAAGAGAACCAGTAGGGGTCAAAGGTGGGCATTGAAACCAGAACATTCTTTCTCTAAGACTAGCTCTCTCTATCCTCCTCACCATTCTCTCTGTCACTCTCTGTGTCTGTCTGTCTGTCTGTTTGTCTCTATCTTTCTCTTTCTCTCTGTCTCTCTCTTTGTCTTTCTCTCTCTTTCTGTCTGTCTGTCTGTCTGTCTGTCTGTCTGTCTCTCTCTCTCTCACACACACACACACACACACACACACACACACACACACTCGTGCATGCAGAGGCATTGTAGCACTTTGTGTAGAATTCCATCTTTGTAGTGAGAAAGCCTTGGGTTCAAGACTTACTCATGACATTTATTGTCTATGTGACCGTGACCAAATCCTTTAACCTCTAAATTTCAAATGTCTTCTTGCCCTTTGAGTTTAAAGATGATTCTATTGAAAGATCCATTTCTGTGGCTTTCCCCAAGAGAAGATAGTATTTGCCAGGTGCTTGATATTGCTCTTTTTCCTTACCTCACATTCTAAGGAGTGCCTTGACATTAAAAGAGCATCTTATAACTGATCCCTAGTAGAATATAAGCTCATTAATTAAGTCTATTTGCCCAACAATACCTTGCAGAGTGTCTGATACATAGGAGTAAAGACTGGTCCTGTTTCACTGATATAGAGAAATCTGTAAAGAAATTTCCAATGCAGGTCAATGTTTTCTCTTCAATTTATATTTATATAATCAATCAATAAACATTTATTAAGTACCTATTACATGGTGAGCATTGAGGATGCAAAAAAAAGGGGCAAAAGACAATTCCTGCCCTCTGGGAGCTTACACTCTGATAACCTGGATACAAATCCATATAGAGCAAGCTATATACAGGATAAGTAGGAAATAAGGGAAAGCACTGGAATTAAGAGAGGGTAGAGAAGGCTTCCTGTAGTTGGCTATTACTGAAAAGTTAAATCACTTGGTCAGTGTCTCACAGCTAGAATATGTCAGAAGAAAGACTTGTATTCTTCACTCCAAGTTCAGTTCTCTCTCCACTGTGCTCTATAAAATATCTATTGATATTATTATTGAGGATCAAAGAATAATACACACAAAACAATAATGAATAAAAGACTGCATAGTTCATATTCTTAAATATGGATTCTATGTGCTCTAGAAGTTTAATAGGGAGGAAAATTCAATGAAAGCTGGCATAGGTAGGGAAAAATTGTTTCATTAAAGATGTAACTTGATTTTGACTTTGAAGAATGGCCAGAATTTGTGGAAGGAGAAAGGAGAGAAGAAGACACTCCAGATAAAAGGGGGAGAAAATAAGTGAAGGCATGAACATACCATATTCTTGATATAAGAAAGGGAAAGACTTGACTAAAGCAAAAGGATTATATTAGAGAGTCACAAGAAATTAGTTAACATAAGTAGAGTGTGGAGTCAGATTATAAGAACTTCAATAGGTCCCTAGAGGAGAGAGACTATGTCTTTTGTCTTTGCTGATTGCAGAACTTAATACCCCCATTATACATAGGAGGGTTCCTCTGTAGGAATTAGGGTAAGATCTTAAAATTCATTACACTCTTACTTATCTGATTCATTTGGGTCTTATAAATGGGGATCTGAAAAAAGGTAAAAAAGCATTTTCTGGAAGGAGAACTAAGGGCAGGTGGTTAAAAGGAAAGTTTCCTGTTCCTCCAATTTGCTCTGTTCACTGGTATATGTACAATGCCGCATGCTGGGAATGGAACAGTCAAGATTAAAGGCTTTGCTATTTCAACAGTATTTCCACAAACTAAATATAAATAGCCTCAGCTCCTGATCCATCTGAAGAGATCACAGCTGTAGCATCCTTCTGCAACTGCAGGGTTACATTGGGTGTATTTATAAAAACAGCCATTGCGTGATATGGAGATAGGAGCTCTCTTAACCATACCAAATATAGAGAGCTATGAGTATGGACAAAGAATCCTAGATTCCTAGAATTGTTGGAGCCTGTAGAGGCCTCAGGGAACATATGACTCAATCCATTCATTTTATTAATTATGAAACTGGACACTTTGAATGCCTTGATTGAGGTCACTGTGAGTCAACCTTTTGTTATAACCAAGAAATCGAATACAGTCCTTCACTGCAGTAAAAGAGTCTTGGATTCCAGGAATAAGAAGTCAATAATCCACATGTGGTAAAGTCATATATGGAGTATTGTGTTTTATTCTGGATGCCATATTTTAGGAGAGACGTTATTAATAAGCTAGAGAACATGCAGATGAGAGAGAGTTTGTAGCAACTAAGAATGTTTAACCTGGAGAAAAGATTTAGGAAGGGAAATAATAGCTGTCTTTATATGTTTAAAGTGGGATTAGTCTTCTATAAGCTTGACCCCACAGGGAAGAACTACTAGCAGAGTGGGAAAAAGTTTTGGAAAAAAAAAACAAAATTAAGTTTCATGCATGGAAAGACTTATGGACAATTAGGGCTATTCAAAAGTGGGTTAAGCTTCCTAGAGAGGAAATGGATTCTCCTTTAAGAAAAGTCTGGATTACTCTTTGTTGAGTATGTGCCAGGGAAATTGTTTATAATGGACAGATTGGACTAGATGATCATAGAGGACCTCTTGGACTTACATTCAGTTGTTATCCTAATTAGTGGCAGAGCTTGACTTGGAGTCACAGAGTTAGTGTTCAAATCTCAACTCTGCTCCTAGTTATGTGACCTTGAGCAAGTGACCTAACTTCTGTGAAAAGTGAAAGAACTTTTCACATATAAATATCCTTTTATGTGTTGTGAGCCCCTTTGGCAATCTGGTGAAATCTATGAATATCTTCTCAGAATAATATTTTTAAATCTTGAAATAAAATAAGCAGGATTATGAAGGAACTTCTTCATTATGTGTGTATATAGATATAGATATAGATAGATATAGATATAGATATAGGTATAGATATAGATATCTTTATCTTCTGACTTAGATTGGATACTAAATATCAATTCCAAGGAAGAAAAGTAGTAAGGGCAAGACAATTGAGGTTGAGTGACTTGTCCAAGGTCACACAGCCAGGCAATTTGTAAGGCCATATTTTAACCCAGGGTCTCTCATCTCCAGGCTTGGATCCCTAAAACTGTATAATTTTTAATGGACTTCAGGTTAAGAATGTCTAGAGCAAAGGTAGACTGGAATAGATAGAGATTAGAGGCTCACCTGTTAGAAAGATATTGCCATAGTTAGAGTAAGAGATAATGGGAATAATAATATTATGGTAGAAAAGTGGTTGTTCAGTAGTTTCTGACTCTTTTTTATCCTACTTGGGTCAAAGATACTGGAACAGTTTATCATTTCCTCCTCAAGCTTATTTTATAGATGAGGAAACTGAGGCAAACAAAGTTAAGTGACTTTCCCAATGTCACACAGCTAGTAAGTGTCTGGGGCCAGATTTGAACCAGAAGATGACTTTAGAGCCAACCCTCTAACCACTGTGCCACCTAGCTGCTCAATATTATGGTAGCAATGAGAATAAAGAAGAGGGAGAAACTTGAGATGTATAGAAGAGATATAATTAATAGAATATAAAGACAGATTATATATGAGAGATGAGACAAAGGTTATTCTCAAAGACCTAGATAGAACTTTAAGGTTCTCACAATAACCTTGTAAGGCTGACACTTCAGGTATCATGTGCCCATTTTATAAAGGAAGAAACTGAGGAATCAGGAAAGTTAACTGACTTGTCCAGAGATGTATATCTATAAAGTGACAGAGCCACAGTCAAACCAAGTTTTTTGTTAAGTGGAGAGTGAATAGAATGCTGGATGTGGAGTCAGGAAGACTCATCTTTCAGTTCAAATCTGTGACCTTAGACAAGCCACTAAAACCACTATCTTCCTGAGTTTCCTTATCTGCAAAATGAGAATTATATGATAAAGTATGATATACTTACCTCCCAGTATTGTCACGAGAATCAAATGAAAAAAACATTTTTAAAGCATTCAGCACAGTGCCTGGCACATTAGGAGTTACTTAATAAGTGCTTGTTTCCTCTCTCTTTTTCTCTTCATTGCTTTCCTTTCCCCAGTGTGTGGCACACTGAGTTCATAAGGTGCTGGTTGATTCCTTTCCATCCATTTATTGAGCCCTTGCTATTCATGAGGCATCTTCTAGGTCTTACTGGTAATTTCAAAGTATAAGCAGAATTTGAATTACCAATTTTGGTACCTAGGGCAAAGAGCATGAAATGTGTGCTCGCAAATCAACTTTGTAATTCACGGTTTGAAAATAATATAGAAAGTAATTAAGAGAAATTCACTTGAGCTGGGGATGGGAAGGGAGCAGAATTAGTTACTATAGTAGCATTAGTGCTGTGTGAACTTTTTTAATTTTTGGTGCCCCGGGGCAAAGCCCACGTTATCCAGCCAAATTATTACTCCAAGTATATATAAAGTGTATTTCTTCATCTCCAAGAGCCAATAAAATCCTTGAGAAGCCATCACAAACATACACATAATGATGAAATGGGGTAGTATAGAGATAAATGCCAGAGGACCAGTTAGAGAGAGTAAGAGCCAAAGGAGTTCACACGAAGGTACATGTCCTCCCTCCAGATGATGGATGGCTCCCTTCTCTCACAGGCAAGGTCTTCCCAAAAACCACCATTTTAAGCACAGACCATACTGAATTTTCTCCCAGCTCAACTTCTGACTCTCTGGACTTCACCTCCCCCAGCTTTCTTTTCTTACCACTTTTAATCTATGTAGTATCTTTCTTCACCCCTCTGCCCACAAGAATGTAAGCTCCTTGAAGGCAAGGACAGTCTTTTTGCATATGTTTGTTGAGGGTGCTACTTGGAAGCACAGTAAATAAAGAACTATGCCCACAAATCAGAAAAACCTGAGTTCAAATATGGAAAGATACTAGCTATGGGACCCTGGAAAGTCACTTACCAGATGTCTGCCTCAGTTTCTTCAACTGTAAGAAAAAGGGAGTGAGGCACATCATAATAGCACCTACATCAAAGGGTTGCTGTGAATTATCAAATAAGATAATATTTGTAGAAATCATTTAATGCAAATGCCTGGTACATAGCAGTCACTATATAATTGTTTATTCCCTTTCTCTCCCCCTTGCTGCCTTGAAACAAAGATGGCATTTTATTTGGCTGTTGGAAAACAAATAGAACTTTAAAAGTCAGAGATAGGAGTAGAGGGAGCATCAAGGAAGTCATTATGTGTTTGCAGGAAACAAGGACTAGATCAGTTTGGCTTAGAGCTGAGACAGAATATGACCCAGGTGAATTGGGGCCAGATTGTGAAGGGTCTTGAATTCCAAACTAAGGTGTTAAAATTTTGTTCTATAGTTGATGAGAAATCATTGAGTATTTGAGAAAGATAGAACATTTTGTTTTTAAGAAAATTAAATGAGTATTAGGATCAGGATGTTCTGAAGGGAAAGAATTCAGAGAGGTAAAATGGCCCCTTGTCAGGTAATGTCAAAGAGGAAATAGCCCTTGAAGACACATTTCCAAGTCACCAGCAGGAGATGTACTAGTTTCTACAAACTCATTGGAAAAAAAGCAATTTGAGGGGTCAACTGTGCTCTAGCCACTTCCTCTATATCCACAGATGTGGATGGAGAAATTCTGGAGAGTTTAAAAGTGAAAAAAAGATCTCAGAGCCTAAGACTAAGCAAACTTCTAAATTCAAGTATAAATTTTAGGCGAAGGATTATGGGTGCCTTCCCGCTCCAAATCTCACAAATTGGGGACTTGGAGGGCTATGATTGGGTGTGTGGACATTGCACTTATTTTCTATACTTATGACAAATTCTTGCAGTGCAAATATGTCCCCTCTATCTCGGAGTATAATAGAATCAACTAGGTGGCACAGTGGATAGAAATCAATGGGGATAATAATACCAACACCCATTTTCCAAGGGATGTGAGGACCAAAGGAGATAATAATTGTAAAAGGCTTAGCACAGTGCCTGGCACATAGTAAGACCTTCATAAATATTAGCTACTGCTAGCTACTACTATTATTATTCTAATTATTATTATATAAAGCCTTAGTCAGATTTTTTCTGAAACATTTTTAAGAGAGTTGCTACAACACTAAGCAATCAAGTGATTTGCCCAGAATCACACAGTCGGCATGCATCAGAGGTCAAATCTGAATCCAGTTTTCTTGGCTGTAAGATCAAATAGTGCTGCCTGTCTTCTTCTAGACCAGAAGGCGAACCTATGGCATGGGTGCCAAAGATGGCACACAGAGCGCTCTCTGTAGGTACACGTGCCCAACCCCCAGAATTCATTACTAGAAAGGCAAAGGGACTTGGGCAGAGCTGTTCTCTTCCCCCTTTCTACTGTTCCTAATGACATTTATGCCCATCCCTTTGCCTAGCAGCCCAAAGGGAGTGCAGGGGGTAAGGTGGGTAGCTCACAGTTGGCAGAGCTGGAGGTGGGCAGAGCCACTCCCCTCCCCCTCTCTATGCATGCTGAGGACATTCTTTACTTCACTTGCCCCTCAGCCCAGGTGCCCAATGAGAATGCTTCTTCCCACCCCTGTGTGTGGAGTTTTGGAGTTGGGGGGGGGGCGGTACTAAGTGAAGGAGGGCAGGGCATGGCACTTGGTCTCTGGGGGAATGGGACATGGCATACAGTCTCTAAAAGGTTCACTGTCACTGCTCTAGATTATTAGCATACTTCCAGGCACATAGTAAAACACCTAATAAATTTTGTTATTGTGTTTGTTCTTCCCCCTGTAATTCTCTAAACCAGGAAAATCATAGAGCTATGCTCTGTCCCTATGAAAGGAAGGCTATTGGCTTATCTGATAGATGATGTTAATGTAGGAAGTGAAAAGAATGTGCTTTTATTTAAAAGATCAAAGTCTGTGGCTAAATTATTCCCTAATATCTGAGTGAAATATGACAGCTTTAGTAAGAGTTTTTCATAGATATCTAGAAACATGGAGGCAGAGATGGAGCCTAAACTTAAAACTTAATTGTAAAAAAGCCTGCCCCACCCCAATAAAAGAAATCAGGAAACAATACCAGAACCAAATATCCTTTTTCAAAAGCTTGCCCCCTTGCCTTCTTTCCCCCTTGGTCTATTGAAAATAAAGCCAGGTTAAAAGAATGAATGTAATCCTGAACAGGAGATTTTTAATTTCAGAATCTATTAATTGGTTATAACTCTCTTAGCTTAAAAAGCTTAGGAAGTATGAAGGAAGTTAAAATTTCAATCATACATCTTGCCCTCAGGCAAACTCACCCAAACAGCTACTGGAATTAAATTAGGATGTATACTTGCTTCTGGAAGCTTGCCAATTCATTTCTGGTGGAAGAGCCTGAGAAACCTGAGCAGAAAGCCAATATTTTACATTATTTCGAGGTTCCCCCTTATCACGAGCATGATATGGGGAAATTGCTTTCTTGGATTTGCAGAAAAGATATTTAACATTTGCCCCAATGTCTGTACTCTTTAAAATACTTACCCTCTATATTTTGTTAAATGTCACTGAAAGAATAGGTCTTTGAGGAGTGGGCAGGTGGTTGATTGTTACTCTTCTGGGCTCCTATGTCTGTGGACTGTTAGCAATGGGGTACTAACATAGTATTCCTGGTTTAATGTTTTCAAATAAATATTTTCCTGAGAATTGAAATATGGAAAATTCATGCCTGAGCAGAAGCTTGTATGTCTAAATGACAACAATTTGACTGCTAGGTTGTGCATAGAATATTGGATTTGGAGTCACAAATTCCTGAATTCAAATCCAGAAATCATTTACTCCAACCTCTTCACTTCCTGAAGGGGGAAACTAAGGACCCAGGACAGGAAGTAATTTACTCCTTGGTCATCAAACTAATTAATGACATACCAAGGACAATAACTTGGACTTTCTGAGTTTGAGTCCACTTTAAAAATCAAAGATATTCAATTCAGCAAACTTTTTAAAATTGCTTCTTTGTGCAAGACTCTATACTTGCTGATGTATATACAAAAATGGAAAATAACACATATTGCCTTCTAAAAGCTTATAAAGTAATAAGAATATTGTTACCCAATTATTATACAATATTATGCAGACTAATAAGAAAGAAATTATAGGTTGATAGTGTATGTAAGTAAGATTAGACCGACTCTATAGGGTGACAAGAATTCCTAGACTATAAATGGCTATTGCAGTTGTTTCATTCAGCATTACTAGCCAAAATGGATCACTTCATCACCACTTGAGTCACCATACAATGATTGTTAATAATCATCATTAGAGGAAAAAAATCCCAAGTAGCCCTCAAAACCCGGGACTAAAATATGTACATTACTTAACACAAGACCTAAGAGCAGTATTTCTGATTGCTGTAAAAAGTAGTCCACAATTTTGTGAGGGGCTCCCTGGTTAATTACATTTTTTTCTTTCCAAATTAGATATTTATCTTTGAGAATAACATCTACTACTGTGCACACGTGGGGAAACAAGCAATCCGGGTGGTCTCTACAGGGAAAGAAGGTGTCATTTACAATGGTCTCAGTGACTGGCTATATGAAGGTAAGACATCCCGACTCAGATAAAAAGTGAGGCTTTTTTATACATTTGAGTTTGAGCATAGATGAAACTGCCAATTCTCAATTGAAAGGTGAATACTAGAATTTTGAGGAGCTTTAAGCTGTCATTTCTATATTGGAATGGGGTCCACTTGCCTGATATGCACCAGTGGGTAAGCAATGTCAAACCTGACCAGCTGTATTTTCCAGTACTCATTTTTCCTTGGAAATATTTTAATGAATGGACTTATTTTATTAGATCTTGATGCCTAGCAGCACTCATTATTGCAAATGTAGGCATGTCTCCAATTCGATAAAGGTTTAATTTGTCCAGAGTACTATGAGTTATGAAGGGAAAAGAGGGAGGAAAAAAACTTTGATGAAGAAAATACCTGAGCGATTTACTCTTCTAAGTACTCGTTCCTTGCTGGATATTTTCTGCTAGCAAATACATTTGAGCTCCATTTGTAATAGGTGTGATTGGCAGACATGTATATAGTACTATTGCATAACTACATACTTGTTAGTTAAGTTTTCTTTTTTTAAACACTTGTAATCAATCACTATGCCTCACTAGATGTTGAAAAATGCTCATTTAAGAATGTCATTGAAAAAAGCCCAATTCATATTACTTTTTCCCTCCTGGGTATATGGGTCAAGTATGCTTATTACCAATGACATTTTATTGATAAATAGCGTAAGTTCCTTTCCAGCTCTGTGCCTGGAACCAGATGGTGATGAAAATGTTCATATTGGTAGTAAAGTTCCAAGGAAAAACTCAGAGGATGCTAAGAGTAGTATCAAGTCAATGTGCTTGTTATCATTTTTATTGGATTAAGTGTCAGTTTGATTCATCTAAT
Source organism: Gracilinanus agilis (assembly GCF_016433145.1). Lineage (NCBI taxonomy): Eukaryota > Metazoa > Chordata > Mammalia > Didelphimorphia > Didelphidae > Gracilinanus > Gracilinanus agilis. The sequence goes on along the minus strand of NC_058134.1, from coordinate 92,693,254 downwards.
GGGCTATTTACCAAGTTGTTATTTGTGCAGAACACCATCCTGGGCATTGGGAGAGATGCAAATGATATTAGACATGATCCCTGACTTCACAAAGCTTCTAGTCTAATCAGAAGATAGAACTGAGACATTGAAAAAGAACTGAGGTACAGAACTGATAGATTGTTTAGAGTGATACAGGGTAAAGTTTGAAGAATTTTTCATGCTGAACTTCTATAAGCCACTGGCTTTTAGCATTTTAAATACCGTTTAAAGGTATAGAGAAGTGATTTCATGAAACTCTTCAGAACCTGGCACCCTTTGTGGCATTCCAGCCTTCTTCCCACACTCTCTAGGATTTAGTGACACTGGCCTGCTTGTAGCTCTTGAAACATGATGATATATTTGCCCAAGTTCTCCTCCATGTCTGCAATACTCTACCCTCTCACTTCACCTTTCATGGTTTTTGTGACTTCCTTCAAGATTCAGCTGAAGTCCCACCTTCTGCAGGAATCCTTTCCCAGTTCTCCCAGTTAATGATGCCTTTCTCTTAGATTACCTTCCATCTACTCTTTCACATATCTTGGGTGGACCTAGTCATTTAGATGTTAGTCTCCCCCTTTAAAACATAAGTTCCTCAAGGACAGGAACTATTTTTGCCTTTCATTTACATTGGTGACTGCCATATACTAACTGCTTAATAAAATCTGATTGTTTGACTGACTTCTATCTGAAGTCTGGTGATAAATTGACTTTTTAACAAATATGCCAGAATTTATTCATCCAAATTTACTCTTCTTTCCAAGCAATCACTTGGGCATCAATATAGACACAATCATGTTGCATTGCTTTCCTAAAGTTCCTTTAATGGGTCACTGACATGGATAAGATCATAGATTTAGAAGCCAAAAGGGAATTTAGAGGTCATCAGATCCTAGCCCATCATTTAACAAGTGTAGAAATAGATATCCAGAAAAGTTAAGTAGCAAAGATTAGCATCAAATACCTAAGCCATATGACTACAGAGTCATTTGCTTTGTACTATGGACCCCATATAATAAGAAATTTTTAAAAAATGCTTTCTTAGTCACATTTCTCATGACATTTTCCCCAAATTTCTTTTTGGCATTTATTTCATCCTCCTTTGTTCAAAGGGAGGGGTTGGCTGAATAAAGGAATCAAATTGTGCCATGCTACTAAAAGTAACTAACTAGAATCTATGTTTTGATACTAATGCCAGGTGAGAAGATATCTCAACCGAATCAGAAAATCAGAGACGTGAACCAAAGTGTGAGCATCGCTTAGTTAAAGGTTCCTCAGGAAATCTGTTCACACTGGCAGACTGGTTTGGTCATCTCACTTAGTATTTTTATAAAACCAGAAAGACAGTTTAGAATTGGAGATTCAAGCATTGGTAGCCTAAGACATAAGCCTCTACCTAAGTTCTTAAAAAGAAATCACTTGGGGGTGAAGAAAAAGGGAATGCTTGGCTTTTGGCCTCCACTTTCCCCCACCTTCTGTCTTAGAAGACCCTGTCCAGAACAGGACCTTGTGAACTTGAAAGTTCAGAGACTTTGGGTCTGTCTCATTCTTGCAAAATCCCCAGAATCTCATTGGTTGGCAGCAATGTCTTCATTGAGAGCCAAAGATAAACCAGGTGTGATGAGGGAGGGCAGATTCAAGGAGCCACAGCAGAAAGGTTCCATGGTACCTAGAAAGAAAGTCATGACTATCCCCATGAATGAGATAAAAGGACTTCTGGAAACCAGAAACTATGCATTATTACATTGCCATATGTATTCTTTAAACTTGAGTTCACTTTCCCCTCTACTCTGGGAGCCTCTTCAATTACAGGAAAGTATTAAAACAGACTTTTGATGACTATTTTGTACCAACTGGATCACCTTATTTGATACTCTTTCTAAAAGCTGATTATGTCTGGCTTACTAATCAATAGGTACTGATAATCATGGAAGTATACCAGTAGGGCTGGTGAATGATAGTACTAAAAAAAAAATCTCCCTTACTCCTGAAGATTACCCCTAGATCCTTAGAAGCATTCCCCTGAATAGCCAGCCTTCTGATGCAAACGAAGGTTTGAAAGAGTAACTCCAAAATATACCCTATACTTATATCATAGTTATCTGTGCATACTTCTCTCATCCCATTCCCCTGACCATCCTTTTTCTTTTCTTTTTAAACACTTAAGTTCCATCTTAAAATCAATCTTAAGTATCCTTTACAAGGCAGAAAAAAAGGTAAGGACTAGGCAAAAGGGGTTAAGTGACTTACCCAGAGCCATATAGCTAGGAAGTGTCTGAGACCAGATTTGAACTCAGGACCTCAAGTCTCTAGGTCTGGCACTCTGTCCACTGAGCCACCCAGTTATCCCCAAACTATTATCTATTACCTTCAAGATTTCCTTGGAAGGAAGATTTGTCTTCAATCAGTCTGTCAGGAAAGAATCCTGTGAACCAGAATCTTGGATGTTATCCTTTTGGGTGGTAAAAACCATTCCACCAGAGAAGATAAGAGGGAATATAGATAGGTAGGTAGTGTGTAAAACCCACCAATTCCTAGATTACCCATCTAAAGGACACTCCAAGGATTTAGTTACAGTGTCCTCAATTCTTTCTAGGATTAATCTACTTATTGCTTTTTTAAAAATCCATAAGAAGGAGATTTAAAATGGATTTTTAAGGCTCTTTCAGATATAATATAAAAGTTCATTACCATTCAAGTTAAGACTTCACTTTGTTTAGTCTGTTGAAAGGAAACTTTTCTTTGAGGTTTTTACACTGAATTGTTGACTTGATAATCTAACCTCCACCCACCCCCCCCATCCCCAATTTAAATCAATCAGAGCTGGTGTAGCAGCTTAATCTACTTAGTGTTTTTCCCTGGAAGTTTATAGATTGATACATAAATTATTATACCATTGGAGCCTCAGGGAATCATGCTGTGGTGTTGGTTTTTATAATAGGAAGATAAGCATTCAAGACATATTCTTCTGAAGCTTAACCTTTTCAATTCTGGGCCCTTCCATTTAAACACTTGCAGAAGTAGGATAAGAAAGTAAAGATCCTCAAAGCTATTACAGACAGATAGGGGCTTCATGAAAGTATATTGCAAAGTATACTGCTAGATTATTGATTTATTTTGAAAACAAGAGTTTAAAGCAGGGCCAGCCTTAGCCCAGAGCAAGAGCTAGAGGAGTCAACATTGAAGGGTCAGAGTTGGAGGAATGCAGGAAGATATCTAGGTGGACCACTTAAGGAGATTTGAGCTACCTCAGGGCATCTCTGGTCCAAGTTCACTCCACATACAAGACCCTTCTCAAATTAACTCTAGGAAAAATAGTCACAGCTCAAAAATACCTGTATACTCCACGTTTAAGAAATATTGGGTATAGAAGAGCATAGGGTATCACAGAAGATTTTTTTGAAGGATCAAGAAGACCTGAGTTTAAATGTGGCCTCAGATACTTTCTAACTGTGTGACCCTGGGCAAGTCATATGATCTCTATCTCCTCAGTTTCCTGAACTGTAAAACAGGGGAAATGATAGAACCTACTTCACAGAATTGTGGGGATCAAATGAAATAATATTTGCAAAGTACGTAGCACAGTGCCAGAGGCATATAGTAGATATTTAATAAATGTTTCTCCCCCACCTCTTTATAAGGTTTTTAGTTTTAATAAACTCAGAAACAAAAGTACACAAGCTTCCAAAAATCAACATTTGAAGAATAATTAATTTTTAATTTCTATAATTATTGTTATTTCTTATTAAAACTCAATATATTATCTTTACATTCTCACTGCATGTATCCATTAGGTAATTGTATGCAGAGTCACAATACTGTCTTATTCCAGCCTAAGTAATTTAGTGAAACTTTCAGAGGCCAGAGTCAGGCTCTATGAAGATCTTAACATTCTAGAAACTTGGCCTAAACCTAATAAGATGGATTTTAATGGAGATAAATATACTCTTATACTTTGGTCACCAAACAATCACCTTCACTGGTGCAAGATGGAAGAATCATGGTAAGACTATATCATTCTGGAAAAGGACTGAGTGTTGGGGAGAATTATGTGGGCTAAAAGTTTAATATGAATCAACCATGATATATATTTTTTAAAAGCCAAATAAGCCATTTTGGGCTAAATTAATAGAATCATTGGTTTAGAAATAATTGAGTGATGATATTCCTATTACCCTGCTACTTCCCTGTTCAGTCAACATTGTGGGTGTTATGTGTGGGTCTTTTCTTAAGACATTCATAAACTGGAAAGTATTCAAAGGAGGGCACCCCAAATGGTAAAAAAGGCTGAAGTTGGGTCTGTGCCATATAAGGAGCACTTGAAAGCACTAGAAAGGATTAGCCTAGACAGGACTTAGGATAGAAATGATGTCTGATTTCAAGTATCTGAAGAACTTTGAGGTGGAAAAAGGATTAGGCTAATTCTATTTAGCCTTAAAGGAAAAAACTAGGAACACAGCTACATATTCAAAGAATCAGATTTCCCCTTTATTTCTGGAAAATTATAATGATTTCATTGTTGTTGTTGTTGTTGTTGTTGTTGTTGTTGTTGAGTTGTTTCAATCATGTCTGACTCTCCATGACCACATTTGAGGTTTCAAAGATACTGGAGTGGTTTGTGACTTCCTTCTTCATATCATTTTACAGATGGGGAAACTGAGGCAAACAAGGCTAAGTGGTTTTCCTAGAGTTTTACAAGCTAGTAAATGTCTGATGTTCGATTTGAACTTGAGTCTTCCTGACTCCAGGCTTGGCATTGTATCCACTGGGCACCTAGCTGCCCATCTATAATGATTAGAGCTGTTTAAAAGTTATAATCCCATCATTGTAGATACTTAATCAGAGGCCATCTGACCACTTCTCAAGTATGTTATGATGGAAATTCTTCCTCAGATATCGATTAGAATAGTCGCTGAGGTCCTTCTCAACTCAAAAACTCAGTGATTTTGTGAAGTGTTTGAATCTTTTCTTTTAAAAGTTCGTGATAGTAATCTATTGCATTTTTGTATTTTTTTAAAAATGAGAAATTTGGCTGATGATAATAAGTAGCCTCTGTGACAATGAAGGTTGAGAAAGTGACTGAACAGAACAGTATATGTTTCCAGATGACCTTTATTTGGGTTGTTATTGAGTAGCTGCAAATAGGGATTTTTCTAAACTAACAATGTAAGCAAATAAAAGAGAAATAATATTTTTTAATTCAAATGGAGAAAGAAGCACTGAGTGTGGAGAGAAAATACATTGGCCTTAGAGTCTGGAAACCTGGATTCACTACTCCCAAACTGCAAAGAGAGAGGGCTGAGTAAGAGAACAAGGACCCCAGTTATGTTAGGCACTATGCTAAGCATTTTTTATTTTTCTAAATTTTTTTCAATTTAACATTTAATAATTTTTATTTTTAGAAAAGTTAACATGGTTACATGATTCATGCTCTTACTTTCCCCTTCGCCCCCTGACCTTCCTCCCCCCCACATAGCCGATGCACATTTCCACTGGTTTTAACATGTATCATTGATCAAGACCTATTTCCAAATTGTTGATAGTATTTTTTAAATCTTACCTTGTTTAATCCTCACAACAACCCTAGGAGGTCAGTGCTCTTAAAACCCTTAACTTACAGATGAGAAAACTGAGACAAAAAGGTTAAGTGACTTGCCCAGAGTCATACAGCATTGTCTAGATTTGAACTTAAGTCTTCCATTCTCAAGACCACCCTAGCTGCCTTACATGGCCTTGAGCAAGTTACTGAAAACCTCCCTGCATCTCTTTCCTCCCCTGTAAAAAATGAGGAAGTTGAACTAGATGATCTCTGAAGTCCTGTTTGGTTTTTCAATTCTATGGTGACAACATACACATGTTCATCACCTACATATTTTAAACATTATTTTGGAGAACAATGCAGTGATTTTGAATGCTTCAGCTTGCTAGAGGAAAATTTATTTAAAATATGAAGCATAAATTCAAAGGATCTTTAGGTAATCCAAATGATCCTCAAAAAAAACATTTTAAAATTTAAAGAATGCAAACACAGTACAGATTAGATGTTTATTCTTGTTAGTATATTGTGCCCACATTAAATGTCTGATAGAGTTGTGTTTGTATGCTATATGTCTAGGCCAAAGTACTTTTGAATACCTTGTAAAATCAAGGACTGCAGAGCATTTATGTCCTTTATAAGACTTAAAGTATGATATTGCTCTTTTAAATTTTTCTCCAGGGCTAGAGTTATTGGGTCTTTTTTTTTTAAATAAAATGTTATTGGCCATATGTATTATTTCTTTGATGCCAAGTTCTTAGCCAGGAATACAACCTCTGATCAAAACATTGTTCTTGTGCAAAAATAAGAATCACTTTATAGTCACCTGTTTTATCAGACAATAGCCAGGAATTCATTGTGGTTTGAAAAAAATGGGGACACACTGCCTCTACTTAAATTCAGCAATATTATGGGTTAATCAGGATTTCATAGGCTGCTCTAGGAACCCTGATAACATAGATTCTCTGGAAAATTGCATTTCATATTCCAAACAACCCTGCAATGAATCACTTCAGGAAACCTGACCTGTTTTCAAACTGGACACAGAGGATCCCATTTGGGTGTCCATTTTGACTTTGGCCATTTGCTAATAGGACCTACAATCCTCTTACTTTACACTGACACCTGGTGGGTAGAAAAAAATGATTTGCCTGGAGCACCAAAGATCTTGTAACTGCAAATGATACCACAAGATCTTTTATAGAAATAAGTGGGTTTTAAAAAAATAATATTCAACTTCATCTCTGATTTCCAAAAGAGGATTTGAAAGTGAATGTAATGATGAAAGTATCTATAATTCAATCAGTGTCTGGCAAAGCTTCAATGGGACAGATTGGCTGCTTCTTGGAGGTGTGGTGCTGTGGAGTATCTTCAGAATCAAATAGCAATCATTTCAAGCAGTGTGCTTAATGCTTTCTGTATTTAATGTAACTGAAATGAGAGTTTTACCTGCCTAGCCTGGACTCCAATCCCATAAAGTATTAATGACCTTGACTTGGATCATATGTAAATTTTACCTTGTAGACAGACATGAAGTAAGAATACTTTCTAAAATGCTCAGCAGGGAGCAGTTTGATATTAACAAAGAGATTGATGAGATGGCCAAATAGGTTCCATCCATCTTTTATGCTTTTTCTCATTTGGAAAGATAATACTTTGAGTCCTGAAAATGTCTATGCAGATCTGTCTCTATTGGGGCTATAATTTAACACCAGAATCCTACATGCCGGACACACGTGGCAAAATGGAGCATGTACATCTAAAACCCAGACTTTAAAGTCCTCTCTAATCTGGTCCTGTCTTACAGAGTTAAACATATTCACAGCTCCCCTAAATGTATTTTCTCCTCTTGTCGAGCCAATCTCTTCAGTCTCCTCTTCTCATGACAAGTTCATTTCCACTTCAGTGCCTTTGCAGGTGTTATTTACCTCCACATTTTCAAATCTTCCCCATTCTAGAAGGGTCAGATGAAGTCCTGTCTCCTCCATGTAGTTCTCCATCAATCTTTCATTCTCCATAGATCTCCAAGTCTTCTATATTTTATAGCATTTACTGGATGTACCTCACAGTTTAGTACCCAATCATTCTTGAGGGCAAGGTCCTCAGTCTATCTCAGGTCCTCCCTCTTTCAATTTAATCTATGTACAAGATAGTACTTGCTGAGAGAGCTTTGGATGCCAGATCATGCCTCCAGGTGATGCATTCAGGAGTTCTCAGTCAGCCTTTTGAAGCTACTGTAAGCTTCACCTTTCTACTTTATCTCCTTCTTCTTTGCTACCCACATTACTTGGGATACAGTAGAAAGGGAAGAGGGTAAGGTTGAAATCAATGCATAAACATTTGAGTTTCAGTAAAGTTTCTTTTCAGGGCTTGAGGGGCAGGGAGTGCTAGTGGTGTCAGAAACAACCTTTTTGCTTCTGAGATCCAGCGTTAAAGAGATCTAGCCTAGAAGCCAGTTAAAATATCGTACCATAAATCACATTTATATAGGCTAACATGAATTTCCTTGTATAAATGTTCAACTTTGGATCTATATTCCAGGTAGAGGTAGGACCTCATTCTGATGTAACCAACTGTAGAGGAAGTTGCTAATGTACTTTCCTTAATACTATCATCATCAGGGTTCAGTCACCCATGGGACACGCTAAGGAAGAATCACAGGGAGAATTCAGATGAGGAGCCAGTCAGTAGAATTCTCTTGTATTGGGCAACAGACCAGCATCTGCAGATACAATCCTACAATTAAATATGGCTTCAAGAGGCAAAGGGGCTACTAGTAGGCAATAGGTGGAGGTTCAGCTAATTCAGGACCTTGTTATGGGGTCCTAGAACTCAGGACTCTAGATTGCAAAGACTTTGAGGGTAAACTTAAATCATAATAATGCAATCCAAAAAATTGGACCACTTTGCATCCATCAATTATCACTTTCTCTTATGCATTTATAAGCTTAAAAATTAACATACATTAACTCCAAGTATTATATTTTATAAAATTTATTAATAATAACTTGAAGTAAAGGAAAATAAAAAGCTAGAGTAAAGAGGGAGCTAACCCACCCACGGTCACAAGAGAAGAGAGCGGAGTTACACACCACTTATTTACCAAATGTGAGGACTCAAAGTGGACAAAGGGGAAAGGATTCTGGGAGATGAAGTCCAATGGTACAAAATTCTATTTACACATTCAGTATTGTGTTGGATCATGTGGAGGTTATCTCATGGAAGATTCCTGGCAATGCTAGGAGGCAGCATGAGCTAGTAGAAGGAGCCCTGATTGGGAGTTATGGTTTCATGGTTCAATATTGACATGTATCTAAATGGGATTAGGGAGGTGAACAAAATGCTCCTTAAGGTAACCAGATGTGAAGCAGCTGAGTGTTACTGTAGGTAAAGTGCTAGACCCAGAATCAGAAACCTGTGTTCAAGTCTAGTATCAAACACTGGTTGAATCCCTTAACTGCTGCCTGCCTCAGTTTCTTCAGCTATAAAATGGGGATTATGAGAGCACCTACCTCCCAAGTTTGTTATGAAAATCAAATGATATATTTATCAATCATTTAGAACACACCCTACACAAAGATGCTTAATAAATGTTTGTTTCTTTGTTTCCTCCCTCCCTGCATCCCTTCCTTTCTCCCTTCTTTCCTTCCTTTCTTCCTTCATTCCTTCTTTCTAATAAAACAATTGTTTTAAACCCTTACTTTCTGTCTTATAATCAATTATAAGAATCAGTTCCAAAGCAGAATAGTAAGGGCTAGGCAATTGGAGTTAAGTGGCTTGCCCAGGGTCATACAGCTAGGAAGTATCTAAGGTCCATTTGAACTCAGGATTTCCCATCTTCAGGTCTGGTGCTCTATCCACTGAGAATCCCACTGCTCACAAACCATTTTTTTTTTAAATATCCTGATGCTATTGGGAGTTTTCTTGGCAAAGTTCCTGGAGTGTTTTGCCTTTTCTTTCTCCAGCTCATTTTGCAGTTGAGAAAACTGAGTCAGAGTTGAGTGACTTACCCAGGGTCACACAGCTAGTAAGTGTCCTAGACTAGATTTAAACTCAGATCTTCCTAACACCAGGCCAAGTGTTGGATCCACTGCACCAGCCAGCTGCCCATACAATTACATTTCTAAATACCATGACTCATGACCATCTTGGGGCTAAGTTCCTTATTTCTATTTCCACTGCCTGAATATGAGGTCCCACATTTTGGCAGACATGATCCATTAAGTGGAGGTTAAGTGACATTATTTATGAAGGTTAGAAGGCCAAATGATCAGAGAGCCAAGCAGATTCTTAGAAGCAGCTACATGTTCAGTCCAGTTTGCCTTGATGGTTATGGCTAGTAGGAGGCAACTGAATAGGGCTCTACTGCCAACATACAACAGCATGGGAGATATTTTTTTTCAACCTTAAAAGGTTGACCTATATACATGGCAATATACAGCTACTGAAAACTCCACAGTGTGTCAAGCCTAGCAATGAGAACATAAAAGACATAATCCTGGCTGGTTGAGTGTTTATCTTCCCCAAGAGATAGCCTGGAAAGAGTTCTCCTGGCTTTTAATCTTTCCTTTAATTCTGTTCCTCTCTCATTGTTTTCCTGCCACATTCTTTACCTCCTTACTAATTGCCCCTGCTGGTTGTTTTGGCATTTAATTAATGTTACATTTTATTGCATTTGTACCCTGGGGGACATTCAAGCAGAGGGCTGCATTTTAAAAGTACCCAATAAACATTTCCTCTTAGTCATCATCTGGGCATTGCACAGACTTTCAAAGTTTTCTCCATCTCCTCTTTGTTCTTTTTGACCCTTAAGATCATCCACCTGAAGTGGAGATAAGAAGACACTACAGACCAAAGACAACACCATATTTTGCTTTTTTAAAAAAAGGCTCCTTGTTGCTCCACACAGCAGAGGGGAGAGGGAGCATGGCTCCCCTTTATATAGGGCTTTACAATTTACAAAGCACTTTGCTATCAATGGCTCTGTAAGACAGAAAGGATAGACAGATGCAGTTGAGGGATATAGTGTGCCAGGAGGACTAGCACTTCTGATGCAAGGGCTTGCTGAGCTCTTTTCAGGGATGCTTTCTTCCTTTGGTGTCCATCCTGCCCCCCTGCTCCTCCCTTTGTTTCTAAGAAGCCCTATGGAACATGCACAGTGGCTACACTCCAGTTGGTACATAGGCTAAACAGGTTGAGGGTAACCTACAAATCTCTCAAGCCATCAGTGAGTTATGGGGTTGTTCTACCTCAAGCGTGTGAAGACTTCCCCGAGGGGAATGGGTAGATGAGAACAATTTGTTCCAATGGCCATAAGGCAGTTGAAGCAGGCACTGTGGAACACTGAGAGCTTGATCACACTTTGAAGACTCCAAGGTTATCCACTGCATCTCGGGTCATCACTAGTCATCCTGACTTTTGTCTTACCACTGGATTGCAATGACTTTGGAAGAGAGAATAAGGCTGATGACTTTGTGCAACTCTGCCTCATTTAAATCTAATTCATTTGCAAGTCAAGACATCACTCCTGTACTCTTCAAAAACTAAATATGAAAATAACAAATACAGTTATTATCTTAGGTGAGTGGTGACCACACTTGTGATTTTATTGGCAAGAGGAACACCCGTTGTGGGAATTCCCTCCTCTACTACAAATCCTCTGTGTACCTATAATTTAGGGCTTTAAGGAGCTGCTTGGGTCTCTGAGTGTTTAAAGAATTTGCTTATGATCACATAGCTAGTGTATGTCAAAAGCAGAGCTTGAATATGGGACTTCTAGGTGCACAAATCTTGTTCTTTTTCCATCTCCCTTCTAGTTATTATTATTGTTCTTGGTTTTATTTTTAGATGAACAAATTATTACTATTCCTATTTTACTGATGAAGAAACTGAGGTCTAGTGAGGTTAAATTACTAATTATATAGTCTCATAACTGATAGAGTCCCAGATCTCCTGATAGTTCAATCAAGTCTTTCCCCCCTTATAGCACATTAAGCCTTCAATACTGAAGCTGTAGATGTTTGTTACAGATACCATGGGGAGGTATTTAGTGCAGCCAGGAACAGAGGGCAAGAGATCCTGATTTGAGCTTTGCATCCCAATTCTTTTGTACTCCAGCCACTACCCCCTGACTCCACCTACAGTCCTCACTTTGTAAAAAATATTTAATCCAATAAGCTGAGGCTGGTGGAGATCTGGCAAAAGGAAAGCCATTGTCTGCCTTCTGATCACACCTCCAGGTACAGTTAACCCCAGGAATTGCAGCCTATTTGTCACTTGGTATAAACACTATTTTGAAATGGTGAATTGTTAAGATAGCAGGTAGGATGAGCTCTAGAGAGAACTAATAGACTTTGAAATGCAGAATTCAAAAGCTGACCAAACTTAAAAAGAAAGCCTTTTCCTCCTGAAAGCACTGAATAGTAAGGATGAGTGTTACAGGGATACAGAGGTGGGATGGGCTGCAAGCCCCTGAATCTTGGAGAAACCTTCTCTTAATTAAAACAGTCTGGATTGGCCTCACTGGCAAAGCCAGAGACTGCAATGAAGGAACAGTTTGAGGGTGTTCCTCTCTACTAATGTTGCCCTATCTGCTTGAGAATTCCACCATTTTTAATATTTTACTGTTCTTTTTTTCCTACAGTTCTTATTTAAAAACAAATATGGGGGTAGAAGGGTACCTCAGTGAATTGAGAGCCAGGCCTAGAGACAGGAGGTCTGAGGTTCAAATCTGATCTCAGACACTTCCTAGCTGTGTGTTCCTGAGCAAGTCACGTAACCCCCATTGCCTAGCCCCTTACCTCTCTTCTGCCTTGGAACCAATACACAGTATTAATTCCAAGATAGAAGGTAAGGGTTTGAAAACAAACGAACAAATATTAAAAAACCTAGTATAGATAGATAAAACTACTAATGATAGCCAGCACTTATTTAGGACTTTTTGGCATGCAAAATGACCTACCTCTGTTATCACATTTGAGCCTCACAACAACCCTTTGGGATGGTCACTATTATTATTCCCATTGGACAGATGAAAAAATGGAGGCTGAGAAGTTAGGTGACTTGTCCAGAATTATACAGCTTAGGGTTTAAGGAATCAGATTCCACTCTTCCTGACTTCCTGACTCTCTATTATATGCCAAACTGCCTTTCAATTAATATCTTTGTGTGTTTTGAAATGAATTTTTCAAACATAAATGTGTTTTTTAAAATTGGGAGCAACTTGACTATCCATTTGTTTGTAGACAAAAGAATACTGTCCCAGGGCTCAGGAGGAATGGATTTGAAGGCTGATTCAGTCACTAACTAGCCGTCTGATCTCAGACAAGGAATTTAGTGTCTGTGGACTTCAGTTTCATCATCTGAATAATGATGTCTATACTAACCAGTTTCAATATCCAGTAATTCTCAAAAATAATATATTTTGCATTATGATCACTGGTTAACACCTCACCTTGGTGCCTTTGTATAAGATAGAGACCATGCTAATAGTGCTCTCTCCCCTTGTCTTCATCTTGGAAGACCAGTCTCCCAGTTGTCCGTCTCCATAATGCTACCATCTTCCATGGACTCCTTTCTATATAAGTTTTGTATTTATTTACACAGCCACCACTTTGTTTCACTCGAGTTCTTATTGACTTTTGACTAAATCATTGGAACAGCCTCTCCATTAGTCTCTCCCTCTCCTTTGGAGTTGTCCACACAGCTGTTAAAGTGGTTTTCTTAAGCAAAGGTCTGACCTTGTAACTCTCTGACTTAATAAATTTCAGTGGCTCCCTGAAGCCACTAGAATAAAATCTAAATTTCTCTCTTTAACTTTTAAAGCCTTTCACAGTCCTCCCCCAACCTCATTTTCCTGCCTCATCCCTTCCTATACTCTGCAGTCCTGCCAAATTGCCCTTTTCTCTGTTCCCCACACATGACACTCAAATCTCCCATCTCTATGCTTTGGCACTCTCTAGTTGTTGTTCAGTCATTTCAGTGATGTCTGACTCTTTCTGACCCTATTTGGGGTTTTCTTAACAGAGATACTGGAGTAGTTTGCCATTTCCTTCTCTATCCCATTTTACAGACGAGGAACTGAGGCAAACAGCGGTAAGTAACTTGCCCAGGATCACATAGCTATGAAGTGTCTGAAACCAGATTTTAACTCATGAAGAAGAGCCTTCCTGATTCCAAACCCAGTACTCTAACCATTGAACCACCTAGCTGTCCAGCACTTTCTTAGTCTCCATGCTTAAATATATTGCCACCCTTCCACATAACAGAATCCTTTTCTTCCTTCAACACTTAGCTCAAACCTTTACATCAAATCCCAACTTCTTGGACCCTCCTTTCCAAAGTACCTTATGTTTGACTATTTTGAATGCATATGTATCTTTATTTTTAAATAAGATAATGTATGGAAACACTTTTCAAAGCCTAAAGCACTCCTTGAATGCTGCCTGTTATTATGTAGTTAGATATGTTCTTGTTAGAGACTGTTTCATTTTGCTTTTGCAGACCCATACAGTGCTCAGCAACTATTAGGTACTTAAAAATTATTTGCTGAATTGTTGAGATAATAAAATAACCCAAATAATCATTTGAAAGTCATATTCGTATACAGTGTATTTCCAAAGATCCTAGAGCTTTTGAAGAGCTCTCTCTTTCTTATATTTAAAATTGTATTTCTTCTTCCTAGCATCCTGCCTTGAGATCTAGTTTGCCCAAAAACAGACGGAAAGGCAGAGGTTAAGGAAACTTGTCCAAGTGCATACGGCAAGTCTATGTTGCCATTTCAAGTAGTCTTGGCATCTGTTTTGCCTCCAGTTGATAGACATTTTAAGAGAGTATACACATCCACACAGATCATTCACTAATGCTGAGACAGTAAGTGGGAAGAAAGAACTGGAGTTTCTAATCCTTGATCGTCATAAGCCCACTTTTCCCCTTTTTATGCTAAATGATTATGGTCTATATGGGGAGAATGAGTGAATCTTCCCTGTGAGAGGCTGACATAATCAGTGTTGCTGGCTTCTCCTCTGCTTTCTGAGACAGATTTATGAATTCTCCCTGCCACCTTGTGGCCAGCATCTTTCATTTTAGAAACTTTTTGTTTTTCTGTACAGAACTGGCAGAAGTTCCATCTGGATATCTGTCTAATTGCACAACAGAAAGATAATCATTTCCGAACCTGATCGGATATCAGATCGGGGATTGTGATGATAGATGGCATTGAAAGAAACTAAATGTACATTTCCAATTCAAGGTCTGTCTCTCATTCAGTGAACACCTTACAGTGGCAATGACAGCCACAATAGAAAACATCTAGCCCAACCTGCTTATTTTATAAATGAGGAATCTAAGACCCAAAACAGTAAAATGAGTTGCCCCAGGTTAAACAGGTAGTTAATAGCATAGCCTATGACAAGAATTGAGTTGTGACTCCCAATGCTCTTTGTTAATAAGATAGTCCTCTAGTTAGTGCTCTAGATAGCGCACTAGGTCTGGAGTAAAAATACCCAAGTTCGAATCCAGCCTCAGACATTTACAAAGCTGTGTGACTGTCATTTAACCTCTTGTTTCTTCTATTGTAAATCGTAATCATAACAGTAACCATCGTAACAGTGATCATAACAGTAATCATAACAGCAACCATCTCATGGGGTTATTGTGAGGATCAAATAAGATAATATTTATAAAGTGTATTACAGTACCTAGTGGCTGGTACTACTTAATAAATACTTTCCTTCCTTCCAAATGCATTTCTCACAATAAAATTCCACAAAAGTCCCCATCAAGCTTTTTCTCCCAATATTTTAGAATGAGGCGTGTTCATTTTTTAAAGTTGTCTCAGACTGACAGGATATCCTGAGAATGATGTAAAACAGAAGAAAAAATTTTCTAAATATCCAAGAAAAAAATGACTAAAACAAGGTATATGAAAAGTGCTCTAACTAGTCAAGTGCAATTCAATACAATGACCAGTGTTGGGCTGAAAGTTAGGATAGATGACAAAACACATTCCCTTCCTCAACCCCCATCTTGAAAAAGTTTAATGGGGCCAGGGAGGGCTCACAGGTGCAGAATTTTGTATACACAGCCAGATGCAGTTTCAAAGATTAGGAGAGTTAATGTCTGCATTTTAGGAAAATCAGAGGCAACTAAGTGGATATAATACCATTCTCGGAAGCAGGAAGATTTGAGTTCAAATTTGGCCTCAGATACTTAGTGTCACCCTGAACAAGTCATTTAACTTCTATTTGTCTCAATTTCCTTAACTGTAAAATCTGGATGGTAATAACATTTGCCTTGAAGGATGATTGTGAGGATCAAAAAATATAATATTTTAAAGTATTTAGCACAAATTCTGGCACGTAGTAAATACTATATAAATGCTAACCGCTGTTGCTGTTATTTCTAAATCATTTTGGTAGTTTTGTGGAGGATAGATTGGAGTAAGGAGAGGCTTGAACCAGAGCAAGCTCTTACAATATTCAAGATGACATGTTTTGAGAGTCTGAATTTGGATGGTGGCTGTTTGAAGAAAGAGAAAGGACAGATGGGAGAGGTGTTTTGGAGGTAGAAATGACAAGATGAAGAAACTACTTGGATATGTGTCTTGAGGGAAGATCAGGAGTCAAGGGTAACTCCAAGGTGGAAAACTAGAGTAAAAAGAAGCATAACTAGTATTTTTAATTTTTTATTTTATTGCTTCCATTTTTATTTTTATTCTGAATATTTTCCCTTAGTTACATATTTCATGACTCCTTAATATGAGCTTGACTTCTTCAGGTTGATTGCTGAAATTGTTTTTCAGCCAGGTGAAGATTCAGCTTAGCTGGCCCTAAGTAACAGGTTTTACATTATTCATTTCTCATTCTTTTTTTTATTTTTATTTTGAATATTTTCCCCTAGTTACATATTTCATGTTCTTTCCCTCTCCCCCAAACCTCTCTAAAGCTCCCCTTAGCCAATGCACAATTCCACTGGGTTTTACATGTATCATTGATCAAGACCTAATTCCATATTATTGATAGTTGGACTAGAGTTATCGTTTAGTGTCTACATCCCCAATAATATTCCCAGCAGCCCATGTGTTCAAGCAGTTGTTTTTCTTCTGTGTTTCTCCTCCCACCATTCTTCCTCTGAATGTGGCTAGTTTTCTTTTTCATAAATCCCTCAGCCTTGCTCTGGATCCTTACATTGCTGCTAGTAGAAAAATCCATTATGTTAGATCGTACCACAGTGTATCAATCTCTGTGTACAATGTTCTCCTGGTTCTGCTCCTTTCACTCTGCCTCAATTCCTGGAGGTCTCATTCCAGTTCACGTGGAATTCCTCCAGTTCCATAATTAGTATTTTTAACTGAAATAGAAAGATCAAGAAAAGGGGTGGATTTGGGAGGAAAGATAATGGGTTCTGTTTTGACCATATTGAGTTTGATATATCTCTAGGGCATCCAGCTTGAAATGTCCAATAGGTAGTTCATGCTCTGAGACTAGAGTTCATACTCAGTTTCATCTACATGGATAAGATAAATCCATGAGAGCTGATAAGTCTCTAAATGAATGTGTTTATAGTGAAAAGAGGTCCAGGACAGAACCTTGGGATAGACTCACAAGAGACATAGAAAGGTTGATGATCTGGCAAAGGGGACTAACAATGAGTGATCAGGCACATAGGAGAGCTAAGAGAGAGCAGTATGTTAACAATCCAAGAGAGCATTGTTAACAGCAGCGAATGCTGAGAAGAAATGAAGAAGGGTGGAAATTGAGACAAGACCATCCAATTTGGAAATTAAGAGGCTTTTTGTTAACTTCAAGTGAGTGAAAAATAAATGATAAAGAAGAGGTCAAGAACCTGGAATGTTGAAAGAACACTAGCTTCTTCCATATATATAAAGAAGTTCAGAAGAGAAATTGGGATGGAGTGATAATAATATAATTCTTCTAATTCATACTAACTCATCCTACACTATTCACTCTTTCCTACAAAAGAAAAAAAAATGTGTTGGGGGGGGCGGGGCAGGAGGAATAAACAGTGAGGAGCAATTACCAGGCACTGCCCTGAGGTAGAAATCAGCTTGCTCAGCAGGTGTAAGTGCCTGAGGCAGGTTAGATTATATCTGCTTTGAAGGGACAACTCTTAGTGTAGCCATGAATGGCCAGTTGTGTGTATGAGTGTTTCAGAGGGGGATGACATCTGTATTGAAGGGGTAGCACAGTTGGAGACAAATCCAATATTGAGAATGGGGAGAAGGCTATGTTTTACACATAGATATAACCTAGGTCAAATTGCTTATCATCTTAGGGAAAGGAGAGGGAAGGAAAGGAGGGAAATATTTTGGAACTCAAAATTTTAGGGGAAAAATGTTTACAATTGTTTTTACATGTAACTGGGAAAAAACAAAATATTATATTAAAAATAGAAAATGAGGAGGAGGGAGAGAATATACAACCTTTCCCATTCTCTAATTGCCTAATCACTCCCTCCTTAGGATCATTCCACAGTCCTGCAAAACCAACTTTGGAAACCCTTGCACTTAGGGGAAAATTTCACAAGGGGACTGATTTTAGCCAACTACTAGAGCCCTCAGAGCATTAGAAGCATTATGTTAATTCCTCAAGTCTCCCTGTACATGCTAATGGATTTTGGATAACTACCTTCATTCAGTCAAAAACCAATAAGCATTTAGTAAATGCCTACTGTATGCCAGCCACTGTGCTAAGACAAAAGCAAATTATTTCCTATTCTTAAGTTTGAAGTGGATGAAAGAAGAAAGCTCTGGAAGTTGTTACCCATTTCACCCTGGGAAAGTCACTTAAATTTTATAAGCTTAACTCTTATTTATGTGCAAAATGAGGCCAAGTGGCGTGGACTAAGTGTTCTTCTAGCTGGAATGTGATGCTGTGGGAAATTATTAAGTTCTCTAATAATTAAAGTATTTGAGATGGGGTTGAATGGCCTTCTGTCAAAGACGGTGTTTAGAAGAGTCTTGAATTGGGTGGGCTGTTGAACTGAATGATTTCTAAGGTCCTTTAAAAGCCTAATATTCAGAGATCAACAGATTGCACACATTCCCATGAGGCCAGGCTTCAGTGTGTTTCTAAGTGCAAGCAGGGTCACTGTGAACCAGCTTTATCAGGTGCTTCCATGTTAGCTCACACTGAAGTCATCCTTACCTCAGTGCTCTAATTGGGGTCACATTTAAGTCACAGAGAATTAATTAATAATGGAATCTTAGGGTCAACCTTGTAATCAGGAAGACCTCAGTTCAAATACTTCCTCTGCCACCTACCAGCCATATGATGCTGACTCAGACCTCTTGATGCCCTTGAGCAGCAACTAGGATGAGAAGTTACAGATGAGTTGCTGACCTGCCATGGTCGAAGGAGTTTCTGCATTGGAATCTCCCTCCCCTGATGAAATGACAGCTTTGGACCCTCTCCTCAGCCCTTGCCCACTCCCTAATTTTTTTTTTTTATGGAGAAAGGAATCCTGAGTCTTGGGACCTCACATGCCTTCCCCCTCTAGACAGGACCCCACACAAACACATACTTACATGCACATATGCAAACATGCATGTTCTATAGACAAGATGGACTTCTGGCAGTTAGAAAACTGTACCCATCTGCCACATTGTTGTCTTTGTAGGGATCAGTGCATCTGGCAGTCGATTTATTAAAAGAAAAAGCCAAACAGCTGTGTGGACACCAAGCCAATAAAGTGTTCTGATTTTAAATAGATCTATTTGTTCAGATGGTACAAATTTGGCCAATTAGAATACAGCTTCTGCCAAGTAATGGTCTCTTTCCTTCCAGTCCCTAGGACAAGAGTCTTGACCTAACTAGAGAGTTTTCTTTCTCAACCTGACAGGCAGATTGAGTTTCTACTCTTTTCCCTTTTACCAATTTTCACGCCCCCTCCCTATCAATTTACTCTCCCTTCTTCTCCCTCCCCTTGCTAATTTCATTTAAAGCTTCAGGCTTACTCACCATCACATGGCTCCCCCTTCTGATTACCTGTGCTGTTATCTATATGCAGGTCAGATCTCATTATGAAAAAAGTAGGTTACAACAAAAATCTTTCAGTGAAGATGTTTTCAAGACTCAGCTGATAGCCTGATTATGAGCAAATTGCTCAAGAGATATTTCTGTGCCCAGTATTGTGGGCATCATGTTACAGGTCCTGTGACATTGCACAATTGATGTCTTTTGGAAGGAAGGAAGGAAGGAAGGAAGGAAGGAAGGAAGGAAGGAAGGAAGGAAGGAAGGAAGGAAGGAAGGGAAGGAAGGCAAAGAGAGGGAGGAAAGGAGAGGAGAGGAGAGAGGGAAGACAGAAGGAAGAAAGGCAGGAGGGAGGGAGGAGAAAAAGAAAACATTTATTAAGTACTTACTGTGTACCAGATACTGTGCTAAGTGCATTACAAATTTTATCCCATTTGTTGCTCACAAGAACTCTGGGAGGTGAGTACTCTCATTATTCCCATTTTGTAATTGAAGAAGCTGAGGCAGACAGAGGGGAAGTTTATTCATGCAGGATCACACAATAAGGAAGTGTCTGAGACTGGATTTGAACTTAGATCCTGACTCCAGGCTCGGGGCTCTATCACTATGTCATCTAATTGCCTAGTTGAGACTATTTGACTAAGGGACAAACCAGTTATTCACATGTGGTATGCCATCTGTGTGCAAGTCAACAAGTTAAAAAATGTTTGAGCATTTATTAAGCACCTGGTATGTGCTAGATGCTGTGGTAAGCACTGCTTGCAATGTCCTATCCTAAACCTTTAGGATAGAAAGAAAAAGAACAAAATCTTGTCTTTAAGGAGTTTCTTCATTTTATAACAAGTGTGTTGCCTTTTATTATGTGATTGACTCCTCTGGAAGCTTAGTGAAGACTATAGATCCCTAATCAGAATTAATATTTTAAATGCACAAAACTGAATATGCAAGATTACTAAAGAAATCAATTATATTGAAATAAAATTATAAAAATATTAAAAAGTCAAATTTAAGGACACAGGTTTAGAACTCCTGGTGGAAAAAAAAAAAGAACACTGGACAAATCTGGTCAGTGTCCCAGGCAACTCTTGAAGTTAAAGATGAAATACTGACCTGGAACAGGCTGCCATGAGATATAGGAAGAACTTTTGTCAACCTCAAAATGTTATAACAATGTCACTGATTACTATTATTAATTAGATTACTACTATTAATTACTATTACTAATTATAATAATCTAGTTATAGCTATAGAAATGGAAGGAACCACAAAAGTCTTCTAGCTCAACCCCTTATTTAAAAGAAAAGGAAAGTGAGGCCAGGGAGATCAAGTTCACTCCTTCAGGGCATTTCTAATCTCATTAATGAATGGAAAGCATTGAGTAGATAATATTTGACTCCAAAGAAAGCATAATAGAATTTTTAGGCAACCTGGCAGGAGAGCAGGAAAGAGATTTTTATAACAACTCAAGTCTTTATTGCCCCTCAGATCATATAATGTAGGAATTCATCCACTTTTCTAATGGGGGTCCCCAGTTTTGCTCTTTAATATTCTCTCCTGAGCTGATTTTTCGATGGAAGAGAGAGGCTCTGAAGTATTTGTCCAGGGATCCTTGAGTACTTAAGTTATGGCCAGTCTCCTTTTAAGACACTTATAAAAGCCATGGCAGATTAGAATTCTCATTCTCACTGCTATATTCCACATATGGGTGGAGAGGGGGTGTCCCATTGATCCCTAGAGTTGTTTTAATGTCATAGAGAACAATCAAACATCTATTAAAAAAGAAAGGCAGCTAGGTAATGCAGTGTTTAGAGCATTGGACCTAAAATCAGGAAAACTTACCTTCCTGAGTTCAAATCTGGTCTCAGATACTAGTTGTATGACCCTTGGCAAGTCCCCTAACTCTGTTTGCCTCAGTTTCCTCATCTGTAAAATGAGTAGAGAAGGAAATAGCAAACCACTTTAGTATCTTTGCCAAAAAAACTCTGAATGGCCTCTCAAAGAGTCAGACACTACTAAAAACAACTCAGCAACACCAAAATAAAGGAAATGAATCAATCATACATTTTACTAAGTGCCAACTAGGTCCACGGAATACAATGACAAAACATGAAACTAAGCCCTTTCCTTAAGAACCTTACTCCTCAAGGCAAGTAGGTGGCTCAGTGGAGAGATTGAGGTCTCAGGTCTCAAGATTGAGAGGTCCTGGGTTCAAATTCAGTTTCATATACTTCCTAGCTATGTTACTTTGGGCAAGTCATTTAATCCCAATTGCCACTTATCACTCTTCTGCCTTGCAACTGATATTTTATATTGATGCTAAGACAGAAGGTAAGGATTTCTGCATTAAAGCTCAAATCTATTTACAACTTAATTCCACAAAACAATCAAACCCCCTAATATTATATTGCATGATTCTAAAAGAGAGAAGAAGAAAGAAGAAAGAAGAAAGAAGAAAGAAGAAGAAGAAGAAGAAGAAGAAGAAGAAGAAGAAGAAGAAGAAGAAGAAGAAGAAGAAGAAAGAAGAAGTAGCTTACCATTCACATTTATGTAGTACTTTTCAGCTTTCAAAGCACTTTTCTCTTGATACCTCAGGGTGGTAGGTAGGATAGATTTCATTATCCCTATTTACAGATGCAGCAAATCACCCACAAAAAGGATGGCTTGTTTCAAGTCTCATGGAGGGTAAGTGGGAGGGCTGAGAACTCAACCCAGGTCCCCTGAATTCAAGTCCATTGTTCACAAGATGCTGTAGAAAGAAAGAAATGGAGAGAGAAATGCTTATGAATGGTTATGTGTGAAATTCTCAGAATGACAGGTTGAATAGGAGGCTTTTTCCATCAGCTATAATTTGTTCAATTGCTTTCCTATCTTAGTGATTTCATATTTTATCTCCACGACTTGGACCTGTCAGCTTGTCCTTGGGGATACAGGTTCTCTTTTCATCTGTGGAGGTTTTTAACGTAATTACTTTTGTTTCAGGGAGCACTTAGACCAGTTTGAAAAATTTCCTACCAAGAGGAGATAAAGTTTAAAAAAGGTTTAGAAAGTATGAATTTGGGAGCCTTTTTGGACTGTCAGAAAAAAAAGCCTCAATGCTTTTTGGGCCCCTTTCCAATCTCTAATTCACAGTAACAGGGAGGTGGGGAGGAGAAGTAGATTTAACCCACTTACTTTCCAGAAACACATAACGCCTTTGGGCCAAAGGACACATTAGGAAGAAATAAAGAAAAAAAAGTTGGGGGAATTACCTGCTCAAACATCTGATTTTAGCTAAAAGTTAAAGAAGCTTTAAGGAATCCTGGCTGGTATATCCATTTAATATTTGTGTATCTCCAAAGCATCTACAAAAGCCATCTTTATATACAAAGTTGATATAGGTGTTTGACATTTAGTAGATAAGTTATGTTTGAGCAAATAGATGGCATAATGGATAGAGAGCCTAACCCAGAATTGGCAAAACTCATCTTCCTAAATTCAAATCCAGCCTCAGAAACTTGACTATCTGTGTGACCATGGGCAAGTCACTTAACCCTGTTTGCCTCAGTTTCCTTATCTGTACAATAAGCTGGAGAAGGAAATAGCAAACCACTCTAGGATCTCTGCTAAGAAAACCCCAAATGGGGTCACAAGGAGTCAGACATAATGGGAAACATCTGAACAAAAATTATCTTTCCAGTACAGGCTTGTAGTGTGACACCAAGCAAATTGTCCAACATCTCCAGACATTAGTTTCCTCATTTAAAAAGAACAGGGATGACAATATAATGAGAATATTACCATTGGTGATGATGGTGATCTCACTTGGTTCCCTTAATGAAGAGGAAAGTAATCTGCATGATGTTTTACATTTAAATGGAACTTTAATAATAACAGTTAACCTTTATATAGCACTTGAAGTTTTCAAAATGCTTTCCAAATGGTAGTTCTTTTGATTCTCACAACAAACATGTTCATTAAGTATCTTTATCATCTCCATTTTACAGATGTGGAAATTAGGGCTGAGCGAGATTATGTGACTTGGTTAAAGTCACCTAGCTAGGAAGTACTGGAGACCAGATTTAAATGTAGATCTTTATTCCAGACCACCATTCTATCCACTAAACATCTCACTACCATGTAGGGATTTTTTCCCCATATTTTAACTCCTATGACCTTCATGGCTACCCTATGAGGTGGGCAGAACAAACAATATTTTTCCCACTTAATAGACCAGCAAAGTGAGAAAGAGTGAAATTAAATGATATTTCTATGGCTAGAAATTCATACCTAGAACCCAATTCCCTGCCTCCTCTCTGCTGTTTCCAGTCAATACTCAACTCAAATGGTGAAATGCTATTGCTAAAGTACCATGTTCATTTTAGTCCTACCATAGCATTCCCCTACTCAGTAAGCTCCAATGGCTCCCTGTTGCCTTTTGGATCAAATACAAACTCCTCTTTTCATATTTAAAGAATTTCCCGATCTGATTTTCAACCTGGCTTATGAAATGAAATGATTTTCATTTGAGCAGCTAGTCACTTTTTAAGGACTGGAGATCCCTTACAACTCCAAATCTATTTTTCTGTTATGAGCAAGATTGCTGGGTAGACTTTGATGAAAGCACCCAGCATTTCAGCAGTAAAAGGAACATAAGTTATTCCTTCCTGGGGTGAACCGATCATGCCACAAGGACCCAGAGCAGGAGCTGTTCAGAGTCCCCAAAAAGCATGGAAGAATGTCTGAATTATTTCTGGTGAAAGGAAAATGAATGATAGGACAATCTATCGGTGCTCCTGGAGGAATTGCAAATGAGCAGTCAGAAAGGTTGTGATAAAAATTATGTCTGGGTGCTCATGGCTGAGAGTACGAGCTAATGAGAGAGGAAAACAAAATCCAAACTCTCCGGTTCAGAGAGAAATAGGAAAGGGAGGTTGCCATCTTGTGGCAAGACAATTTCATTTAGGGAACAGAGAGGGTCCCATGTTCCTGTTGCTTCCAACCTTACCTTCTTCCTCTGTTCCCTCCTTTGCTGATTTAAGGGGATTTGAAGATTTCTTCTAATGATAATAATCCTGCCAGCAGAATGTAATATGCAAATAACTTGGCACTGATTAGAGAGCCAAACTGAGGGTTTTGCAAGGTAAAGCTCAGAGTTTGCCTTCTGATTTGGTCTATGGAGATTTCTTTTTTAACTCCCCACTTAATTCTGCTTTCAGCACCTTGGATAAAATATTTAGTGGAAAAGAAAAGAGAGCAGATGCAGGGAGGGATAAATAGGATTTTGTTTTTAGAATGAGGCCATTTATTTCTGCATACAGAGCTATCAGGCAGGTTATTTATGTGTTTTGCAATTTTCTAGCCCCAAGATTTTTCAGCAAGGTTAGATTTCCCCCCAAAAAAATTCATATATACACAAAATGTGTGTGTGTTCTAATGGGAATTTGGGGGGAGCATCACATCACATTCAGGCACTTATGCTGGCAGAAGTGCTATAAATCTCCAAGCTTAAAGAAACAACCCTAAAAATTCTTTCAAACTATACATCCTATTTGGATCTTTATCCTACTTACGAGAGAAAAGCAAGTTGGAATAATAATTATGCTCAGACAGTTAAATTAGCAAAATATTCTCTCTGAAATATAACAGATGGCACACAGTCCAGTACGATCCAGAGAATTATCAGGAACCTCCATTCAGACAGTTAGATAAAAGTTTGATTTAGTGGAAAGAACACTGGACTAAAGTCAAGAGACCTGACTTTATTTGGGGTTATATCTTTGCTTTATAGTGTTACTCTAAGCAAATTGCTTAACTTCTCTAGACATCTACTTCCTCCTTTATAAATAATGAGGACAACAATATGATAATGATGTTAATGATATAATAATAATAAGAGCAACATTTAAATAGTACTTATTGTGTCCTAGGTTCTGTGCTAAGTGCTTTACAATTATTATCTTAATTGGCCCTTCCCCTGGTGGTAGGCACTATTTCCCCCATTTTACAGATGAGGAAACTGAGGAAAATAAAGAATAAGTGATTTGCCCAGGATTACAAAGCTGGTAAGTGTCTGAGGTTGGATCTGAACTCAGGTCTTCCTGACTCCAAGGACAGTAATCTGTCCACTTTACAAATAATCTGCCCCAATAATTGCTAATATTGAGAGCTGATAAAAGTTGCTATGTATACGGTACTATAAAGTTTGCAAAGTACTTAATGAATATTATCTCATTTGATTCTTACAACAACCTGCAAAGGTGATGCTATTATTGTCACCCCCATTTTACAGATGAGAAAACTGAGGCAAACAGAGATTAAGTTACTTGCTTAGCCAGACTCACATAACTAGTAAGAGTCAGAGACGAGATTTAAACTGAGGTCTTCCTATTAAGGGACTTAGAAGTTAAGGAAACACCATGAAAATGCATAAGGTTAAACAAATGTAAAGAATTATTATACCTACCGAGATTTACAAAGCATAAGACAAGGAATTGTCATAGTAGAAAGTGCAATGGACCCCAAATCAGGATCCTATGATCAAATCGCAACCCTAATACCAACTTTGTGACCTGGGACCATTCATTTAAGTGTTCTGGGCCATCGGAGGAAACCAAAGGGCTTGGATAACCTCCAAAGTCCCTTCTAGCTCACAATTCTAAAATTTTGGGGAAAGTGTAGTAAGTATGGGATAAAGAGATAAATGTGTAATAAGAGTAGGAAAAGCCAGTAAGCATTTCTAGCATTCTAGCATCTAGACTTGTGGGGATTCTTAATGTAGGGTCCATGACCTTGTTTTTTAAAAACATTCTTTGAGTGTATTATAATTGTTTTTTAAACACCTGCATTTTATTTTATACATTATAAAAATTAATCTAACAAAGGGTCTACCGACTTCACTGGACTGCCAAAAAAGGTCCATGATTCCAAATAGACTAAAAAACTCATGATAGAGTTAGCCTAGGGAAGGTGAATTCCAGGTAGGAGGGGGTTGCAGGGGAAGGAGGGAGAAGATTAATACAAAAGTGAATGAGTTCCCATGGCAATATTAAATAATGCCTATAGGCTAAAAGTGATTGTAGCTCATCCCTTCTTTCCCTGGAGAGGCAGCTGAGCTATCCACCTGAGTTCTGTATGCACTAAAATCACAACTTTAGAAACAATCAATTAACCAACATTTAACAAGAGCCAACACTACGCTAGACACTGGAGATAGAAAGACAAAACATGATCAAGTCCCTACTTTGAAAGCCTTTGCATTCTTTGAGAAGAAACAACTCACATATCCATGTCAGTAAATTTTTAAAAAGACACCAAAGAATATACCAATGTTGCCCAATTTGCCTAGATTTTTCCTGGGTTGGGGTAGGGACAAGGTATGGATGGTAAACAACTTTTCCTACTATTCCTTCGATATGCCTTCTAGCAATCCCATTGGGGAGAATGCTTCCAAGAACTTGATTCTTCACTAGGAGGGGAGAGAGGATTCTCTATTCTTCACAAAGAAATGCTATGAGTTTTCTTATGTAGTAACATCTGAAAAATTGTGTGCCATTCTTTTGTGAGGGCACTTCAGTGGGGCCCAATTGATTCGGGATCTGGCTGGAAAAACCTCTTTGTTTTTAGTTCCCTACCACTCTCCAGGTGATCCTATCACATCCATTCTCCTTTGGGAACACCTTCTATCAACCCTGGAAAACTATCGAGATCTTCCTGGAGATTTTGACTGTGACTGCCTAGTAAGCTCTTAGCACTAGAATTGTTTAAATTCATAGGTTTTGCTGTGTTGTTTTTTTTTTTTTTAAGTGGAAACTACCTTGAGGTAAGAAGACCTGAGTCCTACAGTAAGCAAGAATATTTGCTCTCTATGTGGACATAGGAAAATGATTTCACATTTCAGCACTTCAGTCTCCTTATCTGTAAAATGGGACTGATCATACTTGTAAGCTACCTCACATATAATCAAGACACCATACCCAAAAATGAAGGGGGAAAGTCCCACATACTGTAATATAAATGAGCTTTATTTCTTTAACTCTTTGCTTAAAAATCATTATAATCATTACTCTCTTCCTCTGACTGACTTCTCATGGGGCCAGAGCCTGGGTTGTTTGGTTTTTGGGTTTGTTTTTTTTTTTTGGTTAATTCTAAAGGGCTCTATAAATATGAGTTATTGTTGTGCCTGCTACAGTAATTTTACATTAAAGAAATCAGGCTAGATAATTTGTTTAAGTTGACACAGCAAGACAGAGGCAGGGGCATGCCTAAAAACTAGGTTTAAGTAAGTCCCTCTCCTTAGTTTCTCCCATAATGCAGCTGGTGGCACTGAGCCTAAAGTCAGGAAGACCTGAGTTCAAATTTTGTCTCAGATACTTCTTAGCAGAGTAGCCTGAACCACTATTTTCCTCAGTTTCCTCAATTGTAAAATGAAAATAATAATAGTGCCTTTCTTGCAGGGTTGTTATGGAGGTCAAATGAGATGATATTTATTAAAAATGTTTAGAAAGTGTCTAACATAGTAGGCACTACACAAATGATTATTCCTTTCCCCTACCCTTCCGTTTTCTCCATTGTATAAAATGAACAGCTGGGATTAAGTAGTTTGAGATTCCTTCCATCTCTAAATCTATTCCCTTATGGGACTCAAATAGATTTTAAGCCCCTTGAGGGCAGAGAACATATCTAGTACCTTTTTATATCTCCATTTTAGCATAGTGGGAGCGATATGATCTTTGTTATTAATGACAAAAAATTATCAAATCAGATCTTTTTAGGAGTAAGGAAATCTGTAAAACAATGGCAGAGAAAATAAAAAATACCTTGGCTTTGCTCAACTGTGTAGAATGGCACAGAGACATTACAAGCCCACAAAGAGTCATTCTACCTTAACTGAAATACCTCGGTCTTCCCATTGGTTCTGTGAAGGGTAAAAAGTTAATTTCTCCATAGAGTTCCATTGAAGACCAAATTTTTAATTGGCCCTGTATCACTAGATCTTCATTTGCATGCCAACTCTATCTAGCTAGTGGCATGGATATTTTAATTTCACTCTAAAAACTGGGCACAAAATCATAGAACTATTCAATTTAAGTGCCAAAAAGGACTTTAGAGACCATTTAGTCCAACCCCCTCATTTAATGCATGAGAAAACTGTGTCCCAGACCCATAAAGTGATGTACTCAAAGCAACAAAAAATGTCTTACCTCACAAATCTAGGATTTCAATAATGTTTCTTGATGAGCCCCAAGATTCTGGTGAAAGCAAGAAACAGTATCTAATTCTATCCTTTGGTGTTACCTCCAAGGATTTGGTAGAGATCAGTGCTTTGGTAGTTAAAGTCATGAAGCTAGTACTCTGGGGTTCTCTCATAAGATGAGTTTGAAAACAAACATAATAATATATTATAATGTATGAATCAATATGAATGAATTCACAGTAGCATTTAGGAGATCTCTAAATTTTTTTTCAGATTAAGAATACATACCTCACCTCAACTTTAATTCACTATGTTCTTAATCTTGATTTATTAACCCCATCACCTAAAATTAGAGTATTTTAGATCTAGACTTGGAAGGAACTTTAGGGAACATGCAGTACAAATTTCTTATAGGAGGAAACTGATGCCTATAGAGGTTTAGAGTCCTGCTATTGAATCCCATTGTGTTCTTCCCTCACCACCCGAGGGGGCCCCAGGAAGGATGAGAACTGGAACTCCTTGACCTATTTATTCTATCTCCTAGTTAGGGGATGAAGGGAATTGATAATGCTTACAGAAGAGAGATACAGTCTGTGGAAAGGATAGATTTGGGTATTTGGGGCTTCAGTTGAAGGGAGAATTCCCTTAGAAGTGCTAAAGGATCCTCAGATTTCAGGCATTTCCAACTCTCCCACCTGCTAATTCCCTAGCTTTCCTTCCCCATTACACCTTCAGTGATAGTAATATAGGAATGAGGAGGGGACCAAAAAAAGAAAAGAGAGAACTCAGATCATTTCCATTTCCAACATCAGAGACATGTCCCACCTCTACCTTCCATCTATTCTGTATTTTGTACCTGTGCTTATTTATACACATTGTTTCTTCCATTACAACATAAGCTTCTTGAGAGCAAGGACTATTTTTGCTTTTTCCTAATATCCCCACTGCTCAGCCTAGTCCCTGATATACAGTAGGCACTTAATAAATGATTTTTAAACATCTGAATATCTATCAAAGCCTGATACGATCTTTTGTCCAACATCCTTCATAGATTTAGAGGCAAAAACACCAGACTTCTAATCCAATTGTTCTACAATGTCTTCTCTCAGTATCACAAGTGAAGGCTCTGGTGGATAGTCAGTGTCCAGCCCCAGAACTCAATGCTCTTAAGTCACCATAGTCATTACCTCCTCTTTGTGTGTCCATGTGTCAGGAATGGACCACAGGGAGAGAGTGAACCATTGTTTCCCAGTCAAAGAAAGCTCACTTTGGTGGAGGTTACTTGTTCCAGTGTCACCTAGTACTCTGTTAGATAAGGTGTGGGAGTAATTGAAATGTAGACATAATATCAATTTTCTTTCAGTATAAGCTGATGCTCAGGGTGGTTGAATGGCAAGAGCTGCTTGTTAAAGTTCATCTTGCTTTTCTGTAGTGAGGAACTCACAAAATACTGCAGGGCTGAATGACAGGTCACATGAAAAACTGAACAGAGGTAGGCAAAGTCTGGCTGACTGTGTGGGTTGGCAAAGCAGCCCCTTCTCTTTCATCACAGGAATATGGCATGCCCTGGATGCCAGTCATGGAGGAGAAAGAGGAGGAGGAGATGTGTGCTTCCATGTGGAACCAGCCATTCACCAAACTTAGGAGCAAGAATCTTGTCTCTTCATTCTCCTTCCATCTCCTTCTAGATGGACCTTCTTCTTGCTACTCACTCTTCTCTTCTTTATTATATCACCTCACTTCAAAAAGTTACCTGCCTTATGTCCTTAGGTGTTTGGGGGTGGCTAACACTTCTGTGATTAACAAATTCACCATAATTTGATAATGTGGAGTCACTAAGTGTTTTCCTACATTTTTACATATTTCTCTGTTTTTACTGGGACTTCAAGACTTTCACAACCAGTGGTCTGACCTTAAGTTCCCCTCTCTGTTTATAAACAAGGGAATGGAAGTGTCAGTCATCATTTTTGTACCATTCTCAGCTCACAACTCAATGGCAAACACAATCAGAACCTTTCTCAGCCCATCACTATCCTCATGCTCCAAACACGATGGACTCCAATTGAAAAGTTGATACACTACTTTTAAAACACATTTATCTCCTTGTATCAACTCTAAGGCAGAAGGGCAAAGGTTAGGCAAATGAAATTAAGTGACTTTCCCAGGGTCACACAACTAGGAAATGTCTGAAACCAGATTTGAGCCCAGGACTTCCCAACTCTAGACCTGGCGCTCTATCCAGTGAGTCACCTAACTGTCCTTAATACACAACTTTTTAAGCTTATCAGTATCTAAGAGAATGACTTAAAATAGTAAGGATCACAGATGCTTCCTAAAAAGCTATTACTCTACCAGATATGGAAACTATTAGAGCCTAAAGAGAATGGGAGAGGGGGTGAGATAGTTGATAGTCATTTAGAATTTAAAAGATTTCAGTTTAATACTTGCTTCTGACTATGTCACCCCAGGGAAGTCACTTCACTTCTCAAGATCCCAGGGAACTCTCTAAGGCTATTAAATATCAAAACAGAATAGTCTTGATATTCTTTGAAGGAGGAAGTTCCTTCACTAGAAGTTCTCCGGTACAAAAAAGAAAAAGGAAGGAAGGAAGGAAGGAAGGAAGGAAGGAAGGAAGGAAGGAAGGAAGGAAGGAAGGAGAAGGAAGGAAGGAAGGAAGGAAGGATACAAAGAAATAGAAGACTTATAGTCTAGCTAGGAAGACAATGATAAATACCAGTCAATTAATACAAATAGCACATGCTTTGAGCACATCTAAAACCAGAGGTAGGCAGTGGAAATAAGCTGCCTAGAGTACAATGTGAATTGGAGCATAACAAAAGATTCTCTTCATGTGATTTTTCATCAATGCACATACTTTTTGCCAGAAATTTCTGTTCTCCATAGAACTTAAGTATTTGTAATGTCAAGAACACAGGGGTGCAATTTGCCTGCTATAACCTTGGCAAGTTATATAACCTTCTGGGTGGATTAACTTTTCTGTAAAATGAGAGGGGTGGAGCCAATCATTGCTAAGGTTCCTTCCAGCTCTAAAGCCTAAATAAGCTTTCCTATTCACTCTGTTCTGACATTATGCCCTAGTTTTAAGAATTCGAGCTTTTGCCTTGTATGACCAAGGTCCAAACTTGTTCCCTGGTCCCAATAATTGTCTCCTTAAATTCAAGTCAAAATCTTGGTTCCCTATCCAGGACACAGCTTTCTTGGAGTCTTTAGCCTTGCCTTTTTCTCTTGAGTCTTCTTAAGGAATAGATTCTGGCTTTGGAACTTCACTTTTCCTAGCTGAGTCATCAATAAATGCTGCCAGATTTCCCAGATACCAACATCCACCACCTGTTATCCAATGATGGACATTCTTCATGCCACACCATGCCCATCTGTCTGAATTTCCTCATATTGTATGCTGTTCCTGGGACCTTCTTTGTCATCTCTCCTACCCCAGTGGATCTATGAAGACTCCAGGTCTTGGTTATTTCCAGTACTATACAACTAATACCATCTACTTCTGATGGACAGTAAAATTCTTTTGGAGGAACTGTTCTCTCAGAGCTCGTAATATCTTACAGCTGGTCCTGGTTTAATCTTCTCTGTCTGCCTGAAACCTTATTCAATATGGCTTGTCTGACATTGGAACCTGCCTTGCCCTATTCCACTGCCATCTGTGCTGTCCAGATTGATTCCCTATAGCCATGAAGACTCAAACCCATCTGGTTCTTTTCCACCATGTGACCCATACTGACTTGTTTACTGAAGCTAATACTGCCATCCTGGCCCAAACTCCGAAATGCCTTGAACCACACTGGGTGGCCTGAGTTCAGTGGATTCTTGGGTATTGCCCTGGACTAAGGCAATTCAGGAGCATTTATCAAACTCAAGAATTCTCCTTGTTTTGTCAGTGGTTTTGGAAGAAATTAATTCAATTTCCTTTAGTTTGGTTCTGTAATGACAGTAACAGGAGTGATCTGCTGAATCCCCTGGCAGCTGGATATTCTTGTTCTGGCTGTGGGAGGGAGAGCACCCCTGTTCACTAGATCAGGGAATCCCCTGAACATCCAACACACAGAGGTATAATACACCATTTTCTTTTGGATCTAGAGGCACTATGGGTACTTAAATTATTATTTAGTTTTCCTCTGGTCAAAATTCTAATCTTTATCATGTATTCCAGTCATCTTTTTTCTGTGGGCACAGTCTTTCTACACAGAATAGCAGTATGTACAAATAAATTATGAATAAACATATAAGATTATAAATGGAGGTTGGGACAATGAAAATAATTCATCAGTAGCTAACCCTGACTCTAACCTAACAATTCAACTGAAACCCCCTTTTATATCAGATATTTCTGGGGAGAAAGGTCCTCCTCAAAAGGAAAAAAGATTAGGGAGAAAAAAGGCAAATAAGGTTTTCTAAAAATTTTATTGTCCTTTTTCCCTCACCCAAACTTACGTTTCCACATGTACCAAAATATATACTTAAAGAATAACCTCGGTTATACAGAATACATTTTTATCACTCTAAGCTAACAAGGGGAATTTTAATTCAAGTCCCAACTCTTCTACCAAATAGCTGCTCAATTATACAAATTACTTAACTTGTCTGAGCCTCAGTTTCCTCATCTGTAAGATGAAAAATTCGAACTAGTTGACTTTAAAGATTTCTTCCAGCTCTAACAGTCTATGAATCTATAATCTTCATTGGCTGGTTTTATTTTTTAAAGTATTTTTTGTACAAATTATAACCCCCTCTCAGAATTTCTGGGAATTTTACATTCCCTCTTTTCCTACTAATGGTGGCACTGAAAAGCCATTTCCACTGTTGACAATTTGGTCTTTTTCTTGGCCTTACCTTTTCTTTTCTTAACTCACTGAGTATTTGTTGAATTTGTATTGATTAAAATCAGTCAATCAACACACAAGAATTTCTCAAGTTTCTAGGCATAAAGCAGATTAGAATAAGTGAAGCACTGGGGATACAAAGGAACAGTAAATGTCATCCAGTTTAGGAGCTTCATTTTTATAAATTAATAGAGATCCAGAGCATTTAAGTGAACAACAGAAGGTGATCCCAGGTAGATGCTGGAGTTTGAATATAAGTCTCTGGTTTCCAAAACCAACATTCTTTCCACTACACTAGATTAGGGCTTTAATGTACTTTGTTGCAGTGACTACACAAACCTCTTCTTTCCTCCTCCCCTGTACCATCCTATAGGCCAGGCTTCTCCTAGACAGACAAAATGTGTGTTCATGATCTGATCTAATAATTTAGCATGTAAAATATCACTGCTAGTCACTGAGAACTTCAAAACTTCTTCATCCTTCTTGAAGAAAAACCCACAAAACAACATGGAAACCTTTATGATGGGCAAATGCTTACATGGTATTTTTCTAAGTGATTTTTCTGAACAAGGTGCAAATGTCAACTCAGGGCTACACAGCGCATGAAGGAAAGCCCAGAACCAACAAGCTACCTAAGCTGATAGATTCTTGCAGCTATCCTCAATGTAGGAATGAAAGGAATATAGGGTAAGAAACAGTAAAAATACAAATAATAGAGAGATTCAGGGAGTCCTGTAGCCCAAGACTCTGAGAAGATAGTGGAGACAAAGGGAGTAAGTGGGTAGTAAGACTGGTTCTGGTGAATATGGTCCCGACTTCTGATTTTATAGCAGAAGCTATTTGCTCTCTGGCTTGCTGTTCTGTTCCTTGCTGCTTACTGAATGCTCCGGAATTATTATGTCGGGAAATAAGGAAAAGATACACAGCTGAATCCTGCTTCTGGATGAGGATGTTTTTCAGTGCTTGTTGCATTCTGATTTCTACAAGATGCTCTAACTTAAATGAAATCACCCCATCTTTGTTTAATATACAGAAATAAATATGCACTCCACACTTTGGAGATTAAGGGTTTCATGGCCAATTGTTTTCAGCCCTGCATCTTGCCAAAGATCCACACGAGGTCATGCTACGTAAATGTGGGGTTGCAAAGCTCAGTCAGAGTATTGATGTAGCTCAGGAAAACCGTCGTCCCTTAAACATATCTCTGTCTAGAGCTCACGGCAAGGGAATTTTTGGAAGGATGCAGGAAAAGATCTTGATCAAGTTTTGCATCAGCATTCAGAATTTTTTTTTATCTCTGGATAAAAGGCCTTCTTGGTTTGTTACTCATTTTATTGGAACAATTATTCCTGGGAGTTGATCTGGGGTCCTAATAGGGTGAGCATTTACTGACAGAAGCCTGAAGTAGTCTAGGATTATCTCCTCTCACATATGACAAGCAATAACCAGATGTCATAATAGATACACTAATGAGCTGTGTGACCATAGGGAAGTCATTGCTCCTTTCATAAGGTCTTGTTTTCCTTATTATTTCCTTATTATTAGTTTATATTATTATTATAATTATATATTATGTTAATATATCATTACATATAATTATATATTGTATTAATATATTATTATACATTATATATTATATATTAATATTAAAAATGAAAGTAATATAGCTGTGATATAGCTGTATATTTACCCTAATATGGTCAAAAAGCACTATATATAGCAAAATATGTGTTGCAATGCTTTTTGTGGTTAGGGAAAAAAACTTGAAGCAAAGGTTGTAGAATGGGAGAACAAATTGTGGTATATGAGTGCAATGGAATGTCATTACACTATGAAACAACAAATAAGAGGAATTGAGAGAAACATGGGTAGATTTCTATAAAGTGATACAAAGTGAAGTAAGCAAAAGGAGGAGAAGAGTACATACAATAATGTAAAGAAAGGAACACTAAAACTTAGCCCCATTCTCAATGACTGTGATGGCCAATCTTGGTCCTTCAGAAGAATTGAGAAGGAAAAAAAAGAAGTTGGTGTGTTTAGTATTATTTCAGAATCCTCAAGGTCTTCATCATGACTTATCCTATGTTAAATTCCTAATAGTGTTCCATAGCACCACCATTGCCTCATTCACCCCAGTTCCAGTAACTACTACATGAATCATAGTTGAGTCATCCTTCTTTCATTCTCCTTCTCTAGTTTCTGTTTCTCTTCTATTCCCATTCCAGGTGCTCATCATTTAGAATCATAAATATTGCAGTTATAAGAATAGCATATATAACTCCATCATTTTGTAGATTAGGAAACTGACCCATAGAATCAATAAGCTCTATGAATTTGCACTGTTTTGCAATTTGGAATTTTCCACCATGTTGCTGATGACTGTTAAACTCCAATCTTTCTGATTGCAGGATGAGTCCTCTATCCTTTGTACCATGAAATAGGATAGAATAGAAAATATAGTCACAGATCAATCCATGGAGACTAGAGGAAGTTAAATGACTTGCTCTAGGTTGCACAGCTAGTCAGCAGTGGAGGAAAGACAAAACCCGTGTCACCTTTTTCCTAGTCCAGTTCTCTCTTCTGTACACCAGGCTGCCTCTATGAAGAGTTCCATCCTGAAATATTTACTTTTTATTCTCTAGTGTTTTGCTTTGCTTTCCTATCATTTATATATTCCCATCATTTTCCATTTGCATCCTAGAAACAGGGTGGCAGCATCTTATGCATATCTGATGAGTTCTTGGCATGTAATTCACATGATAATGGGGTATTTCCCCTTATCCCCTTATGCAGAGCTAAGGCTTTCTCTGCAGTCAGCTTGTATTTGCAAATTGAAATGCAGATTCCCACTCTTTGAACAATGGAATGGAGAATAATTAGTAATTTGATGCAGTTGTGTATAGCAGTAGTTCAAAGGGCTGTTTATAATTTACAGTTAATTAACCTTCCCCCTTTAAAAAAAATCTTGAGACCTAATTTCCTTTCTGTGATGTCTGTTCTTTTAAAAATGTGCTCTTCCACTGATATTGAGAAATAATGATGCTGAATAGCTCAGATTGATTAAGGCTGTTGTTCTCTCACAAATTTTCCTGAGGAAAAAAAAAGGATATTATAATGAGACTTTCTGCAATCCATCTGAAGACGGATGATTATTCTTATTGTATAGGTATAAAGCGAAAGCCCAAAAGAAAGCCCTGAAAGTTGAATTTGATCTCCAGTCTTTCGTCAGCAACATGGTAGAAAATTCAAGCTTGCAAAACTGTGCAAATTCCTGGACGCAAAGCTTTTAAAGGCTTCTGAGTAAAAAGGAATAGTTAATCTCATTTGGAGGTTGATGTACTATTCAATTAAAACTCTAATTTCAGGATTTTAATCATTTTAGCATTACTGTGAATATTTAAATGATCAACCTTGGCAGAATACCAGGAACACAAAACTTTAGCAAAGGAAATTTAAAATTGTCATTAAATCTGTGATCAATTTTATGATAGACAACTAACCAGGTGTTGTATAGATTATTAAATCAATACCACATTTTGTTAGTCTTTCCAAAGGGGGCATTTTTGAAGTCATTATATAATTACAAAACAAAATAATATTTTTAGTCCAGTATGTACCAGCCTTACCATGGTAAAAAGCTGCCTACAAGGACCATGGGAGGATATTTGAGGGACCCCAAGAGGACCTAACATTTAATATTGACCTTCAAGGATAAGTCCTGAAATTCGTGATGTCATAATTACTCTTCTATAAAACAAAGCACATTATTTTCTAATAAGGCATGGCAATTCATTGACAGGGATTAGGCTCTGGTTAAGGGGATAAATACATATTTTTAGATGAGAAGAGCACTGGATTTGGAGAAAGAAGACCTATCGTTATTAAAAAGGTGGCCTTGGGCAATTTAATCTCCTAATTTGCTCATATATAAAACAAAAGGGTTAGAACAAATTATTTCTGAGATTCTTTCCAGTTTTAAATCTTATTTTTGGAGGAGAGGTGGAGGCCAGTGGGTAGACGGAGAGAAGCTTTTGGTCAAGGGAAGGGGAAGGATGTTGTCGCTGTAGCATTGAAGATAAAGAATTAACAGTGAATGCTAAAGTAATTAAGCCATTTCCAGAGGTACAGAGGGATAAAGAAATGAGGGCACCAAAATAAAGCATTACTTTCAGATATAATTATATGTACCTTTGAAAGTTGATTTATGAAGAAGATGAAATATCTTCTTGGACTTTAGTGGTGGAAATTAATAGTCTTCTTAACTGTGTTTAAGCATGATCCCTTTGACTTTTCTTTCTTTTTTATAAAACCCTTACTGTCAGTTCTAAGAGAGAATAGCAGCAAGGGCTAGGCAATTTGGGGGGTTGTGATTTGCCCAGCATCACAAAGACAGGAAGTATCTGAGGCCAAATGTGAACTCAAGTTCTCCTGACTCCAGGCCTGACTATCCCTTGTGTTACCTGGATGCCCCTCCCTTGGACTTTTATGAGCAATATATACCTTTCAATAGAATCCCTAGAAGACTAGATCCTTTTTCAATCTTCCTCCAAAATCTATGATCAAATAATAAAGGAGTCCAAAAGAGAAAATAGTCCAAAGAAAAAAAGTCCAAAGAGAAAATAGACATGTCTAGTTTGCATGATGAAGTACTCTGATCTCCAATTTAGAAGACTGAAGTGGTAAAGCCTTCTAAACCAGAGTCTGAGTCAGAGATCAAATCAAGTCCTGGTCATAACCAGAGATGGAAGAGTCCTCTTTTCAAAAAAACCCAAGGGTAAACTAAGAGATGGCTGCACAATACAGTTAATCTTGCTTTTTCCTCTATCCTTTTGTTTAAGTCATCATGTATTTGGTATTTCGGCAACCCATGTGTTTAAGCAGTTGTTTTTCTTCTGTGTTTCCACTCCTGCAGTTCTTCCTCTGAATGTGGGTAGCATTCTTTTCCAAAAATCCCTCAGAATTGTCCTGGCTTATTGCACTGCTGCTAGTACAGAAGTCCATTACATTCGATTTTACCAAAGTGTATCAGTCTCTGTGTACAGTATTCTGGCTCTGCTCCTTTCGCTCTGCATCAATTCCTGGAGGTCTTTCCAGTTCACATGGAATTCCTCCAGTTTATTATTCCTTTGAGCACACACACACACATCACCAACAAATACTAAGAACTATAACAAAGTTCAGTATGGAAGAACAAAAGATAAAGAATATCAAGGGAAATAATGAAAAAAAAAACATGAAGGAAGGGGGCCTAGCAGTACCAGATATTAAACTGTACTATAAAACAGTGGTCATCAAAACAATATGGTACTGGCTAAGAGATAGAAGGGAGGATCAGTGGAATAGACTTGGGAAAAGTGACATCAGCAAGATAGTCTGTGATAAACCCAAAGAGCCCAACTTTTGGAACAAAAATCCACTATTTGATAAAAACTGTTGGGAAAATTGGAAAACAATATGGGAGGTATTAGATTTAGATCAACATCTCACACCCTACACCAAGATAAATTCAGAATGGGTGAATGACTTGAATATAAAGAAGGAAACCATAAGTAAATTAGGTGAACACAAAATAGTATTCTTGTCAGATCTCTGGAAAAGGAAAGATTTTAAAACCAAGCAAGAGTTAGAGAAAAAATTACAAAATGTAAAATAAGTAATTTTGATTACATTAAATTAAAAAGGGTTTGTGCAAACAAAAACAATGTAGTCAAAATTAGAAGGGAAACAACAAATTGGGAAAAAATCTTTATAACAAAAAACTCTGACAGAGGTCTAATTACTCAAATATACAAGGAGCTAAATCAATTGTACAAAAAATCAAGCCATTCCCCAATCGATAAATGGGCAAGGGACATGAATAGGCAATTTTGGTCCCACTCCCCAACATTTAGAGGCTAAAGTTAAAGTTAGTCTGTTACATCGTTTACTAGTGAAAAATTTTGCACTCCATCTGGATTACACTAAGTATATGTGTGGCATACTTATATGTTGAGAAACAGAAACAGGTTATTGCTAGCATATTAAAGATATACACAACAAACATTACACACAGGGTAACAAGCAAGTACGTCTCAAGCGCCACACATTAACACAACTGCCTTCCTATTACAGGGTTTATCATGTAGAAGATACAATCATACAACATACTTGAAGCTTATACAAGACACTTTCAAATGTTTCATCTTATTGAATCATCCTAATAATTTTGGTGAGCTTGAGATAAGCATTATTATTAACCCTATGTATTTGAGAGGTGAGGGAATTAAAGCCTAGAGTAAAGCAGTGACTTGCTTAAAGTTTCACAAGTGGGTCTTCTTTTTATTTGTTTTTTATAATAATTTAAAACACCGACAAATGCAAGCTTTACAATACACAAAGCAAAAAAAAATGATGGTGCATTAAACCATGAGCTTCTGTTGTATATAGAATTTGTTTTGAAAATGTATATATTAAATTTAACAATAGTTTTTAAAATTGCTCCATCTGTGCCCTCTCAATCTTTTTTCCTTTATTTTTTTCTGTTTTATTGATTTTCTTTCTTCCTTCTTTTTTTTGTCTTTCTGTCAATTTCCACTAACAAACTTCTCCATCTTCAAGCCCTTTTTTTGTAAAGGCCAAGCAAGAAAATTAGCATATTTAACCTTGTCCAAAAATGTATGTTTCATAACAACAACAAAATTAATAAGAATAACTACTTTTATACTTTTTATACTTTTTAAAATACTTTAATTTCCAAAGTACTTAACCTCCAAGACTCATCTTAAATCCTACCTTCTACAAAAATCCTTTCCTCTTAAAAATTAATTTTTACTTGATACAATTTTTAATAATCATTTTCTGACAGTTTGTGATCCAAGTACTCTCCCTCCCTTCTACCCCTCTAAGAAAGCAGGTAATATGATGTAGGTAAAAATCCTTTCCAGATTCCTAACTCTGACCCTCACTAATTATTAGTACCTTCCTTTTAGATTAACTTCCATTTATACTATATATACCTAGTATGTACATAGTTACTTACATACTCTAGTCTCCATTAGAATGTGAGCTTCTTAAAGGCAAGGAGCATGTTTTTGCCTTTCCTTTTATCTTTAGAACTTGGTATGGATCAAGCACATAGTAAATGCTTAATGAGCATTTATTGACTAATTGGTTCTTTTTATATAATGTCTCATTTATATATATTTTCTCACTCTCTACCTCTAGACCATCAGTCTCCCAACACGAGTTATGCTTCCTCATTCTTCTCAAGTTAGAATTGGTCATCATGTGGACCAAAGTTCCAAACTCTTTCAAATGTAGTTAAAGACTGACTTCTATTATAGTTCTATTAGAGATAATATACCATACTGACTTCAGGTCATTTGAATAAGTTATTTGGTCAATGACCACTTTCCTTATCTCTTTACCAACTTTGATGCCAGTTTTTCTGTGAAGAATATTAGATTTGAGGAAAAGAGCATTGGGATCCATAAAATAAAGTCCTCTGTGACCTAAAACAAAAAAAAAATTCTAGAGTTATAGACCTAGAGTTGGATGATCTTTTTTAGGGTCCTTAGTTTGAAGTCCTGCCCCTGAAACATATTGGCTCTGAAAACCTGGGCAGATCACATAAAGTTCTCATTGTTCTAGATAACTCTCTAAGACTATAAATTTCAGAGAAGGTGCCATCCTATTTTGGTAGAAGTTTCTTCACCTGGGAATTCCATATACCACTGACATTGCAAATCTAAATTTTATCCCTGTGATGTGCTAGAGATGGATACCACATTGTTAACACTTTAGTATGAATTAACTCATCAGGCCATTAGGGCAACTAAATGGCATAGTGAATAGAGTATTGGAGTTGGCATCAGAAAGACCTGAATTATAAAACCTCAGGCACCTAACAGCTGTGTGCCTCTGAGCAAGTCACTTACTCTCTATATGTCCATGCTATATGGGTATAAGAGCACCTCCTCCCCAGTGTTGTTGTGAGAATCAAAAGAGATAATATTTGTAGAGAATTTATCTCAATGCCTGCCATATAATAGGTTCTTGCTACTCAGCCTCACTTACATCCTTTTCAACCATAACTAAATGACAGCAAATTTTGATAGTGAAGAGGCAGAAAATTCTGAAGACATCAAACTGCTTACCATCTCCAGGAAGTGGGAGGATAGGGAGGGAGGGAGGAAGACAATTTGGATCTTATAACTTCAGAAAATCCATGTAGGAAATTATTATTACATGTAATTGGTAAAATAAAATCTCTTTTAAAAAACAAAATTCTGGAGAGATTCTTTTCTGTTGAAGGGAAGGCGTAGTTAAAGACAAATCTTGCATTCTTCACATGTTGATTGTAAGATCCAGCCTTGGAGATCTGATATTCCTCCCCTTCACTTTGTTCTCAAGATGAAACAAAAACAACAACTTTTTTATTGTTTTCTTTTGGGCATAATGGAGATTGGTTTGAAAAGAGGCTCATTGTTTGGGATTTGTTACAGTCTTTTAAAAAATAACTTTAATTACATTGTGATAGCCACATTCATATTCCCAGATCATAAGTGACTCTGTGTGTTAATGATAATCGACATTGATCCTCTCCAGAAAGCAGGGAGTACATGTCATTTTCCACTTCCCTGAGCATTTGGACCAATAAAATGATCATGCATGCATTTACCCTTGTTGGGAAAGCAAATTCAACAAATAAAAGTTTTAAATTTCTCCTGGGTACAGAGCATAGCTCTGAGCTGGAGTTTATACAATGTGTAGATTACAAATAGCTCCTGTTTGCATGGAACTTATACTTTAGTAGAATAAGCCATAAACATAATTTAATGCCCTATATTACATTGTAAGTGCATTCAGTTAATGTCACATAAGTGCATTAGAAAGCTTTAAAATTAAGGGTTGTTTGAGGTCTAATGAGGAAGATTTTATAGGAATATGAGTGATCAGGGAAGATCTATCTCCATGGAGAACATGTTTACCTTCAAATCCAAGCAGCTAAGAGGCACAGTAGATAGGTGTGTTAAACTTGAAGACTAAAAGACTTGAATTTAAGCCCTGCCTCAGACACTTATGATGTGACCTTGGGCTAGTTACTTCACCTCTAACCTCAGTTTCCTTATCTATAAGATGGGAATAACAGCACATACTTTTCAAGGGGGTTGTGAGGATCCAAGTTAACATATTCAGTGCTTTGCAAACTTAAAATCTACTATATAGTTTTTAACATTGCTGTACTTTGGCAAATATGTTTTTTGCGAATATGCTATAAACTTATAAACTTTCACTATGCTATATAACTTTGAGCATTCTATCTAAATACTGGCTATTATTATTATTTTAGTTGGACAGGAATTAAACAAGTAAAAACAGAGAGGGAAGATACTCATGTCCCAGGAAAATGGAATGAGCAAAGACATGGAGGTGGGAAGGCACAAGACACAAGAGAGATAATTGACCAATTTGTTTGGAGGATGAAGTCCCTATATGAGAAGCTAGGTGGTGCAGTGGATAGAGTGCTGGACCAGGAATCAAGAGGATTCATCTTCCTGAGTACAAATCTAACTTCAAACAATTATTAGCTGTGTGACCCTGGTCAAGTCATTTAACCCTGTTTACCTTAGTTTTCTCATCTGTAAAATGAGCTGGAGAAGGAAATGGCAAATTACTCCATAGTCTTTGCCAAGAAAATTCCAAATGGGGTCATGAAAAGCAGGACCCAACAACAATCTAAGTCCCCTGATTGACATGAGATAAGGCTTCAAAGGTAGGATGGTACTGGGTCATGGAAATATTGAATATTAGCCAAGGGAGTTTTCACCCTAAGAACTCCAATATGCCCATTGCCAGAGGGAGACAGTTATAAGATTATTAGATAAAAAAATTTTAGTTCAATGGGTTTTGTTAATGTTCTCAGTCTTTTCATTATATAGATGAGGAAACTAAGGTCCAGAGTAATGAAATCATTTGCCAAAAGCTCACACAACAATCATAAGCTCTACTCCAAATGGAATTCTCCTTCACTCCACTCTCATCTGGCTCATGATGTCTGCTGCAGGTTAGCTGTCACTAGTCCTAGGATCATGTAGCAATTTTATTTTAGTAGGTCAACTCAAACTCAGAAAGTCATGACCAATTATGGACTAGCTCCTCTCTGACATTTAAGAACCTGTAGGATAGGACCTCACCCTACCTGATCACTCTCAGCTCTCCCTATTCCTTGAGGCTGTTCCATTCATTGTCCCCCATTGTCCCCTTCAAGCCTTCCCATCATTGCTAATGCTCCTTCTC
The DNA here is from genome assembly GCF_016433145.1 of Gracilinanus agilis. Taxonomy (NCBI): domain Eukaryota; kingdom Metazoa; phylum Chordata; class Mammalia; order Didelphimorphia; family Didelphidae; genus Gracilinanus; species Gracilinanus agilis. Next base: position 92,649,406 of record NC_058134.1, on the reverse strand, counting down.
CTTCCTGGAATATTCTGCCTCATTCCCCTTTACCTACACAAATTCTACTCATTCTTCAAGGTTCATTTCAAGTCCAAACAGAAATTTCCCAGATAACTCTCTAATCCCAGCTAAAATCCTTCATTCTCCTTCATAACTTTGGATAACATTTATTGTATATGTTATACTTGTTGGCATATCACTAGACTTATGTATAGTATTGTCTCAGTCCTTAATTATTTTATGTTTTATGTGCATATGACTGGTCCTAGGAAAGAATGCAAACTGCCTGGCTTGTCAAAGAAGTCTCTGCTTCTTCCTTTCAGCTCCTTTCTCTTCATTCTTGATGCTGTCCAACCTTCCTCTTCATCCCCAGGCACCAAAAACATTTGATCTGTGTTCCAGCAAAGCTTTGCCCCCTGCCAATGTGACAAAGTTCAAATTTTCATCTCCTCAAAGATGTTTTCATTTTCTTGAAAAAAGAAGAATCGTTTAATGAATTATTAAGGGTGAAATTCCTTTCAGATGGAGAAAACTTCACCTTTTAAATGCCTTTAAAAACTTCTTATTCAAAATGTAAAAATTTTGCAATTAAATTGTGACATCTTCCTGGGCAGGGGAAAATATCCTACTTGGCACCAGCACCACCCTGGGCACAAAAACATTCATCACATTGACCATAATTTAATGAAATGATCTGGAAAGAGAAGAAGTTTCTTGATTTGCGATTCATGGCATGCCAGTTAAGTGAATGGTCAATATTTCAGAGTTCATACCCAATTTCCTAGTAAACAATTCTTCTCAGACTCATTACTATTAAATACACACATTCGTGCCAACCTCTAAAAAACTTTTGCCCATTAGTAACAGGCTTTAAAAGAATGTCAGCTCTTTACGTTAATGTTGCCTGGACACCTGGAAGGAGGGGTCCTAAATTCCTAAATCTTCAAGACCCTAGAAAACATATATTGGTGTACCATCTGCAGATAATTTCCCAAACTACTGAATAATGGACTGGCAGTATTGAATAGACTTTTAAGGAAATCTTAATTTTGCAGAGAAAGAAGCTGGCTCAGGAAAGTAAAGCTACTTTCCTGAGATCATCCATCCATTTAGTAAAAAAAATCTCAGACCCTCTAGATGAGGGTCTACTCTGAAATTAAATAGGTGGTAGCAAATGAGGTTTTGAGAATATACTATTTTTATCTAGCAAACATTTATATCTATTTTTTATATTCACTCCCCCCATCTCCACTTTTTCTTCCCTCTTCCCTAGCACATCCCATTCCCTAAGAGAGGTTTGTACCCGCTAGCTCATTGCTTAGCTAATTTTTGCACACATTTGATTATCCCTTGATTATCATCCCTGACGAGGCTCCACTCATTCTTTAAATGCCTTCTCTACCTCAGTATAGCAATTTAGAGTCTAGGGAGGAATGTGGAGTGTGGAGAGAATTTGTAAGAGTTTGACTTGGAACAAAACGAGGTTGCCAGGCTGGGAGAGGATTGGGGATTTGGGGGGAGAAAAAATGGAGGGAGAAAGAGAAAAATATTTATCATATATACACATATGTATATAAGCACACACCTGCTTCCTTATTTGAGAATTACTGGGATAAGCAAATGGATTGAGGAATGAGAGGGGGGATGCTTTCAGCGTGGTCTCCCCCATTTTCATGTACCATTCATATTGGGTTGAATTGGAAGTAAGATCTACAACTCTAATAGATGTGTCATATTCTAGTTTTCATATCGTCAAGGGTTTTTAGTTTAAATTCTAGGCTCTGTAAGCAAAATTGTGGCAAGAGATACCCGTCTCCCCTCATTGAGCTTCTCTACTGTGTCCCTGCCCCAATCTGAATAGGATATTCTTTTTTTTAACTGTAAATTTTTTTCTCTATTTATAGATTTAACAAAATATGCCTCATGATTCAGTACAAGGGCCGGCAACCTTTTTGGCAGTGAGAGCCATAAATGCCACATTTTTTAAAATGTAATTTCGTGAGAGCCGTACAGTGCTCACAGTGTCGCTCCTGTAACAGTACCTGAAAAAAAATTGACTTTATGGCTCCTGCAGAAAGAGCCATATTTGGCCCTCAAAAGAGCCAGATATGGCTCGAGAGCCATACATTGCCGACCCCTGATTCAGTATAACAACATACCTTCTGTTGACTGAATAAATGTTGAAGATACTTTTCAAAATATCATTAGAGGGGCACTACGTGGCTCAATGGATTGAGAGCCAGACCTAGAGATGGGAGGTCCTGGGACCAAATTTGGCCTCAGTTGCTTTCTATTTGTGTGACTCTGGGCAAATCACTTAACCCTCATTGTCTCTAGCCCTTACCTCTTATCTGCTGTAGAACCACTCTTTTAGAGTGGTTAATTAGATTAGAATTAGATTAGAAATAGAGTGGTTAATTAATTAGAAATTAATTCTAAGACAGAAGGTAAGTTGTTCGTTTTTTTTTTTAAATCTACCTAATGTTGGGACTTCTTTGCCAATTGTTTACCAAACATGCTGCTAAAATTCTGCTAATGCCTATATTAGTATGTTACTGGCCAAATTGCTTGTTGACATGGGCTGTAAACTACAACTACTAAAATTGGCATAAGACCAGATATGTGGGAAAGGAACGAATTTAAGACTAAGCAAGAGATAGAGAACTTTGCAAAATGTAAAACAAATGACTTTGATTATATAAAATTAAAAAGGTTTTGTACAAACAAAACCAATACAACCAAAATTAGAAGGAAAGCAACAAACTGGGAGAACAGTTTTATAACAAAACTCTCTGACAAAGATTTAATTTCCCAAATATATAAGGAACTAAGTCAAATTTATAAAAAAAATCAAGCCATTCCCCAGTCAACAAATGGTCAAGGGATATGAATAGGCAGTTTTCACATGATGAAATCAAAACTATCAATAAGCACATGAAAAAGTGTTCTAAATCTCTCCTGATTAGAGAAATGCAAATTAAAACAACTCTGAGGTACCACCTTACACCTAGCCAACTGGCCAATATAGCAGCAAAGGAAAGTGGTAAATATTGGAGGGGATGTGGCAAAATTGGGACATTAATGCATTGCTGGTGGAGTTGTGAATTGGTCCAACCATTCTGGAGGGCAACTTGGAACTAAGTATAAAGGGCTTTAAAAGAATGCCTGCTTTTGATCCCACAATACCACTGCTGGGTTTATATCCCAAAGAGATAAGAAGGAAAAAGACTTGTACAAAAATATCCATAGCCACATTCTTTGTGTTGTCAAAAAATTGGAATATGAGGGATTGTGCATCAATTGGGGAATGGGTAAACAAATTGTGGTTTCTGACAGTGATGGAATACTATTGTGCTCAAAGGAATAATGATCTGGAGGAATTCCATGTGAACTGGAAAGACCTCCAGGAACTGACACAGAGGGAAAGGAGCAGAACCAGGAGAACATTATACACAGAGATGGATACACTGTGATATAATCTAATGTAACAGACTTTTCTACTAGCAGCAATGCAAGGATCCAGGACAATCCAGAGGAACTTAGGAGAAAGAATGCTATCCACATTCAGAGAAAGAACTGTAGGAACAGAAATGCAGAAGAAAAACATATGATTGATCATGTAGTTCAATAGGGATATTATTAGGGGTCTGATGTTAAAAGATCACTCTACTACAAATATGAATAACATGGAAATAGGTTTCGAACAATGATACATGTATAACCCAGTGGAACTGCTTGTCAACTCCGGAAGAGGAGAGGGAAATGGAGGGGGAATCATGTAACCATGGAAAAATATTCTAAATTTTTAAAAATGACAAAAGACTTTGGGAAATAGTAAACTTAGAATCTAGTCTTAGCTCTGCTACTAGGGAAAAACAAAGAAAGCATTCATTAAATACCAAATATATGCTAGGACTGTGTTTTATAATTATCATCTCATTTGATCCTTACAATAACTGTGGGATGTAGGTACTATTATCATCCTCATTTAAAGTAAAAGAAACTGAGGCAGTCAGAAGTGATGTGACTTTCCTGCAGTCACCTAGTTAATAAGTGTGTGGGATCAAATTTGAACTCAGGTCTTCCTGATTCTAGGCTCAGTGATGTATCTACTGGGCTATTAGCTGATATCACCCAGTCATTGGATATCGGGCAAGTTACAGACTCTCACCAGGTCTCAGTTCTTCAGCAATAAAATAGAAGTTAATATATGCCTCAACTATTTTATAGGTCTGTTTTTACAAAGCAAATCAGCAAACATTTTTAAGCATCTACTATGTACAGGGCACTGCACAACACACTGAGAATGCCAAAAATAAATATGAAATAGCCCTTGCTCTCAGGGAGCTTTGAAAATAGATTAGATTCTGATCAAATGAAAAATATTGTTATTATCGTTTTTATAGAGATCTCTCTTTCTGTCCCTTCCCTCTTGGAGGTGTCAAATTCAGCTTTCGCACTGAAGAACAGATTCCAAGCCTTACCCATGAAGCACACTGTCTTATAGATAGATCTATAGAAGTTCAATGGTTAGATTGTTGGACCTTGAATCAACAAAAATCAAATTCAAATCCTTAACTAGCTATGTCACTCAGGACAAGTTACCAAATAAATCCTTATGAACTGAATTCAGCTTCCTCAGCTGTGCTTTCCAAGGTTATTGTGAGGATCAAAAGAGATGATGTTTGTAAAGTATTTTCAAATCTTAAAGAATTATAGGGGGCAGGTAGAAAGTACAGTGGATAGAGCACCTGACCTGGAGTCAAAAGGAACTGGATTCAAATTTGGCCTCAAACACTTCCTAGCTGTGTGACCCTGAACAAGTCATTTAAAAAGCAATTGACTGGCCCTTGTCTTTCTGTCTTAGAATTGATGTTAAGACAGAAGGTAAGGGTTTAAGGGGGGAGCACTGTAAGCTATATAAAGGGCTAGCTAGCAGGGGAGGATGGAGCCAATAAGGAGGATGAAGAGGAAGAGTAATGAAATGTCTATTCCTTCTAAGGGAGCTTTACCAAGAAAAAACAATCACAAAATCTTACGTCTTAAAGCTAAAAAAATTCTCTAAAGGCTGGGGTCTACCCCTAGATAGCAGGTGTGTATGATAACATATTATTATCATGGCCATTTTGTAGATGAAGTAAATAAAGTCCACATTCAAAGAACTAAGAATTAGTGTCAGAAATCCACTGGACTTTGTGGAGGAATAATAAAATATTATTCTTCAGTTAGAAACCCTGGAAGACCTAAGAAAGAACTTCCCCAAAGTTCCCCCCAAAATGGAATACCTTAAGACTTCCTGACACCTGCAAATTAATATCCAATGATGATGATAACTCACATTTAACAAGATTGTCTGAGACTTTTTGGTCACCTTTACTATTTTTCCCATTTTACAGATTATCAAACTGTGGCTGAAAGAAATTGAATACTTGTTTAGGTTCACATAGTAAATACCAGAGACAGGACCTGAGACTGTCTTCCTAGCTCTAGACAAGTGTCTCTGTATTGGGGGTGAGGTAAGACCAGAGGCTCCCCTACCATTTGGTAAATTGCATCCAGGCAGCCCTCCTATTTGGACTATCTCATATAAGTTTGTTTTATATATATATGTATATATATATACATACATATACATATACATATATATGTCATATATCAATATATCAATATATATACATATATGTGTGTATGTATATGTGTATATATGTCATATGTGTCATTATATCAATATATACATATATGTGTGTATATGTGCATATATGTGTGTGTGTGTATATATATATATATATATCAGCGAGGACTTATTTGGCTACTGAGGGTGCATTAAAATGGGAAGAGCTGCTGACAACAGCCAGGCAGCCCCAGAAGTTTCTGAGCTCCTCACCTCCATCTTTTTTACTTCTTATTAGTTATCTATTTCTCCTAGTCCTTCCTGATGCTCTCTACTTCCTGCTTTTCCCTAAAAACTTGACTTGTAGCAGGAAATGATTTAAGTCATGGGGAGAATAAACCCTCTCTGCCTTATGTACAAATTAGAGATCAATAAACTCTTACCAGGCTCAGTTACTAGCTATTTATTTAATCAGCCATGTTACAGCTAACTCTTACTGGTTTAAACTTACACTTCTGTTTTGATGACAACCTGCTATGATGGGTAATACCTTGATATTTTTCCAAGCCTTGTCTAGTACATTACCACGAGCAAATATCAACCCCTACTTCTATATATTTGACATCAGATCAAGGCAAAAAAATTCATTTAAACAAATAGTTCATTTTGAGAACTGGTATAAAAATACACGTACAATTAATCAATTCAGTCATTGTTTGTCCCTGTCATGAGAGTCACCCTGGTAGGTATCAGGAAAATGTAGGTCCAAGTTCCCTCTCTGACCCATCCTGGCAAGTCAATGAACTTCTCCATGGTCTAGAGGACTCTAAGTCTATTAAGACCTGCAATAGTAAAGGGAGTTTCCCTATCTAGGCATTCCAAAGAGCAATAAAATCACAGGTTCAATCCTCTCCATATATAAATGTCAGTCATTATTTTCTCATTGGTACAAAGACTCCCTTCAAGCTTCCAAATTACAATCAGTCCATGGCATCTTATCTTTGAGAGAGGCAGTATGGTGCAGCGGAAAGAGCTGAATTCAAGCCTAAGGACAGATGGGTGGAAGATGTGTCTCTTATACACAGAGACTGTATGACCTTGGGCCAGAAATTTCATTTCTCAGGGATGTAAACTACTGTCTAAGGATTATCAGTTGCAGGAAGGATGCTGACCTGCCTTGGTACAGGAAATTTTCTCACCTAGATATTCCTATACCAATGAAGTCAAAGGTCTCCTCTATTTTTCCCTTGTCCTTGTCATTATGCCCAAACCCCTATTGTTCAGCCATTTCAATCATGCCTAACTCTTCATTACTCTACTTGGAGTTTTCTTGGCAAAATCTTGGAAAGATTTGCCATTTTTTCTCTACCTTATTTCACAGATGAGGAAACTGAGGCAAAGATGATTAAGTGACTTGCCTAGGGTAACACAATAGGTATCTGAGGATAGATTTGAACTCATGTTCCTGACTCCAGACCTAGTACTCTATTCATAATACCACCTAACAACCCTTATAACACATTATGAGAGAGAAAAGCTGCCATTTTGTTGAGATTTTGTAAACTAATGACTTTCTGAGTGTGGTTCACATTCCCCAGGGAGTCTCTGAAACCCTTTCATGGGTGCAGTGAGGTCAAAGCTCTGTTCAAAATGATCCTAAAATAATATTACCTATGAAAATACTCCTTCCTTTTTCAACCCAATATCTGTGTGAAACCATATTTTTTTCATATACCACAACCAAAAAAACATATATATGTATATATATATATACATATATATCAACATACTGAATGTAGAAACAAATTTAAGAATTAGCTGTCTTCTCTTAAGCAACCACTAAAGAGATCTGCATAAATATGTAAACAGAGCCAATCCATCATATTTTTTGGTTTAGAAAAGTTATTTTTCATAAAAAAACACATCAGTGTGCAATAGTATGTTATAGTCACTTTAGATAATTTAATAAATATTTTTAAAATATCGGTTTTCATTTCTAGTATGAATATGTGTGAATATAACTCATAAACAAAGATTCTTTAGGTTCCTGATTAATGAGTTTAAGATCTTTGAGATCCATTGTTCAAGCATTCTGTCTATGCATTTTCACATTGGAAAATAATAATAATTCAGTGTAATAATTAAATGTTTATAAAACATTTCCTCATAAAATCATGTAAAATAGTTAACAAGGGTAATATTATCCCCACCTCACAGACAAGAAAAGTAACAGAGAGAGAATTTATGTGACCTGTCTGGGCTACATTATTTTGGAAGTGTTAGGGTCTGATCCTGTATGTAGGTCGTCTGTCTCTGAAACTGGAATTCTTCCATGCAATGATTCTGTCACTATTTCAGGGAAAGAACATGGTATTGCGTCTAGTAAGATCAGTTTGCCTTTTCCAAAGCAATCTAGTGTATGATTTTCCAACAGCAGGCTTCAGTTAGGTAAGTGATTGTCTTTAAAGGAGTTATCAGTGATGATCCCTGGTTGTTTGAGTTTTGTTTCTGTTTCTCTATTTCAGAAGCTTTTCTTTTTCTCTACATAGAATTTCTATTCTCTGAATTCTTTTTTTCCTTTAATTTGGTATGTCACTGACAGCTCCCACTGACAAATTCCTTTAAGTTTTCTGATCTAATATGAGACATGGCCTTTTAGGTTATACTTTAATAATGGATTTTTATGAAGTTGAGAAAAAAAGCATCCTTTTATCTCAGAAATCTCAAATGAAGGCTGAGCTGAGTATCCTCAGTAATGAAATTCACAGGTAAAAGTCATACTGGATTTAGGTCACCACAACCAAAGTGAAGAGTTATGTAGGTAGTTCAGATCAAAAGTTAGGTTTTAATGGTATGCCCTGGAAAATAAGATCATTAAGAAATACTTTTAGAATGGTTATTTTTTATTATTAATTTTTCCCCAGATTATATACCAATACAATTTTCAATAATCATTTTCCAACATTTGTTAATGCATGTTCTCTCCTTCCTTCCTATTCCCTCCCACTCCCCAAAATGGCAGGTATTGTGTTATAAATTGTATGTGTGTTATTATACAGTACATAGTCCCATGGGCATCATGTTGAGAAAAAAGGCACATATCACTTACACTAGAGATAAAGTGAAAGATGGCATGGGAGGGATCACAGCTGTTATTTCTTTGGGGATACCAGTCAAAAGAGTCTCAAGGTGTACCCATTTTATACAGCACTTTGATGTAGTAACACACTGGATTAAAACCCATCCTTGACAAAAGTGACCTATTCCCTACTATGACCCTACACAGCTATGGGACTTAGGACAAGACTCTTAACCTCTCCAACCTAATTAGCTCATCCAGAAACTGTGTAAAAAAGAAGAAAAGTCAGAACTTTTCCTTTTCCTATAGCCCCTATTCTTTAGTTAATTAACCATTTGGTCAATCAACAAACATTTACTAAGCACTTAGTATGAAAATGCCAGGCACTGTGCTAAATATTGGGATACAGAAAAAAAAGGGCAAAAAAATGTGTCAAGAAGCTCATAGTCTAATGAGGAAGACATCATGTAAACAACTGTGTACAAACAAGTTATATACAGGATAAACAGGAGATAAATACAGAATGAAGACACTTAGCATTTTGCTTCTTGTAGAAGGTGAGATTTTAGCTGAGAGGTAAAGGAAGTTATTTCCTTCTCCAGCTCCTTTTACAGAGGAGGAAATGGAGGTAAATATAATTAAGTGACTTGCCCAGGGTCGCACAATGTAAATGTCTGAGGCCAAATTTGAACTTATCTTCCTGTCTCTAGGCTTAGAGATGGAAATGTAGGGAAAGAACTCCAGGAATTGGGGGCAACTAGCAAAAATACCTGAAGTTAAGAGATGGAGTGTTTGACATGAAGAATAGTCAGGAAGCCAGTGTCACAGAGTATATAGAGGGGAATAAGAAGGTACTGGGTTATGAAGGGCTTTAAAAATCTTTTAAAAGTGATAAAACACAAGGAAAACCAGCACAACCACTTCCATGGGCTGATGGTACAATAATATATATTTTGGTCCCTTTAAGAGGAAATACAGGGGGCAGCTGGGTAGCTCAGTGGATTGAGAGTCAGGCCTAGAGATGGGAAGTCCTAGGTTCAAATCCGACCTCAGACACTTCCCAGCTGTGTGACCCTGGGCAAGTCACTTGACCCCCATTGCCCGCCCTTACCACTCTTCCACTTAGGAGCCAATACACAGAAGTTAAGGATTAAAAAAAAAGAGGAAATACAACAGTGTTCTATAGCAAATATCTCTAAATGTAATTTTCCTCCTCAATTCCAAGATGGCACTACTGATAGGGTAGGTGTAGGTAAGGGAAAGGAATGTCCTCGGGTTTTCCCAAGTTAATCATTCTTCCAAGAATGGCAGAATGTTCTTTTATGCTCTAAGGTGAGGGTTCAGGCAATTAAATTTGTCTAGAGGAATAGATTTTTCTCCCTACAAAAATGCTCTAAAACCTCACTTGGCATGCTACATTCAAGCAAACTGCCTCATTAAGCTGGAGATTCTGGAGAAATGTTTGCAGAATAAAGACATCCGTAATTAATGCTAAAATGTCAAGAATCCGTTTGCCTGGTCTCTTTTCCCCACTAAGTTTCTTACACTTAATTATCTCTTTAATGAGCTGCTAATATAAGGAAAAGGAGAAAAAAACCAACCACTGCAGAGGGAACGGTGTGTTAAAGAACCATTACTTAGAAAAATAACCAAGACTAGTCCAGTTTGTTTGGCTCAAATATCTGGCATCTATGAAAGTCATTTTTTTATTTGTCGCTACTGTAACAGAGGTGGCCTCTTTGGTGAACTGTTAGATCTTTGAGTTCAGTTCAAATAAAATATACTCTCAAAGGAATGGGCTAAATGTCATCCATGATCCTGCAAAAGTGCCCATCAGGGCAAAGGCTCTAGTCCTCTTCTCAAGGTTACTATGGCAGACTTAATCAGCATCAAGATTTAGGTCAGGGTCAAGATGACAAAACCACAGGGAGATCATAGAAGCTGGGTTTAGACTACCTGCATGGCCTCAGAAGCACAGAGATCAGGATCTGGAGCATGTCAACGGGATAATCAAGAACCCAAAAAGTTTGATTCACATCACCAGTTCAAACACTGGTAGCCAAGAGAAGGAGCAAGGGATGATATGAGGCTCGGGCACTTGAGGTTTTTATCTTTGGATCCCCAACAGCTAGAAGATGATGCTACACATAAGTAGGTCCTTACATGTCCTTGTTTGTTGAATGCTAAGTCTGATCTGAAAAAATAATTTTTTAAAGATTGGCCTGGATAGAGCCAAAAGAAAAAAGTCAGTGGAAAAGAGTTCTTGGGAGTAAACTCCTCCTAATCCTGGCTCACAGAGTAATCCCTGCACATCCTGCCTGCCAGGTTCTATGCTGAATCATCATAATGACCTTACCTTTTCGCCCTTTTTATGGCCTTCTCTCCTCTTCTCTTGTTTTAAAATGCAAACACTCTATGCATTTGTTGCAGTTGTAATATCATGGATTGGATTGGATTGGAAACTGCCTTACATAATTCAAACAGAAATGACTATTTCCTATGTCTACTCTCTGGGAAATGGAAACCATGCTCACTGAACTTAATCCAAAGCCTCATTTCTGGATAGTATTAGAATTACACAGCAACAGGTTAATCTCTTCTTGCTGTTGACATAAGAATGTTTGAGTACTTCATGCCCTCCATGTCCAAAATGCTTCAAAATGTCGTAGATCATTTTTCTTAGACCTCAAATAAAAATACTGAACCTGGGACGATAAGAAGATTCTGGTTGTTGTTCAGTAGTGTCCAACTTTTCATGATCTCATTTGGGACTGATTTTCTTGGTACTATAGTGGTTTGGCATTTCCTTCTCCAATTCATTTTACAGATGAGGTAACTGAGAAGAATAGGGCATAGTGACTCACCCAGGGTTACACAGCTACTTAAATGTGTGAGTTCGAATTTGAACTCGGGAAGATCAGTCTTCCTGACTCCAAGCCCAGAATGGTGCTACCTAGTTGTGATATTCTAGTATGCATCTGATTATCTCCTTTTCTTGGGTTGTCTCAAGAAGAAAGCTGACTTAGAAGAACCCAAAGACTATTCTAAGTCCTCATTAGTCTAGTGGTTTTTGACTTGGTATGATATCATCCAGCCCTCCCTAATGACTCTGTGCTTCCTCCTCCAGGACCTCCTCCAAGCCTGCTTGCAATGTGATGTAGTGATTAGTATGTTAGACCTACAGTCATGAAGACCTAGATTCAAACTGTGCCCTTGATGCTTATTAGCTATGCAATCATGAACACATCTCATCTCTCTTAGTCCAGTTCTCTCATCTGCAAAACTAGAGCAATGACACTTTTAGGTAACCTCTTTTGCAGTATTTGTGAGATTCAAATGAGATGATATACATGAATATTTTTTCAAGCTTGAAAGCATCTTCTAAAATTTAATTATCACTCTAAATCAGGGGTCTGCAACCTTTTTGTCTGTGAGACCCATAAATGCCAAAATAATCCATTGGGGGCAGCTGGGTAGCTCAGTGGATTGAGAGCCATACAGTGCTCACATTGCACATTCCTGTAGCAGCGCCTGAAAAAAAATTGACTTTATGGCTCCTGCAGAAAGAGCCATATCTGGCCCTCAAAAGAGCCAGATATGGCTCGAGAGCCATACGTTGCTGACCCCTGCTCTAAATCAAGGGTTCTTAACTTGGAATCCAGGGTTTTTTTAATACTGTGGCCATTATTTCAACATAATTGGCTTCCTTTGTAATCCTATGTTATTTTATTTTCTACTTTTAAAAACATTATTCTGAAACAGAATCTCTAGATTTCATCAAACTTCCAAAGTAACCCATGACATACATATATAAAGAACTCATAAAATGAAACCCCCAAAAAAGTAAATTGTGTCAAACAGAGGTATGAAACAACCACCTGCAGACCACATGCAGTCCTTACCTCTCCCAAGTATATCCTGAACCAGACTAAAATGTAATCAAGAAATTAGATCCTTTTTTATGATTTAATGGCCCTATTTCTAGTTAAAATTGCCATCACTGTTGGATTCTCAATTAGGGTTGATGAGTAACAAGGAGGGTCTGGCTTTACGGACCAGGCTTTTTATTGTTTTTGCCAAGCAGGCAGATTAGATTATTGTTTAGCCATCTGTGGTCCTGGGAATTGTCTTGTGTGTCCCTTCCATTTCCAAGTGGATGGCCCTGAGCTCACAAAGGACTTATTGTTTCATCACTTTCAGTTGTATCTGCTTCTTCATGACCCCTTTTGGAGTTTTCTTTGCAAAGGTACAAGAGTGGTTAGCTATTTCCTTTTCAAGCTCATTTTATAGATGCGGAAACTGCAGCAAACAGGGTTAAATGACTTGCTCAGGGTCACACAACCAGAAAGGATCATTTTACTTAAGTGAAAATCATGTTTATTCAGGAACTCTGGAAAAGTCATCATTTCAGACTTCTATTATGAATTTTCATGATTTCAGTAGGAATTAACTCACTGCTGTTGGATGTTGTGATGTAATTCTTTTTTAGTATGCTTTTCCACTCATTCCATTTTTTTTCCCTATTCACTACCTTTCCTTGAATGCAACTCACTTCTAGCTATCATCCAAGCAAGCTTTCAGTTATATTTCATTTTAGCTTTACAGTGCCATCAGGATGGAGCAGAATCACCAACAAATTGCATTGCATTGCAAATGGTGACTATTTTTTTTCCAGTTACCATCTGCTGGAATCTCTATTATTCGCTGTTCCGAGAGAATAGGTCAGATAACTCTACAAAGTCATTTTCAATGCACCTCATTTCCAAGCTTGAACTTGAAAGTCACTTTCCCAACCATCTAAAGACATGGGGAAATTGCAGATTTTTTTCCTTATTTGTATTTTCCTTTGTTCTACAGTCTGTAGACTTTTCACATATGATCAGTTCTTTTGAAAGTCTACTTGGAGGGCAGCTAGATAGCATAGTGGTTAGAGTGCCATTCCTGGAGTCAGGAGGACCCAGGTTCAAATGTGGCCTCTGATACTCCTAGCTATGTGACTCTGGACAAGTTGCTTAACCCCAAATGCCTAACCATTACTGCTCTTCTGCCTTAGAACTGATATTGATTCTAAGAAAAACGATAATCTGCTTGGAAAGTAGAATGGCCATTCCAAGTGATTCTAATTTTACACTGGTCAGATATATAGAGTGGATGCTGGTTCATCCTATACTCCAAAAGCTTTGTTGTTACTACTCCTGGTTATTATCTTTAATAATAATAACAATAACAATAATAATAATTAGCATTTACATACTTTTCAAATTCACAAAGTAGTTTATGTGTTATCTCATTTGATCCTCACAACTACCCTGCTTCAAGGTATATGTTTTTATTATCCCTATTTTATAGATGTGGAAACTGAGGTTGAGAGGATCACATAGCTAGTAAGTAGGTGAGACAGGATTTGTCTTTCGGATGCCCAGGGTCAACTAAGGCAGGATTCTGGGCTTCCTGATAACAAATCTAGCTCTTTACCTATTATACTATCCAGTTACCTATGTATGATGCAATATGGTGCCATAGATTATATACATCTTACTTTAAGCTCTACATGAAGCCATATTTTCCACTTCAAGCTGAGCTAGAGATCCTATTTTCCCCATTTAGCTCGTAAACTTCATAAAGACCCAGTAGAGCATAGTCCCATAGACAGCCCTCCAGTAGAACTTCTGCAATAACTCAGTGCTATTAATTTACTGATCCATTAGCTACTATTTGTTGATAAAACTCCCAATCCTAGATCAGTCCATAACTAGTTTGTGTTTCAACTTTTGTAAATTCTTTTAAGATTTATTTTCTTATCCTATTAGAGTGATCATAATGGAATTTACCTTTAAGGAAGCAGAGTCTCACTGAATCCCAGAACTTGACATTCTACCTGAATCTGAGAGTAACTATAAACTGTAGAGGATGTGAGATAGAATGTGGAATATTGAAAAGAGCACTAATTTTGGCATCAGAAACCCCTGACTTCCAATCCATGCTCAGCTACATATTGTGGGATCTTATATAGGGGCTATAGACTGAAATGTATGGTATATCTTGTTTATTGGGGATGGTCCATTTAAAGCAGGGCTCTCCCCACCTCTTCCTCAGAATCTGTGATTTAGTGATTATGAAATACCTCCTTTCTTCCTTAGAATTTGAGACCCTCCAAAAATCAATTCTCCATCATGGCTGAATTTTGTTTAAACCCTTAGCTTTGGTCTTAAAATTGGTACAAGTATTGGTTCTAAGGTAGAAGATTGTAAGGGCAAGATAATTGGAGTTAGGTGACTTGCCCAGGGTCCCACAGCTAGGAAGTTTCTGAGGCCAGATTTGAGCCCATGACCTCCCATCTCCAAGGTTGGCTTTTTTTTTTTATCCACTGAGCCACTCAGCAGCTATTCTTTAGCTGAATTTTTCTGAAGGCTCTATTAAAGATTAGGCATATCTTCTGAAAGAATGAAGGCTAGTCCCTTGAAAGCAAAGTATATCACTTTTTCTTAGTCTCCTTATCATCTAGCATAATGCCTAGTGTGTAAAAGACATTTAATAAATGTTTCAGTTGAATAAAAGTTTTTTATGTGCTGTGATTGCTATCTTCCACACACTTATTGGATATCCATGAAGTAGACTACTAGACATTGCGAGAATATATTAAAAGCTAACATTACGAAATGGGCAGCTAGGAAGAGCAATGGATAGAGTCCTGGGCCTAGAGTTAGGAGTTCAAATCTAGCTTCAGACACTTATTAGCAATATGACCCTAGGCAAGTCATTTAGCTTGCCTAGATTTCCACAGATGAGCAAAGTGTCTGAAACTGGATTTGAACTTAAGACTTCCTGATTCCAAGCCCAGCATTCTATCTACTGTGTCCCCTAGAAGTCGGACTAATGCCTTTTCTTGGATATCATACTATTTGTAATGGCATGTGATTGATTTCTACTCTGTTTTCCATTCACCCCTTTCTACTTTCTCTCCTTTTCCCCAGAGGAGATTTTAAAGACTCACATTGCTCACTGGTGGTCTCCGGATGGGACCAGGTTAGCCTATGCCACCATCAATGACTCCCGAGTGCCCATCATGGACCTGCCCACCTATACTGGCTCTGTCTACCCCACAGTTAAGCCTTATCATTACCCTAAGGTAAGAGAAATAGCACTTATCTTTTCCTTTTGCTGAACTGATTACTTACATTATTCATAGGTCTTTCTCCTCTCAGCTGACTCAGATGTGGAGATGTGATAATCAGAGATGCTTATGAACATTACTGTAAACAGAGAAAAGATTAATTATTTCTCATTAAATTGCCATCTTTGTTTAGTCAAATTGATGGTTGGTAAATTGACCTTTTTTATTTATCTTAACTGGGGTTAGTCATTTAACTAAACTTCAGAACAAAGTTAAAAAAAACCTGTTTTCCCTCTGAGTTGGTGACTACATCTGCTTCCTGCCCTCCTTTTTTCCTCCTTCAGTCAGGAATCATAGAATATTCATAGGATTCAGAGCTGAAAAGAATCTTAGAGTTCCTCTAGCCCAGTCTCCTCATCTTATAGAAGACGAAACTGAGACCCTGAGAGTTTTAAGTAGCTTACTCCAAGTTAACACAGCAAATCAATAGCAGGCTTAGGACCAGAACGCAGGATCCCTGCCTCAAAACTCAATATTCTTTTCATTATAATATACAATGGCAGTTCACTTTCACAAAACCAAAGGAAAAATACTTATGTGCACAACTGATGGTTGTGATCACCACCATCCAGAGGGTAGATAGGATCATTTCCACAGCCACTAGCAAAGCACGGGAGGAAGGAGGAAAGGAAGAAATGTGCTGAGATATCACCATTTCATGAATGCTCAGAGACCATCTGTGCCCATTCCTTACTTGAGGAGAAATGCCCTCTGCAATATCCAACCAAAGCAGGCATCTAGGCAGTGCTTGCAAAGCTCTGCTGAGAGGATCTCACTGTCTCCTGGGAACAGTCCATGTGACTTCTAGAGAGTTCTGTTAAGAAGATCTTCTCTAAATCAAATTTATATCTTCCTCTCTGCCTCTTAAATCATTTCCTCCACATGCAGCTTTCTTCAACTGAGCAGAAGAAACAAACATCTTCCACCTGATAAACTTTTTAGATACTTGAAGAGTTCTCGTGTCCTCCATGTCCTTCTCTTCTCTGAACTAAACATCCCCACTTCTTCCAACCAATCTTGGAGCTCTTTGGTGTTAGAAACACAGCATGGATATCTCCCTACTTGGTTGGTTGATTCTTGTACTTCGTAGTCAAAGGACCAAAATGGCATCACTATGATGGATTCAGTATAGGATGTGGCTGACTGTGGCTGATTAGACTAAGACAAGCTCCGAAGGCTGTATCACAGGTTGGGCACAAGTAGTCTACATAAACATTTGGAATGGAGATGTCTAAATTTGCAAATCTCATGTTTCTTGTGTGCTGCTGCAATTCTGCTTTGCACATAGAGCTTGAATCTTCTTTGATGTGGCTATGACTATGACCCTGAGTGTATGACCACATCACTCCCTCTCACATCTTAGGGGGGAAAGCATCAGAAAAGTAGAGACCCCTCATTTCAGCTTTCCCACTCAGTTTCTGATAAACCCAGGGGCAAATTCCCTTAGGTATGAAAAATACTATGCCCTTGCATTCTTCAGAACTAAACATGTGTGGATTAAATAGAAGGTCTTTTTCACTTCCTAGCCAAAGGCGTTTTATAGTCCTTTCTCCTGGAATTGCTCCTCAAAATAAAAGCCCTCAACTTGTTGAAAAATATATTTGACTTATTTCTATACTGCACTCAAGCTTTACTCTTAGGAACCAGAAATATACTTTTTGCATATCTCCAAAGCCTTATATTGCCAGTAGTTTGGTGAGCTCATCCTCTGGGCCACCCACTTATGTTCTTTCTTATTTGTCCTCTGTTCTCTCCTTCCTGGCCAAAACAATTGTATTTCGGGCCTGTAATATGTTTGGTGGGTACACATCACCACCAAACTGGCAATGTTTGGCGTATAAGAGGAGTCCAAATCAGAACAATGTACCAGATCTTTTTTGGAAGGCCTTAATTTCATCCCACTTCTGAGCAGGGAAAACTACTCTTGAATAATGTCATCTTTGCTGTTCCTTCTCTCTTTCCTGATTTCTGATTTCTTCCTCTTCTTTCTTAGGGAAGATGATAAGGGGAGTGGATGGTAGACAATGGGAAAGTGTAGAGAGGAAGGAAGAGAGAAGGCAAAATGGGAAGGAAAATAATTAATCCTATTTCCCATCTCAGCCTGCAGCCAAGTGTTAAACATTCTAAAATAGAGTATTTCTGCCAATCTCTATTGAGAATTGAATTTTCTGGAGTATGTCTAATTGGTATCCATAGGTTTGTATAGCCCATGAAATAAATGTGAAAATGCTTTACAAGGCAAAAAAGTAGTGGCTCAATTATTACTAACTATGTCCCTGTTCCCTTTTGTATCCTAGGCTGGATGTGAAAATCCAAGCATTTCTTTACATGTCATCGGTTTAAATGGGCCCACCCATGATCTGGAAATGACACCACCAGATGATCCAAGAATGAGGTTTGCTTCCTTATGTTTTCCCCATAGCACATATTAGTAATGTGTTTTCATCCCAATATTCCAATCATTTTATTTTATATTTGTCAGTATGAGCTTCTCAGGAACAGGGTTCCTTCAAAGGGTTTCTCCACTGGTTTATTACCTATTCTATAATTGATCTCTTTGGGAAGTTAGGGTTAACACTTTTTGAACAACAGAATTTCTTTAAAGCAGAGCACGCCTATAGTAATCTCTTTTGTTATAATAACAATAGTTTTATTTATTTGAAATTAATCTTTTCTTCAAAGATATCCTGATTGAGAGCCATCTCCATAGTTCCAGTTTGGAGCCAAAATCTCAAATGCTGTGGAGAAGAAATTTATTTCTGAGGCTAATTTAGAAAGGTTTATGAGAGGAATTCTAACCATTCCCACTCAGACTGGAACCTTTTCTGCCACCTCTATACCTTTTCCTAACTACAAGTGCCCATATATACAGAACTATAATTAGCCAATTTTCCCCCACTGGAGTTGGGAAAGAGGGAGGCAGCAGCTGAGATGTAGTGATCATCTGAAATGTGGCCATCAATAGAGACAGCCCACCTGGATACCATGAGGTTCCTAAGATACAAGAGGGAGGATAAACACCACTGGGAAGAGGCTGGGAGCAGAACAAGGCAGGATAGGAAGAAGGCTACTGAAGAGTACTCTTGGCCCCCTGTAATCTTCTTTCTTGGAGCAAAGTTCTGGTGGCTCTGCCCTAGTTGCAGTTCTACACATCAAACTCCAGAAAGGAAGTAGGTCAGGCATGGAAGTGTGGAGATACTATGGCTTGATAGTTTAATTGTCACAAACTGGACTGATTGAGGTCAGAATTAACACTGACCCTCAGCACTTTCTCCTTGGTGTTTGAGTTTTGCTTTTACTCTAGCTTGGGATGTGAAAATTCAGTCATCAAACTAGTTTCTAGTAATTATAATAAAGGCTCATCAAGGGCTGGACATACAGTGGGTACACAATGATGATTAGTTAATTTAGGATCATTACTGTAGAGCTAAAAAGGAATAATAATGGTAATAATGATGATGATAACCAGCATTTATATAGCACCTACTATGTGCCAGGCACTTGGATAAATGGTTTACAGACATTATCTCTTTTGATCCCTCTCAGCAAACCCAGGAAGCAGGTGTTATTATTGTTCCCATATTATAATTGAGGAAACTGAGTCAAGGGTTAAGTGACTTGCCCAGAATTATACAATTTCTAAGATTAGATTTGAACTATCCACCGCACCTCTCAAGGGGGTCAGAGACCATCTCTACCAACCCCTGTATTTTGTGATTGAAGAAATTGCAACGCATGTTAAGTTAGATGAGTTGCCTAAGATCACACAGGTAATGTCAGAAGTGGGATTTGAACTCATGTCTTCAGACTACAAAGACCATTTTTATTTTGTTTTATTTTGCCCATTATACCACACTGCCTACTTGGACTTAACTTAGACCTAAGTCCACTCCTGTACCCCTTGCTCATTGCTTCCAAAACCCATAGATTTAGAGCTGAAAGGGACATTTGAGATTATCTAGAACAATATCTCATCTTGCAGTGGAGGAAATGGAAGCCTGGAGAACTTAGGTTACAAGCCCAAGATACCCTGGAGTTGCTTTCCACATCAGCATTGCAGTAAATAGCAGAGGCATATGTTAGCGCCTTCGCTTCTGCCTCTTAGTTTCCCTGGCTTCCTCTAAGACTTCCACCTTCTGTAGGAGACCTTTTCTAGTCCCCAGCTGCTAATGCCTTCTCCTTTTGGATTATTGCCATATACTTTTTGTACATATTTTGTATATACCTAGTACATGTCTCTACCATTCAAATTTAAAGTCCTTGAGGGCAGGGACTGTGTACCAAGTTGATAAAGAGCAAGAGAGGCATAGTGTTTACATACAACATATATTATCCTAACAGAATAGATCAGGCATTCTGGGGGGTTCCAATGAGCATTTCCATTTGCCTTCCTTCAAATGAGTGAGTGAAAAATCATCTGTTAAGCACTGTACTAAATTCTAGGAATAATATAAAAGCCAAGACAACTCCTTCCCTCAAGGAGCTTATATTTAAAGTCCCTTTTTGTCTCCAGAGAAAGTTAGAGCTTCAATATAGAATCATCTCTAAGTCTAAAGCTGTTGGTCTATGGGTATCCTTTTCCTTCCTCCATTGCATGATCCACTTCTTTGTAGCAAACAGTCAAAAGACAATAAGAATCAGCTTAACTTTATGTAAAGAGAAAACCCATTGTAAAATACATACAGTGGATAAACAGTTTCAAAGAGAATGGGTAATTCCAAAGAATAAGCAATGCCAGTTTGGACAGCAGTGAAACGGGGGAGGAAGTAGAGAGGGAATAAATTTGCCAGATCACAATAGTAGCAGCAGTTGGGATAAATGCAAGGTTCTGTCTATGGAGATCATTCCTTAAATGGAATCATGAGGGGCAGCTGGGTAGCTCAGTGGAGTGAGAGTCAGGCCTAGAGACAGGAGGTCCTAGGTTCAAACACGGCCTCAGACACTTCCCAGCTGTGTGACCCTGGGCAAGTCACTTGACCCCCATTGCCTACCCTTACCAATCTTCCACCTATAAGTCAATACACAGAAGTTAAGGGTTTAAAATTTAAAAAAATGGAATCATGAGCCAGGTGAGACTCCAATTGCTCATGATTACATTCAGTTGGGGATAGCAGCACCTTTCACTTGCAAGTTGCCAGATCTGTCCTCTAACTAACTTACCTAAGGTGTAAAGCAGCAGACATCTGACATTAAATTGCTCCTTAGAAAATGTTTTCCCTGACTTTTAAGGCTCTCCATGGTGCTCTATCCTCCAGAAAACAAGTTGGCTTTGGAGTCAGGAAAGCCAGCTTTAAATTAAACCTCAAATATTTACTAGCAGTGTGATCTTTAGCTCATTCCTTAACTTCTCTGAACCCCAGCTTCCTTGTTTGTAAATTGAGCAGGTTGGACTAAGTGACCTCCAAGACTCTTTCTTGTCCTAAATCTATGATCCTGTGATTTTAATATTTTTACTACCGCCATTATTGGATTGTCTTGAAGAAAGCGTTTTACATACTTTCAAATGCTGAACTTGATATTATTATTACTGTAAAGCCAACAGTCAAGAGACTAAGCCATAATCTTTTACCATAGTCCATGGTCCTCCCACAGACTACTTTCAGAGATAAGATTTCAAGACATCCATAGAAATTATCAAATGCATTTGAAATAGCACTAATATAACTTTGTAAATAAACACCCCCAAAATCCTCTAAAGATGTTTGAGCAGTTTGTCTTCCTACCAAAAGAGTATCAAAGGACACAGAATGTAAGCTAAGACCCAACTCTTAGATTTTGCCTACATTGAGATCAATTTAGCTTTTTCTTTATTTTAATGCCACACGAACTGAGTCCTTGTTAGCGCCCTGGTAACTATCTTAATAGCCAGAACACTTCAATCTGGATATTTGATTTCAATTGTTTTTAAATCTGATCCATCCTTAAAAGGCTAGCCAAAGTTTTATTCCTTTCCAAAAGTCTTTTCTGTCTTCTCCAGGCCTCTGTTTTCTCCCTTCTATAACTACTGTCAGTACTACACAATTTAGTACCTGATGTATAATCAGTGTATAAGTCATATCCCCACTCAAATTCAAATTATCACCTTTTCAAAGTTGTGAACTGATCTCATTGCTATCATCTAGTACCCAACACAGTGGTGAGTTCATATGAAGTAATCAATTAATAACAAATTCAAATAAATTTAATTTCAATGTTCAATAAGACTTTATTGAACATTTGTGATCCTTTCAGTTCCTAGGTAGTCCTAGTTAGTTAGTCTGATGAAGACGATCTCTCTACTGTATATAGGTAGAAAGTTCTGGGTCTATGATTCTTCCATTGACTACTTTCAGAGGCAAAATTCAAGCCATCTCCAGAAATAGCTAAATATTTTTGAAAGTACCACTACTAAACTTTGGAAATAAATACTCCCCAGCTTGTCTTTGAGTAGCTTGTCTTGCCATCAAAAGGGGATCAGGAGCCAGTCTATCCTCTGTGGTCATGGCAGTCTTAAAGAGCTGTGACTTCCAACAGTAGATAATCAAACATTTTTCTCCATCGATTCTTCATCCAGAAGTATCATCTATAGATAGACCATGGCAAATGAGTTAGAACCCATGATCTGGACTGATTAGCATGACACACCCACTTTCCTATCTCACTGTGTAAGGGCTGGATCTTGTGGGAAAACCCTGACTTCAATTGTTTAAGCACCCTGCTTTATTCACTCCTTAGTATTTCTCCAGCATATTCTCTTCCCAATACCACTGGCTAGATAGTGACTTAAAATTGTTCTGTGAACTAGAAAGAGCTATTCCATTCTATAATAGTAATATTGATGAGGAGCATCTGGGTGGCTTAATGAATTGAGAGCCAAGACTAGAGAGGGGTGGTCTTGGGTCCAAATCTGGCCTCAGACACTTCCTAGCTTTGTGACCCTGAGCAAGTCATTTAACTCTCATTTCATAGCCCTGACAACTCTTCTGCCTTGGAACCAATAAACAGTATTAATTCTAAGACAGAAAGTAAAGGTTTAAAAATAATAATATTGATGATGATGAAAAATAGTATATAATAGCATTCACACAGTGCTTTAAGCTTTGCAAAGCACTATTTCAGAGTTGTTCCTCACAACAACTCTGAGAAGTAGGTGTTCTTATTTTCCAATTTTCTATATTCTATTTTTATATTTTCTATATATTTTCTATGTTCTATTTTCAACAAGATGAGGCTAATTGATAGCACTAAGCCCAGTTGTGCCACAAATCCTGAAATAAGAGAAACAAAGTCACTATTTGCAGTTACCTTATAGCTATCATGTGTGATCTGCACTGAGGAGTCATCTACAAGGTAACATTAAGGGATCAACATACAGAATTTAGAAACCCATTTTGACCAAGAGCCAAACAAGCACTTCCCGGCTTTAGGAAATGGCAGGACTCTACGATACCTTGTTGATCTGAGAAAAACCAATGCTAAATGACGCTCTCTGGTATCTCTTGTGGGTTAAGGAAGTAAATGGAAGTGATGTACCATGTGTGTTTTTGTCAAATTCACATTGAGATGCCTGCTCAGACAAAGCAAACATGGTTTGACCATAGGTCTTTCAAGAGCTAAAGATCTAGAATTAAAATTCAGTCCATACTTGAGAATACCATTTTGGAGACAAGTGTCAGACAGATACCATTTTTTAAAATTCACAACAAAACATTTCAGGCTGCATCCAGTACATAAACAAGACTCTTTCTCTCTCTTGCTACTGACCTCTTAGACTACCACAGTGTGGAGAAAAAAGTAAAATAGAGGTAGCATGTCTCAAAGTTTAAGGCTTAAGAAATACTTTTCATGCATTTGAATTTGAGCCTTACCATGACCCAAGGAGTTAATACCTAATACCACCTGTGTTGCTGAACCCATTTTATAAATGAGGAAACTAAGACTCTCAGAGATTGAGTGTCTTAACTATGGCCACATAACTAATAATGACTGAAGATGGGATTTGAACCCAGATCTTCCTAATTCCAAGTTTAGCATACTATGTGCATATGTATGTATTTAGATAGAACCAAACATACAAAAATACATACGTGTGTGAATGTGTATTACAGATTGTGTTGAGTTGATGTTCATAAAATTTTAGGTAAAGCAGACAGAGCCCTTCTGCTCCAGTGTCATATGTGTTTCCAGCTAGGGTCACTGAAGATTGAACTGTGTCCCCAGATATTAAAGTGATATTAAAGAAACCAACTTGGCCACTTTACGTATTTCTACAGTCTGAATCAAAATGGTATTCATTCACCTGAGACATATAGAGTATAACAGAACCTAGAGTTTTCTAGGAGGCAGTTCAGCTAGAAAAGGAACAGCGTTACAACTAGTAGTTTGGGGATCTGGGACAAACAATTGGAAGCAGCCCTGCAATAATAAGCAGAACTAAATTCCCTTCAGTCAATCATGAAGAAAAGGAGACCTTGACATTGTGCTGTGGGACAGCACTTTCAGTAGAAAGCCTACCACCAGGAGAGAATGAAGCTGGGGAAGACCTCACCTAGTTGGAGTAGTGAGAACAAGAATCAAAAGGAAGAAAGGAAATTTAGTTTCTACAGTGCAGAAGGAGAAAAAAATACTATATTATCCTTACAATTGTACCGGCTTTTAAAATCATTACTCTACAATCCCAGTGCTTATAGGTATCTGATCACTCCAGCATAGTTATGGTTCTATAAAGGAAATTTAGAAACAAATAGTTGCTATTTCTTCAGATCCCCATCTTTTCAGTGGAATAATCTCACCAGTTAGAAACTGAAACCTGATAGTGAATGAGGTTTACTCTGGACTGCAGTGGCCAAGAAGTGGAAAAAGGAGCTTGATTGTTTTTTGGAGTGCTTTGAGGGCAAGATGTAAGGAATTAGTTGATTAGCAGGCTCCTCAAGAGCAGGAAGCATCAGGGAATTAAAATGCAGTTCTGCCTGCCCCCAATTCTGTCTCTGTCTCTGCCTGGATTATACACAGCAATCTCTTTCAGCCTGCACGACATCCCTTTCAGCTGAGAATACAAACACTAAATGGTGCAGAATAGAGCCAACCATTCAAGAAACTGCACGTGGTACAAGACAGAATGACTCAGAAGATATATAAAAAAAACAACCTAAAGCAATACAATTAGTGATTGGTCCTGTTTCTCCCCTGGGTCCTAGCTAGGGGGACTAAGTTACGCAGAAACATCTTTATATGAATAATTGTGTCAGCTGGATGAAAAAAAAACCCACACTGTTTTGCAAAGAAATTATTAAAGTAGCTAATATTCACAAATCATTTGGACATTTATTGAAGCACAAAGGAGATTGACTGATAAATGGACTACCTTTTGAAGAAGTGAGTTTTTGCATTTCTAATATTATTCAAACAGAGTGTATATGGCTACTCTGGTAGGGATGTTTTAGAAGAGAATCTTTCATCAAAAGAAAAGTTGAATTTGACCATAAGATCTCTTCTAAGTTTAAGAGTTTAAGATTTTCTGACATATAATAATGTAATATAATGATAATGATAATAATAGACAGTACTTTTATGTAAGCTGATTCAGCAATATGCCCTTGTGAAGCTCAATAACTTTTAATAGTTCTATACTTCCAAGTGATGCCTGAACCATATTAAAATCTCATGTGAATATATTTAACAAAATAAATAAAAATACAAAGGGACATCAATAATGTCAATATGCAGTTTTCTAAGAAAATATACATCCTATAGAGATCCTTAAGTTTGGACTAGTGGCACCTGTTTCTACTTGAGTTTAATACTACTAATATAGTCTAACACCTTCATTTTATAAAGAAGAAAACCAAAACTTTAGGATATAAAGTGATTTACCCAAGATCATACTGTTAGCTAATGATCAAGCTGAGACTAGAACTCACATCTCTATTTCATGTACCTTTCCCCATTATGCTGTGTTTTCCTATTGCAATAAGTTTAAATTCCTCCAAACAAATTTTGAAGTTCTCTCAATTTGGCCAAATTTACCTATCACAATAATCATTACCATCATCATTGATAAAGAGTTACTGATCATCTATTATGGGCAAAGTTCTGTGCTTGATGCTAGGGATTGTGGTTGCTGTCCTGGAGCTTGCTCTTTAAGGTGGAACCCCCATGCCCAAGCATGTTATAATCAGACTGAATTTAGTGTCCTAAAAACACACTTTGCTTATTCCCTTTACTTATGTTCTTTTACCCATCAGAAATTCCCTTTCTCTCTTAACCTTTCTAAATTTTTAGATTATGCCAACTTTATCTGTTATTCAATTCATTTGTAAATTCTATCTGTTCCTAGATTTTGGAGGCAGAGGGAGTTTATTTGGGATTTGTTCCATTTCTTTTTCTGAAATTTGGTTATTTAAATTCCCTATTTTTGTTTTGTTAACCTGGGCATTTAGTGTTTTATAAATGTTTAGATTTTGTTATGTAAGTATCCATCCATTTCATTTAAATTATTGGCTTTATTAGCATACAATTAATTCTAATATTCCATAAACTGTTTGCAAAAAAACAGAAAAAGAAGGGATCCTACCCTCTCTGATACAAATATGATACAAATATGAACTTTATACCTAAACCAGGCAGCATCAGAACAGAGAAAGAAAATGATAGACAATAATTCCGCTAATGAATATTGACATAAAATATTTAAATAAGATATTAGCAAAACAACTACTGCAACATATCAGAAAAACTATACACAGATTATGATTTCTCCATTCAGTCTTCTCTTACTATTTCAGCCTTTCTTAATAGGTAACTATTATAGCCTTTGTTTTCTGTACCACACAGTGAACTACCTAAATTTTATCTATTATTTTGCATAATTCTCATATTGGTTTATGCTGCTTAGTGTTAAATTTTTACATTAGATCATGCATTCCTTAAAGGCAAGAATCATGCCTAACACTAATTTTCAAAAATAAATTTTACTGATGTCTTTTGTTTTCACATCCTTCCTCCTCTCCCCTCCCAGAGATATATCCTGTATAACAAAGATTTCTTTTTTTAAGAGGAAGAAAAGAGGAAAAAAGAGTAAAATCAATCAATACATTTTTAAAAATTGACAATATTTGCAAAATCCCACATTCCCACATCTCTTGCAAAGTAGTATACACTAATTCTTCATACAACAAATTCTTGATCCATAATATGTGTACAGCAGACGCATATTGTTTGATTATTAAAGATAGCTAGATTAAGTATTTTTGCTTCATAGCCTATCACCCAGATCATTGATTCTTCTTTCTCACTTATAGCTGCCTCCAACTTGGCCATTGTACCACCAGCCTCTCTCCTAGAAAGGGACTACGAGTAAATAAAATATTTTAGCTTTTTTGGCAAACATCTCTGCTAAAATATTGTTGGAATACATGTGTGATAAGCTGAGAATGGAGCTGAAGGTCAAAACCATTGCTGTAAATTAGATTTTTTTATCTTCTTATTATGCCTGATTGCCATATAGCTCTACCAGAGCTATAAATATATTGGTATAAGAATTCTGAAATAGTGCTCTGTGGTAATGCTAATAATACTAAAAGCTATCCTATTCCCTTTTGCCACCCTGGAAGCGAGGTGGCACAGTAGGTGGAATGCCAGACCTGGAGTTAGAAAGATGAATTCAAATCTGATCTCAGACACTTCTTATGTGACCTTGGACAAGCCATTTAACTCTGTTTGCCTCAGTTGCCTCATCTGTAAAATATGCTAGAGAAGGGAATGGCAAACCACTCTGGTATCCTTGCCAAGAAAACACCAAAAGGTCATGAAGAATTGGACACTACTGAATAACTGAGAAAAAAAACTGTCACATACTCTAAGGATCAGAACTAAAATGTATAAGTATCCCTAATTTGAGTCATGGGTCAAGTACCTCCTCACTACACTTAGATTTTCCTAAAAAGAAGAAGTTAACTTGATGACCTTTAATTTCTGTAACATTAAAGGGGCTGATCTCTGCCTAAACTCCCTTGAGTAGTTGGATCAAAGATGGTCCATATTTATTTTGAGAAAAATTTCTCTCTGGAGGAGGTATTTTGATATATTGGTAATTTATATAGGCCAGTAGCTACCCTCCAAAGGAGTAATAGAAGCTTAAAAGTTCTAACTTGACTTTTAAAGACCTCTACAATCTGGCACCACTATCACTTTCCAAATTTATTATTCCCTTTTAGTAAGTTTATGAACCAGTCAGATTGGACTACTCACCGCTCTTCCAAACATATTCAGTCCTCTTTCATGCCTCTTTCCTTGAAGACAGATAGATAAATATGCAGACAGACAGTCAAACAGATAGGAACATTAATTAAGCAGTTGCTATGTGCCAAGTACCATATTAAATATAAGCAAAGAATTTGTTTTCTTTCCTATTGTCTACCATGTAATTCTCTTTCCTTCTTTGCTCATTGAATAATTCTTTCTATCCTTTAAAGCTCCAATGCCACCACTTTTCCAAAGTCTTCTCTGGTTCTACCAGTAAGCAACAATTTCCTTCTCAAAATCTTTAAAATTCTCTAATGTACCTATTATATTATATTGTGTATTCTAGTACCTATATTTGGATCATCCTTCCACTAAACTATAAGCTCCAGAAAATCAGACATCATGCCTTATCTAAAATGTATGCCTTACCCAATACAGTAGGTGCTTAATGCTGAATAGGTAAATGAAAAAATTTGAGACAATGAAACTGAAGGGGGTTTTGCACTTCTTGATTTTCTTTAAATCATGTATAGATACCTGCCAATTTGTAAGGTGAACTCAGTTACTA
The DNA here is from genome assembly GCF_016433145.1 of Gracilinanus agilis. Lineage (NCBI taxonomy): Eukaryota > Metazoa > Chordata > Mammalia > Didelphimorphia > Didelphidae > Gracilinanus > Gracilinanus agilis. Next base: position 92,620,770 of record NC_058134.1, on the reverse strand, counting down.
GCATTTGCTTCCAGGTGCCATTTTACATATTGGGTTGATTGCCCCTGACAAATCTGTTCAAAAGGATTTTTCCTCTGGAAATAGAAATTAAAGTAAAAAATGTAAGAGAGAGGATATCTTTCTATATGACATTTTTCTCTCCTTCATTTTATTGGAATAGAACTATAATGATGCTCACAATGTATAGTTCAGTGGTCTTCTGAACAAGGTCAGGGTAGAAGTATTGGAGAGAAAAACAATCTTCTTTACCATCATCACCACCAGAAAATCCTCTCTTCTTTCTCCCCCCCAATCTACTAGTTCTGACTTCTACTCAAACTCTGCCATGGGACAAAAGTGTAACATTACATCTTCTGTTGAGGAAATTGAATTTATGATAATATACTTCAAGCAACAATTTGCTCTCAATTCACATCACCTTTCCTTTTTGTGAGACTGAATTTGCCTCTGACATATCGATGCAATTAAAGACTTTTGCTCTCAGGCATGCACTGTTGTTGATATCCAGGAGAGGAAAATGACAATGCAGAAGAGAGATTAGATTTCTACTGTTACTATTTTGCCCTAATAGCCTTAATCCTAGGGCTAGATTTTGGAAAGAAAAATGATGAATTTGATTTTGACTTTGATGTTCCTATTGGGACCTTCAACTAAAGAAGTCCAAGCACAGTTGGGAATGTGCAACCAGAGTTAGAAATAAGGGCTGCACATATATAGTTTTGGCACTGTCTGCAGAGTGGTAATAATTGAAGTCATTGGAGTAGTTGGTATTGACAAAAGAAAGCAATTTATTCATGAGCCAATAGGAAACCTTTGAAGTAGTTTGAGTAGACAAGTAAAATGATTGGATTTTCACAGACCAAAGATGAATCTGGCAAGAGTATAAAGAACGTGTTGGTAAGGGAAGGAAATTATGAAGTAACTGTTGAACAAGCCCAGAGATAATTTCTAACTATTCATCTCAGTAGCTAAGCAAATCTTTTGTTCCATTTATTCTTTTTTCCCCAACACATTTGTAAAAACCTTTGCCCATATCTTGCAGTCCCAAGAAGTGACAAATCAACTCAATACTAATGAGAGTGACATTACTTTATATGTATTTTATGACAAACAAAGGAACTAATTAAAATTGACAGACCATCCTCTAGGAAAAATCTTTGTGAGAACATTTAAGTGTCCTTTTTAGCTAGAACCTCATGGGATTATGTGAAATCACTTCATTTCTCAACTGGACTCAGTTTTACACTGTGTATATGACCTATCACTCTTCCTAGCAGTAAAAGGCATGAAGCTATTCTACTTGAGAGAGAGGATTGGCTCACATTTGCATTTTCATTCCCAGGACCTACTACCAGGACCTACTATAAAGTCTGACACATAATAAACAAAAAATGTTTATTGATTGATGTCAGAAACCACATATGTATCTATATATACATATCCCACTAATAGGCTTCACTGTTAAATATATTGAATGTTGAACAATTGAATGAATAAATGAATGAGAAAGTAGTAGATAACTGAGCTGCTTTAGGGGAAAAAAAGCATTTCTTCTTCTAGGAATCCTTACTCTATGGTATTTTGATACTATCTTTTTTTTAATGTAAGAATCAGACTTTTCAGAATTCCTTCTGCCCTTCTTTTATGCTGATTCAAATTCTGTTCTTCCCTCAGTACCTATTTACAAACTTACTTGTTTGGGGAAGCCATCCCTGATGAATCCAACTGCTCAAAAATTCTAAAAGGAGTCATTAATGGTTCAGTGTCACCCACAAGCCAGGTGATCCAGGATTTCTACTGTTTTACATCTTCACCAATGGCTCAAATAAAGCCATAAATAGCATGATTATCAGGTTTTCAGATGGCACTAAAGTATAAGGAAATTGCTAAGCCAATGGATGACATTCAGGATTCAAAAAGATCTTAATAAAAAAAAATTTAATAGCTTAGACCAGTGATGGCAAACCTTTTAGAGACTGAGTGTCCAAATTTAAATGCTCATGCCGCACGTGAGCCCCCCACCTTACCCCAGACAGAGGAGGGAGGAAAAGCTCCCATTGGTCTGCTGGGCAGAGAGACAGATCATGTGAGAAATGTCCTCAGGTATGGGTGGAGAGGAGAAAGGGAGCAGCCTCCTCTGGCATGTGTGCCATAGGTTTGCCAACAAGGACCTAGACCATTGGACCAAATCTAAGATGAACTTTAATAGTGAAAAATCTAATTTACTACAGAATAAATCTATGGTGCAATTTAATAGAACATCTTTAGGGGCAACATGGAGTAAGAGATGGCGGGCTGTCCACAAAGTCAAGAAGACCTGACGTCTGACATGTACTTGCCATGTAATATGGTAAAATAATTTCTCCTTTAAGTTATAGATAAATTGCTGATCTGCACTGATTAAGGGAACTTTCACACCAGGAGTTCTCAACAATAGCGAAATCACAGGCCTAGACCAAAGAAAATGTAAATTTTGTATTTGAGGTGTTTTTTTTTTTTAATCAACTTCACAAGTTAGCAGAGAAAGGTGTTGCTAGATGGCAGTTTGAGGGGGGGAAATATGGCAGTTTTAGTGAGCTAACAGTTTAATATGAGACAACAGTATGCTCCAGTAGCTAATAAAGCTAATGAAATCTCAGACAGTATTAAAACAAACAGTGCCCCCCTACCCAAGGAAAATGCTAGTATCACTGTCCACTGCCCTGGCCAGACCATATCCATAGTGTTATGTTCTTTTGGAATGCCATATTCTAGTGAGAGCAATGACATACATCCAAAGAAGAACAATCAAAATAGTCAATAAATAGCTAAACCTTTATTAGGTGCCTACTATGTGCCAGGCAGAGGGAATACCAAGACAGAAAAAAATGAAATAGCTCCTGTTCCCAAGGAACTTGCATTCCTTGAATATCAGGAGAGGTAACATGTACATATGTAAGGATATAGAGAAAATGCAAAATAAGGTATTGGTACAGGGTATTAAGAGAGGAAACTAGCAATTGAGGGGATGAGGAAAGCTTTTGTAGAAGATGGTGCTTTACCTCAGTCTGGAAAATAGTGAAGGATTCTGTGAGGTTGACTTGAGGAAAGGGGAAATGCCAACCATGGAGAATAGCCAGGGCAGTGGTCCAAAGATGGCATTGAAGTGCCTAGGATGATTAAGAACCTAGAGATCATGTCATATAAAAATGAGACAAGGATACTGGAGATGTTCAGACTAGAGAAGAAAAGACCTAAAAAGGTCATGATACTCTCTTCAAGAATTTGAAAGGCCATTATGTGGAAGAGAGATCAGACCTATTCTGTTTGACTCCAGAGAGTAGAACTAGAAGCAATGAGTAGACATTGAACATGAAAAGATTTAAGTCTGATGTAAAGAAAATTCCATAATAATTAGAACAATCTAGAATGAAATAGGCTAGAGTCAGTGAGTTTTTTCATACTAAAGGGATTCAAGTCAAGACTGGATGACTCTTTAGTAGGTATATTATAGAACATGTCTTTTTTCAGGGATGGATGTGATAAAAGGCTCTCTGAGGGCATCTTCTAATTCTGAGAGGCTATTTTTTGTGATATTTCTAAATCTATGTATATGTTTTGAAAGGCCCTCTCTTGTGCCCTGGACCATACTGTTGCTGTCATGGCTCTTTCCTTGGGAAAATTTTTAAAATAACCTCTGAATACTATGAAAAACAGGAAATGTTTGTGTCTTCTATGAACATGCCCCCTAAGACCTCCAGAAACTCAAACTTCTTTGTTCTCAAATATACAGTTCAGAAGGGAGAGAGAGGCTTTTTTCCCCTGTACTAAATCAGACCTTTTAAACTTTTCTCTTTCCTCTCTTCATTTCTTGGGGTGGGGATAAATAAAGGTTTAATTTCCTGTCCTATGTTCACTCTCCTTGAAAATCCTTTGGAGTGTATTTTTTCTGCTTTCTGCCTTGGAGACTCTGTCTCTGAAACCTGGGAGGATCCTGCCGCTTGTTATTCCAACTCTGCCCTTGCCAGATGATTGTCCACATTCTACTAGAAGCAACTTTATTCGTTGTAGAACAAGAAGGAGATAAAACAAAACCTGACAGCTGGCTTACTATATTCCTCTAGTCTACTATAGCAAATGATTCCCCTGGGAGTGAAAGTGGGTTGAATTTTATACTGCTAAAGGTCTGGCTGCTGCTGGGAAGTTGGGACAGAGGAAAGGAGAGGCTGAGGATATGACCATTTGGAAGCACATTCTCAGGGTGATTGGGCTGGAACACTCCAAATTTGACACCAACTCCACACTACAATCTCCTCACACTCAGTAGTTCTCTGGGGTAGATTGTGCTTTTCTCTTTTGTTTATAGTCAGTGCTACTGTTTCTCACTCATTTATGATTTCTCTAAGCATTCATTCAATAAACATTTCTTTAAATAATGTGATAAGATATTTAGCAGAGGTATTGCTCTGCATTTATCTTACTGTATGCTTACCCTTTGTTTCTTCTAAGGACAGTATTTTCAGTCTCTCCAATATGATGGACTGTGTGCCTTTAATGCAGGTTTTTTTATTTTTAAATTTCAATATTTTCTTTTTTTTAGAAAAATTTTCCATGGTTACATGATTCTTGTTTTTACTTTCCCCTTCACCACCACCCCCATATCCCACACACATTTCCACTGGTTTTAACATGTGTGATCAATCAAGACTTATTTATATATTATTGAGAGTTGCATTGGTGTGGTAGTTTCGGGTCTACATCCCCAACCATGTCTGCATCAACCCATATGTTCAAGCAGTTGTTTTTCTTCTGTGTTTCCACTCCTGCAGTTCTTCCTCTGAATGTGGGTAGTGATCTTTCTCATAAGTCCCTCAGAATTGTCCTGGGTCATTGCTTTGCTGCCAGTATAGAAGTCCATTACATTCTATTTTACCACAGTGTATCAGTCTCTGTGTACAATGTTCTTCTGGCTCTGCTCCTTTCACTCTGCATCAATTCCTGGAGGTCTTTCCAGTTCACATGGAATTCCTCCAGTTTATTATTCCTTTTAGCATAATAGTATTCCATCACCAACATATACCACAGTTTGTTCAGCCATTCCCCAATTGAAGGGCATACTCTTTCAGTTTTTTGCCACCACAAATAGCGCAGCTATAAATATTTTTGTCCAAGTCTGTTTATCTATGATCTCTTTGGGGTACAAACCCAGCAATGCAATAGCTGGATCAAAGGGCAGGCAGACTTTTATCGCTCTTTGGGCATAGTTCCAAATTGCCATCCAGAATGGTTGGATCAGTTCACAACTCTACCAGCATTGCACTTTAATGCAGTTTTATCTAAAGTCTAACTGTTCCCATTCCTCCTGCACTACACATACACACACACACACACACACACACACACACACACACACACACACTCAATCACTCACATTCATATTCTCCCTCTTTCTTTCTGAGTCTTTGTTTCTTTCTGTGGATTTGTTTTTGTTTGCTTGTCTGTCTGTTTCTATCTCTCTGTCTTTGTCTCTCACTCTGTGTGTGTGTGTGTGTGTGTCTGTCTGTCTGTCTGTCTGTCTGTCTCTGTCTTTCTCTGTGTCTTTGTCTCTTTCTGTCTCTGTCTCTGTCTGTGTTTCTCTCTGTGTCTCTGTCTCTATGTGTCTATCTGTCTCTCTCCTCTCTCCCCTCTCCCTCTTTCCACCTCCCTTCCTCCCTCCCTGACCTCTACTTTTTCCCTGCTCTCCTCTTTCCCCTCTCCCCTGTCTCCCCACCTCCCCATCTGGATCCATGATACAAGGGTCAATTGTCTGTCTTAATCTATAGTTCATTTCCACTGAATCTCCCTTGCCAGAACCAGAATAAATCATGTGACATCATAGTAAAGCTGAGGACATTTTCTTAAGGCAAAATGCAAGGTCAATAATGATGAGTTAAATAAAGCATCAAACACTCTCACCACCCACTTCCCAAAGCTCTCAGCTCTGCATCTATCTCCTGGGGTTCAGACCTAGTCTCAACTCCTGTCCCTGCTAAACGGGAGCAGCATATTTTGTCCTTCATCTCAAAATACTGGATTAGCACACACAGCATCAGCTGTACTGAGTGACCCCAATTGCTTGGCACAGGAACCTGCCAGACATTAAGACTGTGGGCTGTTCTGAGAATGTTTCTTGTCTGCACAGCCTTTAGACCAACAGGATACCAGGGCCCGTTCCCAGCCACTATTTCCATAGCATCTCTCTCCACCTGCCCCAGGATTCTTTAACCCTATGTCTTCTCTTCTCTTCTCTTCCATCCTTACAATATTCCTATCTCCTTTTCAATTGGGGTGTACTGAATGCTCCTGACTTATGTGACTCCCAAAGGGAATATAAGACTGATATCTATAGTCCTTTACATAGATATTTATAATAATATATAGTAATAATGATGTTGATAATTTAACAATATTGTGCATTTATTAAACACTTACTGTGAGCCAGATTGGGGGATGGCAAGGGAAAAAGTCCCTGCCTTTGAGACTTTCATATTCTAGTGGAGACAGTATATAAACAACTACGTGCCAATAAGATACACTTAGTTAGAGGTAATCTCAAAAGAAAGGAATTAGATCAAAAGGGAACTGGAAAAGGCTTCTTGCAGAAGGAGAAAATTAGGTGAGATTTAAAGGAAGCTAGGGAAGCCAGGTAAGGAGAGGATGGAAAGCATTCCAAGCATTGGGGGAGTTGAGGAGACTAGAGGCAACAAAAAGGCAGAATCTAATAATAAAATGTCTTGTTCAAGGACTCGTAAGGAGGACAATATCACTAGATCATAGAGCATCTGGAGAGGAAGGGAAGGAAAAAGGAATACTCATTTATATAGCACCTACTACTCGCTAGGTACTATACTAATATCTCATTTGATCATCAAAAGAACTCTGGGATGTGCTATAATCCCCATTTTCCACTTAAGGAATCTGAAGTTGTATGTCTTGCCTAGGGTTGCATAGCTAATATATTTTTTTAAAATTCTTACCTTCTATCCTATCAGTTCTAAAGAGTTTGCTAGGCAATTGGGGTTAAGTGACTTGCCCAGGGTCATACAGCTATTAAGTGTCTGGGGCTGGATTTGAACCCAAGTCCTCCCAACTCCAGGTCTACTCTCTATCTACTATGCGAACCTAGCTGTCAGGACATAGCTGAATAGTATCTCAAATTAAGACCCAGGTCTTCTTGACTCCAGGCTCAATCCTATATCCATTGTTCAACCTAGCTGCCTTTGGAGTAAAGTATAAACAGATCAGAAAAGTAAGAAGGGACTGGATGATGAAGGGCATTAAAAGCCAAAGAGAGGGTTTTAAATTGGGTCCTAGAAGTAATTAAAAGTCAGAATTTATTGAATAGGGTGATGTGATATGGTCAAGCCAGTGCCTTGGGAAGATCCCTTTGATAGCTGAGTAGAGGATGGACTTAAAAACAATGTTACACTTGTTAGATTAAAGCATTTGTATTTATTTTCTTCTTCACTTTGGATGTATGAACTATTATGCACAATTATAAGTAAATGTATTAAGAGACATCATCATTTCAAATTGTTTATTGGCAATTTTAAAAGTATATATTGGTCTTAATAAAATCTTTACCTTCCATCTTAGAATGAATACTAAATATCAGTTCTAAGGCAGAAGAGCAGTAAGGGCTAAGTAATTAGGGTTAAGTGACTTGCTCAGAGTCACAAAGTTAGGAAGTGCCTGAGATCAAATTTGAACCCAGGTCTTTTTGGCTCCAGGCCTGGATTTCTATCCCCTGAGCCCCTCTGATCATAATTATTAAAGCTCAAAATGATTCACCTAAGGGAAAACAACAAGGTTACCATTTCAAGCAAGGCCCTTGTTATCTGAGACAAAAGAGGTCCAATCAAATTGGAACTCTTCAAATTTCAATTTATTTTAATTAACTTTAAGAAATATCCAAATTAGTTTTGACCTTATCCATCAGTATTGTGGTCTAATTTTCCTTTTCTAAAAGGTAGAAACATTCCTTATCTGTTTTCAGGTTTTCCTCCAGATGTAAGACTGCATATTTGGGATATTCTTGTGATTTGGGGCTAGCCGTAGGCAAAATCAGAGCTGAGCTTGGGCAAAATGGTGAGGCAGGCAATCCAACAAACTTTTATTATGTATAGCTCTTTTACAGTGACTATGAAAGACACCAAACCTATCCAGAGTGATGTCCTTGCGGATACTATAATGAAATGAAAAAGCCTTGCAGCTGCAGTTTTCTATTTCACAGCCAAGCACTTTAAACAGAGACAATAAAATTGTTATGATGGCCATAAAAATGTTGTTAATGGGCACAACTTACACCTCTTTTACACACCCTCCATAAAAAAGTAAACAGTGGCAAGGTCTTCCCTGGATGGGTTTGTTCACAAGGTATTCTGAAGAACTTTATTATTGAGGAGAAAAGGCTCAATTTAATGATTTCTCTTGATAACCTCTTACATACAAATTGGAATGCTGGAATCAGGCAATATCAGTTAATCCATAAGCATTTATTAAGCATCTACTGTATACTAGGTGCTGGACTCACTCCTGGAGATACCTAAATTTTAAAAAAATGATAGTTTCTGTCCTCAGGGAGAGAAATCTTGTTAGTTTCATGTTTGGTTTCCATGAGGGTCATTCAGACAAAATGACATCATAAAAAATCTATAAGACATTCTGAATGGATGCCTCAACCAAATGGAAACAGACCTTGTCTCCTACTCCTAAGAGTATGTGTGTGTGTGTGTGTGTGTGTGTGTGTGTGTGTGTGTGTGTGTGTTTTAAGGGAGGAAGAAGAGGAATATGGTTGACATGTTCTATTAGAAACTGTCTCAGGAGTCTTCATAGGCTGATTCCCCTCATGAGACAAAATTCAGTCTTGGACATGCTGCATCTGACCCTTCCCTCCCCTCATGCCCCTCTACCTTCTTTTTCCCAATGGTATTCCAAGATCTTTGGGTTTTAATCTCTTGGATTCTGTGAAGTCCTGTCATTGATCTTGACCTGGTTTTCTGACTATATCCTAGATCCAGGTTTGGATCCCATGCTCACACCTGCCAATATTGTCTTTGCCTCTAGACCTGTGAATTATTGTCTGCCTGATTGAGAAATGACAGAAATGGATGAAAAGAAATCTTTAAAGATCTGTTTCTTTCTTTTATTCTTTTTTTTTCTCTCAAGGTCACAAATATCTATATGTCTGTTTATTGAGAGAATAATCATTACCAATATCAAGCTACCCTATTAGACCATAAAATAATATGTTTCTCCACCCACCAAGACCAAGTGTATGTGATTCCATGTTGATCTTTCAAAATAAACAAAAGAAAAACCACACCAAGTCAGCTCATAACCCTTTAAACCCAGTTCCCTGCTTTTGATAGGGGCATCAAAGCCCTCCTTTGTGAGAGAGCTTAGTGATTGTTGACCTGCATGATATCTTCAAAAGTCAGTGCGTGCCTCATATGAACCCTGAGAAAAATAAATACTGTTTTGGGCAGCTAAATAGCACAGTGGGTAGAGAGCTGGCTCGAGAGTCAGGAAGATCAGAATTCAAATCCTGCCTCAGATATTTATTATCTCTATGACCCTCTACAAGTCACTTTCTCATTCTGCCTCAGTTTCCTTAGCTGCAGTCTCTTTCTTCATCTATAAAATGGAGATAACATAGCACCTACCTCCAACCATTGTTGAGAAGAAAGGATTATATATTATTTATAAATCAAGAGCTTTAAACCTTAAAGCAAAACACAAAGTGCTATGGAAATGCTAGGTATTATTATTTGATGATGATGATGATGATGATGATGATGATGATGATGATGACGGTTAAGGATAGGGTCTAGACCTGTGATTTCTTTAACATAAGGTACTTCAATTTGAGGGGACAAATGCTTTGCCAGGGTCACACAGCTAACAGGTGTCAGAAGTAGGTGAGACCCAAAGCCTCCTTGCTTTACACCTAGTTTTGGAGTCAGGAAGACCTGAGTTCAAATTCAGCCTTAGACACTCCCTAGCTATGTGACATTGGACAAGTCACTTAGCCTTTCTTTGCCTCAGTTTCCTCATCTATAAAATTGAAATAATAATAGCACCTACTTCTTACAGTTGTGAAAATCAAATTAGACAACAGTCATAAAGTGCCTGGCACAATGTATGCATTATAAAAATGTTAGTATATTATAATAATAATAATGTTTGGATGCATATATCCAGGAAATAAAATTATGGAATAGTTAGGAGCTCACAGTCAATTATATGAGATTGTTTAAAAGTTAAAACCAGAGCATGTTTCTTTTAAATACTATATTTTTGAGCATCACTACAACTAACTTATCTTGATTGATATCTATTTACATCTAAGTTACTCATGTTGAATAAAAAATAACCATTTTTGGTGATTCCTTTAATATTTGTATCTCCTACACCAAGCAGAGTGCCTTGCCTATGGTAAACACTTAAAAATACTTTTTTGTTTATTTAGCTTTTGAGGTTGTTATATTATTTTTAACTCTCCATCAAGATTCTTTGTCCATTCCATCTCATTCGTTTTTCTTATTGCATTATACAATGGTTCTTTTATGACTTGTACTTTGTTCTTCTTACTCTGATTTTTATATTTATTTTTTTGCTTTGCATTATTTCATAACGTTCTTTCCAGATTTCTTTATATTCATCTATTTCTTAGTCTTATTTGCATTATAATATTACATTACATTTATGTACCACAATTTATGTGACTATTTCCCTATTATTGGACATTTCAGCTCCTTCTAGTATTTTGCAATTACAAATAATGCTGCTATTAAAATCATTGACCATAAAACTCTCTTTTGTTGTTTTTCTTAACACTTTCATGTTATAATTTCAGTGATAGAATTATTGGGTCAAAGAGGAATTATTTTTATAACTTTTACTACATACTGCCAGAATGCTTTAGAGAAAGATGCCATGCATTTGCAATCCTACCAGAAATTAATTACTATTTTTACACAACACTGTCAGCATTTAGCTTCATTATTATTAATTTTTTATAGTTTTATGGGTAGGATGTTGTATCCCAGTTGTTTTAATTTGTATCTCCTTATTAGTGATGTTGAGTATTGCAAGTAATTACCAGCATTTCTTCTTTTGAAAAAAATATTTTGATTTTTTATCCATTATGAATTGCGAGTTCCCTTTGTGAGCTTTTAAAATGCCTTATATATATTTTAAATGAATTTTTATCTGTTTTTCCATAAATATTTTACTGATTATTTCTTTTATTAAATTTTTGTTGTTCAAGTTTCTATTTTAAGTGAATATTTAAGTGAATGTATTGACTCTTTCCTTATTAATTCATTCTAAATATTGAATAGAAAAAAGTAATCTAACTTTTGAAATTAAGATAAAACAGGTATCTCTTCCCTGACACAAGGGGGTTAGTGAAATGGGCCCCCATAATCTGGAAAATTCGTGTAAAATTGCTATAAACATCCTTGCCATCCCAATGCAGTGTGTTGAAGTGCTATTCTTCTACTGCAAATTTAATTATAAGAAAAAAATTACATAGCTGTTCATTTATGTTATTGAAGAGTAAGCTCCTTATTTTACAGGCATTAGATATGAATATATATATTTTATGTATTTAAGAGTTACAGAACCTTTAAAGATATTTCTACATTTTTATCCATTGTGTGTTGTCTGCTGGTTTTCATGTTTTTTTCATAAACTTTAACTTTTTGCTTATTTTAACTTTAAAAAAGAAACTGTATATTAATGATATTAAACGATGAAATTCATTTGTATCATAAAATACTATATATTTTAGGTGTTTCTGAGTTTCTAAACTTTTTCTTTGTTGTTTGCTGGCCTTTGTGTATTGTCTGTGGCTTCTGCCAAACTCCGAAAACATTTCCATTTGATTTCTTCTGCTGACCCATGAAATTGTGATGGGGAAAGTAGTGATATAGAAGGCATACCTCTAGTATTCTATTTTCCTCTGTCTTTTTATCACTACTTACATTTAAAACCAGAAAGTGTTTCATAGAGCTACTGATGAATATTAGAGTTGGAAGACCCTTAGATATAATTTAGTCAAACATCATCTTCCCTACTCCCCTCATATTAGACAGATGAAGAAACTGATACCCAGAGAAAAAAAAGCAATTTTTCCAAGGTCACATAATTATTTAGTTGTACACCAGGGACTAGATTACAGAGCTCATTTAACTATACTATCTAGGCACTCTGTATCCTGTTCTGTTAATCTAGGAAGTTTATATTTTCTAGAAATATTCATGCAATTCATTTACAATTTTCTGTTTTATTTGCATATAAGTGGGTAAAATAGTTCCTAGTAATTTCATTTATTTCTTCTTTATTGTTATTTTCACTATACTTTTCTCCTTTTAAATAAATGACACTATACTTTCATTAACAGTAACTGAAAGTATTCATTGCTGGGACTTAAAAACGAGTTTTGTATAAGAACTAAAGGAGCTAGCCAAAGTCCTTTAATTTGAAACTTTAAGGAGGAAAAGTCAAAATGTTTAACTAATGATGCCCAAATGAACATGCAGAGAGAAGGTAGGATAAACAAGGGGAAGATACTAGGGCATCATCAATCTTCTTAATAGGGGAAGCAGATGGTACCTCCAGAACTAGGCATTAGCCAACAGCCACAAAACAGGGTAGGGAAAGCAGAAACAGCCAGAGATGTTGCTAGAGAGCCTTAGGCATATGGAGATGTTCAGGATATGGCAAGATGAGGAAGGCCCAACAGTGTTAAGAGAAGCTGTCTTTAGGACTTGACACATCATTTCACTGAGTTCTCCACAGTTCATTGAGTGAGAACTCCTAGGTCTATTATCAGTCCCTGCATTTGGACAGTTCAGAAGTGCTGAAAAAGGTCAGATCCCTTAAAGGAGGGCTAAGGGTTGGCCAAGCTTGTAATTCTGTAGTGCAGCAAATCGGTCAGAGCCTAAGGGTTCAAATAAACAAATATCCTCAGGTAAAAACAGTGTTCAAACAGGCTAAAAGATGCCCAAGAAAGTTTTTTAAAAAAGTAAAAAATGTTGATATCTTCAAGGGAAAACTAAGTTTCAGTGACTACCAGAAGATGAGAGAAATATGAGAAAGGATATAGAAAAGAATTTAAAAATATTTATTTTGTGCTAAGCAACAGAGACACAAATATAAAGGCAAAAACAGTTCCTGACCTCAAGGAGATTATAATTAAAGGATAGACTGTAGAAAGGATGAGTAGTGGTCAAGGAGGAGTTTTATAAGATTACTCTATTAAAAAAAGGAATAATATGGAAATAAGTTTTGAGTGATAATACATGTATAACCCAGGGGAATTGCTTGTCAACTTTGGGAGGGGGTACCGAAGAGGGGAGGGGAACAAACAGTAATCATGTAACCTTAGAAAATGTTTGTGTAAATGTGTTACTAGATTAAAATAAAGAAAATAATTATTTACAAAAAGAAAAGAAGGCTAGAGAGTACAGAATGAAGCTAATGACTACTTGGTATAGTGGGTCAGGTGGAAGCAGTGTGACCTATACGTAACAGTCTGTCCAATTGCCAAAGGTACTTCAGGCATTATTAGTTCTTTCCGACAATGCTTAATGTAGAGAAAACTGAGGAAAAATGGTATCTTCAAGGGAAAACTAAATTTTAGTGACTACCAGAAGATGAGAGAAATGTGAGAAGGAAACTAGAAAGGACAATGAAGGACAATGAGGCTTGTGGGGCAAGTCAGAAGATGGAAGCCAAAACCTCTAAATCAGGGGTCAGCAACCTTTTTGGCCGTGAGAGCCATAAACGCCACATTTTTTAAAATGTAATTTCATGAGAGCCGTACAGTGCTCACAATGCGAGCTCCTGTAACAGCATCTGAAAAAAAAATTGACTTTATGGCTCCTGCAGAAAGAGCCATATCTGGCCCTCAAAAGAGCCAAATTTGGCTCGAGAGTCATACGTTGCCGACTCCTGATCTAAATCATGGCCACACACTGCCTTTGCTACTGATCACACAACCTGGTGCTGAGGTCCTCAAGCCAGAGCGGGCATTAAGGGAAGTCTTCACTGGTGGGAAGACTGAACCTGGAAGAGGGGTATGGTAGCCATAGTACCTTGGTGGTGGTGGCAGTCCAGGGACAGAATGACAGTGGACAGGAAGTGTCATATAGATGGTGGGTGTGAACAATGTCCTCCATTTCCCCTTACTGGGGAAAGCCCTCTACCCCTCATTAATGCCTGTATTAATAATTTTTACTCGTGGAAATGAAAACTTGAACATCCAGGGCAGCAACCAACCCTAAAATGACCTGTTAGCAATCTTGGATATTTATCAGAGTAGTCTTCTAATTAAAATACATAAAATATGCCTTGGGAAAGGGTGAACACAAATAACAAGGTGGGAAAACCAAGCCCAGTCAAATGTTTGTGTTATTTAAACTTAATCTATAATTGTTGCAACTTTTGACAATAAAACAGATTAGGCTTTTTCCCAAAGCAGTAGCTATGAATATTCAGTTTCTAGCAATAAAATAGATCACAATTACTATTCACATTATTTGTTTTCTATCTAATTTTTTACCTTGAAGTGTGAGCAAATGCTTTTTAAATAATTTCATTTTCTGGTCAGTTTCTTGTAGTTCTTGTCATAGTCCATAGTGGAAAAAAATCTCTATTTTTTCAGGCTTAGTCTTTCTCCGCCAAACTTGTTATGCCCTATCATACTTCCTGTCTCCACCTTGTCTCTTTGTCTTCCCTGGTATCCCCTCCATTTTAAGGAATCTTCTGGACTAGGAACATCTTCCTCACAAAGATAAGAGCCCAGCAATGGGTCAAGATACTGGTGGTATTGGAGAGATATGAGTTAACCTTTAACATTTCCTTAATACTGTTTGGGACTGTTGTGAACAAAAAAGCTATGGTGTAGACCAGGGACAGTTTGAGTTAACTTTACCCCCAGGTGGCTTGATTGAGGACTCACTTGAGGGCCCTTTTGAGCAAGAAGGTTGTAAAAGTGGCACTCAAGACTTTGTTAGGGAGCTTCTGACAACCCAGGTGATATCCCTAACAGCTGCTTTTAGCATCTACTCATCCTTTCTATGTTCTCTCCCTTAATTATAATCTCCTTGAAGTCAGGAACTGTTTTTGCCTTTATATATGTGTCTCTGTTACTTAGCATAAAAGAAATACTTTTTGATTCTTTTCTATATCCTTTCTCACATTTCTCTCATCTTCTGGTAGTCACTAAAACTTAGTTTTTCCTTGAAAATATCAACATTTTTTCTCACCTTTCCATACAGTAAGCATTGTCAGAAAAGACTAATAAATGCCTGAATTATGGACAGACCTTTACATATAGATCATAAAAGCAATACTTGAAACTAAAGTTTGAGAAAAAGGAAGAAAATCCATCTTGCTGAGTTGCACAAAGGAGGAAGACAATCTAGGACAATGTACTGGATAGTTTAATTTATGACCTTTTCTTCCCTTATGATTGGGATATTATTGCTGCAGATTATGGTGATCGCAAACTGAGGAATAAACCATTCCTTCCTTGCAAAAAACTTCTAGAAGTTCTGGGGGAGACTGAGGCACAATGGAAAGAATTTTTGCTACATAATTCCTACCTTGTCTGTGGGGGCACAGGAAGCTAGAAACTCATATCCGTGGTAAATTGCTTGATGATTTATTTTAATTTCACTCTTTTCAAGAGAGGGTAGCAACTGAGAGAGAAGTATACTCTGTCCCTATTACAGGAATTTTACAAATTCAAATTTTCCTCCAAACAATATTTTCCCTTATTGTTTATTGTCCTTGTTTTTTACTTATAAATTTAACCACAATCTCTACTGATATAAATGAAAATTTGTTAGCCACCAGCCCTGACATGTGGGTTAATGGTTAAAGTTTTCTTTGCCACTGAGGAAACAGACATTTTGTCTTATCAGTTTGGGCTGAGATTGAGGAGTAAGCATTTAAATCCCTCATGGAGAGAAAGTATAAATCAGAATAGTTTTCTACAGTAATGAAAGAAATCATTAAGGCCATTCAGGTGTAAACTGATACTCTGGGCCCCCACTGTCTGAAAGCCAGATGTTACTTTCTTCCCATTGGGTTCTCTAGAACCCTTAAAAAGCTAGAGTTGGGAAGGGGGTTTCTCTTCTCTTTCACTGGCTTAAGTAACCACCTATTTTGTTCCTTCAATTTTAGGGATCCCCAGAATCCCAATTCTACTTTACCACTTAACAGTGAGATAATCTATTGCTATGAATGTTATTAAATGTTTATTTCAAAGATATAACACAAATAAACATTCCTCCATGCCTGTGGGGCATATTCCTCCACCTCCCCCAAACCATCTCATTTTCTGTCTGAAACACAGGACCTAAGCACAGA
Source organism: Gracilinanus agilis (assembly GCF_016433145.1). Taxonomy (NCBI): domain Eukaryota; kingdom Metazoa; phylum Chordata; class Mammalia; order Didelphimorphia; family Didelphidae; genus Gracilinanus; species Gracilinanus agilis. The sequence goes on along the minus strand of NC_058134.1, from coordinate 92,604,366 downwards.
GGAAATGGTAGCCTTTCCCACATCCAACTTAGTGCAAAGTGCTCGTGCTATGAATGAATAAGTCTTCTACCTCTGGATGCCACTGGAAAAAAGATAATGAGATAGGTTTAAAGATGCAGCCAATTCTGACTACATGGCAAGTGGAAAGAGACTATTCCCATCCACATTATAGGCTAATTACAAGATGCCTTCTCCCAGAAGCAAGTACCTGGTATCTCCCTCAAGGGTACCTCCATCATAGGTAACCTGAGTATGTGCCAAAGCCGTGTTACATGTATGTTTTTATTATTATACCTAGAACAAAGTCCAGCAGCAAGAATTAGAAAGAGAAATTCTATTTAAAACCACTCTAAGCAGTATAAAATACCTGGGAATCTACTTGCCAAGGCAAACACAGGAATCATATGAACACAATTACAAAACACTTTTCACACAAATAAAGTCAGATGTAAACAATTGGAAAAATATTAATTGCTCATGGGTAGACTGAGCTAGTGATAAAAATGACAATCAAATTTATAAAGAACTAAGAATAATAAGAATATTATTATACCTAGAACAATTGTTGTTATTATTATTATTTCCCTCAAACTCCCATCACAAATAAAACTCCTTCTCCCTTGTCTCTGTACATTTTGGGGCTCTTGCAGGATGTATCACCTCCCTCTTATTTCTCTCAGATTTCTCAACTTCAAATGTAGTGCTTCTTTGACCTCTGGGTCAACATCTGGTTGTGATAGCTATTTCTGGGATCCTTAGTCCTGGCATTTTTCGCTAACTAAAAAAAGGAGACAACAGATTACCTGTAGTCCATCCTTAGATCTAGAATGATCTTCCTCCTCACTTGTCCCTCTTAGGATTCTTGTCCCTCTTAGGACTCTTTGTCTTCTTAAGAGATCAGCTTAAGTTCTATTTCCTATGTGAAGCCTCTCCTTATTTCCCAGCTATTAGTGATTCACAACAAAATTATTTATTTATGTTGTATGTACTGTGCATTGTTTTTCTGTCTTCCTGTTGTTACTCCCATGGAATTTAAGTTTTCAAGGACAAAGAATATCCCCCCCCCCAACTTTGCCTCCCACACCTAGACAAGTACCTAACAGATCAGGTTCTCAGTAAATGCTTATAAATAGATTGATTTTTATTCTTTCCAAAGCTGATGGTAAGAAGGAAGAGGAGAATAGAGCTACCCTAGTCTAGAAACTTATTTTTTTGTTTTAATGTCTAAAATAATATGTCATTGTAGCCAAGCGTGGCTTTTCTCTAAGCTTTGTCTGATTTTGTAAAATGTGTGGCCTCTCTTTCACTTCTCTCTTTGCCACTCAATACCAGTGCTCTGATCCAGGGTATTCAATGCCTGTAGTGTGAAAAGCAAGTGAGCAGAACAAACCAGGTAGAAGCATTTTACACAATATACTTGTCCCCCTTCCCAGGTGGATTGTTTACAGAAAACTTGAAGGAATTTGTATGTTTATCACCTTCTTTCAAACTGAATCTCTGGGAAATGCTCTAAAGAACATCTCATCAATAGCTTAAAGACACTGATCTGGGCATGTTACTTTCAGACCTGCAAGTGAATTGATCACCCATCAAAGCAATAAAATAATATCTGTACTTAATACTACAGTCAGAATCCAACTAATGATCATTATTAATTTCTAATTTTTAGCTCTGCTAGTGAAAGTCCCACAGTGATTATTTTCTATGCAGCAAGAGAAACATGCACTTCTGTTAATTCTGAGCTTTTTCATGCTTTCAGGGATTACTACATAACTATGGTGAAGTGGGCAACAAGTACCAAAGTAGCAGTGAACTGGCTGAACAGAGCCCAGAATGTATCTATTCTCACACTGTGCGATGCCACCACTGGAGTTTGCACAAAGGTAATAAGAGCACTCATCACTTACCTCTGGCAGCTAAGCAAATCAAACTACATCAGAACCATTCTTATTCTGACTCAGGCATTCATGTGAATCCATTGGTTAAAGTCCCTTCAGAAGGTCGCCCCAGCAGCAGGATCCCTATAGTTATTCCACTTATTGAATGAGCTTAGGAGTTGTGAATAATAAGGTTTATATCAGAGCAATTTGCTATCAGAATAGTTCTTAGAACCAGGCTGTCACTGGTAAGTAGACTGTAGGGAAACTTTTATCCATGAGGCTGATGAATGACTATGGGCACTATTAGGAAGATGAAGAGAAGGAAAAAAGGGGATGTGAAGAGAGAGAAATTAAAGTAAGAACTCTCCATTGTGGGGAATTAGTAGATCAAGTAAGCATAACCTGGGTCTCTTATCCTTGGACATAGCTTAGGCTTTTCTCTTTTGACACAATTTTTATTACATATCAATGTACATATATCTTAGCTTTCAAATTAGCTGTAAGGTGATTAGTAAAAGTTCCCTAGAAAGGTAATATATTGGACCTCTGGTGGTTAGTAGTTTGAGAAACCTTTTATTACAAAGATATACAGGATAATTTGGGAAAAAAAAATCAACAGCCCTAGTCTAGTCAATAGAACAGCTCTCTCAGAAATGGGGGGGAAACAAAGGGAATCCTAGTAAACAGCTTCTTTTAACCATCATTCCTGGGTTCTGCTTCCTAACCCCAAGAGGATGATTAGCCCTGACAGCCAGTTAGAGTGGAAACACTGGAAAAATATAAATCTCTCACTCCAAATGACCTACTCCACCTTTAAACTTGGGGGATGGAAAGATCTGAAAAAGTTGCTGTGCCAAAGACAGGAAATGCTGACTAGAGGAGTGATAAAGGAGACATTAAGGAGCTAAGGTATGGAGACATAAAAGTGTTTTCCTTATAAGACAAGGATTCTAAACTGATTCCTAGGAAAAAGAAACCTTCTTGGCAGAGTAAAATCGAGGCCATCTATATCACAAGTGGTATCCAATGACAGAATCCCAGGTGAAATAAGACTGCCCAGTAGGTAATTGCAGAACAACCATTTCATTCTACTCTGCCATGTATTTCCACAAGCCACATGGGTTATTTGGCTGTCTGTTTTTATCTTTCGGGGAAAAAAAAAAAAGAAAGATGAGATCTTCCAGGAACTTGAATCTGCCCCTCATATTATGTTTCCAGATTTAGGAAAAGAAATCAGGTCAGAAGAATCTAATTTAGAGGTCATTCCCCTTGTCACTGGAAGGTATCCACTAGGGTTTCTAATAGCCAAATTAGTGTCAGGAACAAGCTCTTAAGCCTTCTTAATGATGTTGTATCATACCATAGTAGCTGCACCTGTTTAGATATCTACAATTTTTGTCAGTTATTTTCTCAGATCAGCTTCCAGCATGTCTTCTCCCCACCCCTAAAGGTCTAAGATGCTGGGACCTCCCCATATGAATGCAGAGATAGGCACCCCACAAGCTATCTTGTTCATTACTAAAATGGCAGCATTTTACAGTTGCATTTTACAGGAAATGGAGTGGATTTCTGAGCATGTCTACAAAATGATGCATGTCAAATGGTGAAAAGCCACCTGCCTGGAAGCAGAAGGTTTTTCTTTCTTGCTAGGATAGGAGACAGACCTCCCAGGACAGTGATACATGTGTTTAGCCCAGAGCCACAAAGACGGAGAAAGAGGCTGCTCTGGGTTCACCTACTCACCTTGCATGGCTCAGCAATTCTTCTGTCCTTGTGCAGCTTCTATGTAGATGCAGTCAAATTGCTTTCTGCCTTGAAGAGCACAGATACAATACATGTAAAAATCTCTCTAATGCTCTTATTTTATTTCAGAAACATGAGGATGAAAGTGAAGCTTGGCTGCACAGACAGGTAACTATTTTTGTACTATTCACCATTTTTACTACTGAAAGCTACATATCCCTATAGATTGATATGGCCCAGACAATTGGTATGAGAGGTCAAAGCCCATAGTATCGTTGGCAGAGAGTTAGAAGGGGTCTTAAAGCTCTTCTAGTCCAGTCCCCTCATTTTACAAGTGAGGAAAGTGAGATTTGGTTAGATTGTGATTTGCCCAAGTTCACAAAGGTAATGAATGACAAAGCTAAGATTTGAACCCAGGTCCTCTGACCCTCGGTCCTCTAAGTGTTTTGCTTGAGCTCTGAGTTGAAGTGACTTGCTTCAGGTCTTAGAAATATTGTATGAGCTGGGTTGGGCAATTTCTAACTCATCATACTGATAGATCAATAGAAAATAATCAATTATGGACCCGGATAGCAGAAAGTTTTGAAAGTATAAAGGCTCTTTGCAGTTTTTCTCATGACAGAAATTTCTTTTCTGTCCCCTGTGCATCAAACTCTACCAAATGTAACATCCCTTAAAGAGGGAATATCGATGAATATAGATAGAAAGATGAATAGATGAGGAAACTATTCCATGAGCTTCCCCTCTCCCCAGGTATCCCTAACTCAAAAAGAACTTGAGACTACAATGTAAACTAAGAGAGACTAAGAGAGATCATAAGCCCGGGGGGGGGGGGTTAGAAAATAAAGTCTAACTTAAAGGAAATAAAATTCTGGAGAAAATTAGATTGATTTGGGTTTTTTCCTATCTAAGATCAATCTATGTACTTGATTAAGGTTTTAACTACTGACTCATAGTTTAGTATGTAGTCTTTAAGGACCTGATTGCATCAGAGTGCATATTCCCTTGACTGATATAAATCAATCCATTTCCATGCCTTAGTAGATAGTTTAGTGCACTGTAAGGGAAAAAATTCCCACTTTGCACATTATTCTGCAGTGAGGAGCCACATTTTCAAAAGTCTTACCTTCTGTCTTAGAATTGATACTAAGTATTATCCTTGTTATATTGTATTTCAATTTTTTTAAACCTTTACTATCTGTCTTAGAATCAGGTCTGAGACAGAAGAGTGGCAAGGGCTAGAGCCTTCCCTCAGAGATTATTTCCATTTTATTATACATAAATACATATATGTATAGTGTATATATAACATATGCACATATATCTACGTATATCCATACACATACACATATGAATCTACCTTACTTAATCTGGTAAATTTACATCATAGATGTAATCTTATGCTCCATAAAAATAAAATTAGGCTATAATTATAAAAAATACTTCCTGAATCATTTACTTACTAATTTTCACAAGGAAAATTACTTTTTCTGCCCAAAATCCAATTTTTTTCTATGTCACTAAGGGATATTATAATTTCCAACTCCTGAGTAGAAACTAGAAATGTGTTTAAAATGACAAATTAGTTGTTGATTTCTTCCATTCCCTCAAATTTCAATGTTATGTTTCCAACTAAAAAGATAAAAATAGATTTTTTGCAAACTAGCTTTTTTAGGCAATCTTCTATATTAATGAAAATTTAATGCCACTTTCATCACATACTCTCTTATGTCTTTGAGCATTCCTTATGTGTGTATTCATTGAATTCTGAGAAATGAATTGGCCTCTAGCCATCTGAGGCTTCTATTTACCACATGGACTCACTCCTGTTTACTCAGACCTGTTAGAATCAGATATTCAACTAATTGGTGTTCATGGATGGGAACTTTTAAACTTCAGCTCCACAGAAGCTATTCCACGAGCCTCCCCTTTCCCCATGCATCCCTATCACCAATCAAAGAGAGCAAATCAACAGGGATGCTGAGAAATGACTACTAATTATTTGGGGAGGGTCATGCAATGTTGGAGGTATCCACACCTCCGGAATTCACTTTGAATTTTTCCTGTTACTATTTCCCTTAGGAGGGAAAAATAATACTGTAAATATGAATACAGAAGTTTTTTTAATGGGACAATAGATAACAGAGAAGCATAAATCATACAATTGCCTTTTTTGAAGAAAACAGGAGTATTTTTTTCTTTTTCCCACCCAAAGCATTTTTTTTTAACCGCTTCAAAGTGAAATGTACTCCCTTGCTTATCTGGATATTTGCCTCCTACAGAATGAAGAACCCATCTTCTCCAAAGATGGACGGAAGTTCTTCTTTGTTAGAGCCATTCCCCAGGGAGGACGAGGAAAGTTCTACCATATTGGCATGGCATCTTCACAGGTAACAATATTCTGTTATTAGAATGATATCTTGCTAGTGCATTGCCTGCTCCTAATGATTGTGAATTAGGGAGGAAACCATAGTCCTCTCAGGAAAATGCCTTTACTTCATGCCTAAAATTCCCCAGAAGAAGGATCAAGGCCTTTATACTAGATTCCCATATTTAAAAGGAAAAGTGGGTATAATAATTTCCTTAAAATGTCCATTTACATGAAGCTTATGTAAAATTCTAGAATCATTTGCAAAAAAAGCAGAATTGGAGTTTTTAGTTTTTATAATTTTATTTACTGAGTTCTATATTTAATTTGACAAACTCTTAACTTTGTGTCCTTTCCATATCTGTTGAGTTTATATATGTTTCACTGCACCTTCTTCATCTCTTAGGATCATTTTCTACTAACACCACTTTCCCCCTTCTGTCTATTGAGTAAAGTTTTTTGTTCTGATTCTCCTCCCCCTCTTGAAGCAGCCTTAAGATTTATAAAGCACATATTATCTCAGTTGATCCTCCTAACAATCCTATGAAGTAGGTACTTAGGACCTCTTTATCCCCATTTTATAGATAAAGAAATCAAGATTCTAAAAGGTTTAATGTTTCCCCAAGGTCACACAACTAGAAGTATTAGCAGTAGAATTCATACCCAGGTTTCTCTTCAAGTCTAGGAACCCTTCCACCTCCCAACACTGCCTGTACAAGGTTAAATTGCTGGTTCTCTGAGACGTATTCCCATCCATACTCTCTCTCATACAGTGTTTTCAACTATAGCCAAACACAGTTATCTCTTATGTTCACTTCTTTGGAATTCTCCATGCCTGGTGCCTAAAGGTGATGAAGCAATAGGTGGACAAGTAATGAGGGGACTTCAGTACATTTGAAGAATAGACAGACAGACATACAGACTATAAATAGATGAGTGATAGAGACATGGCTATAAACAAAGACAGATATAGAAATATGTAACGTAACACACATGTGGCATTTGTATTACATTATGTTATGTCATGTTATATGAGTTAATATGCTTCAGATGTGCTTATATACCTATTACACATGTGAATATGGTATGCATATATATGTATTATTATATACATATGTATATATACATAAAGAAAGAAATTCACCCACATTTTTTAAAGGAGAATACTAGAACTCCAAAACTCATTCTAAGGATGTGGCCATTGCTCAAAATCTTTCTGGAACTTCTCTTTGGGAATTGTTTCTCCATGTTGGTGGCACTTTCCTTTAAGAATTCCAAATGGCATCAATTCTTCACACTTTTAGGTGAATTTGGGTTTTTAGAGCCATATCAGTACCATGAGACTGGCACTAAAGTTGGTTGTTCTCTCCTCTAATAAGAAATGCCCATCAAATAATAGTCCTGTATTCTTACGTGTATCAAAATCTTGTTTGGCAAGAAGGCAGCTTCATAGAAGGTATTCAAGACATGATTTGATGGCAGCAACAAGATACTTAATGTGTAATTTCCGTGTTGGAACTACTTTGGAAGGAAGAATATTCTTAGGCCATATAGATTGACTCAGGCAATATGACAAAGTGGCAAAACGGCATTCGGAATCAAAGAATTTTGCTTGAATCCTGATTCAGTTACTTGCTAACTGAACAGCTTCAGGCTAGGGATTTTAAGCTGACTTACTCCATCCTTAATGTTCACATCCCTCCCCAGCCTTTAAAAAGGGGATGAGAATATCTCTTGTAGGGCTATTTTAAGGATAAACCAAGAGAGTATTTATAAGATAGCTTTATAAACTGCAAAGCACTATATAAATGAGACATTTGTTGTTATTCTACAATACTTGTTGCAAAATCCATCTCTTTCTTTTAGTCATTCAATGATCAAATGATCTTAATATGTGCTGGGCAGTGTACTAAGTGCTGAAGATACCAAGAGAGAAAAAAAAAAACATGGACTCTGCCCTCAATGAATTCACATTCCAATATGAAAGACAACATGTAAATAGGAAGTACCAAAAAAACATATATGCAGAATAGATAGACGTTCTCAGAGGTAGGGATCTAGTGTGGGGCCAAAGGATGCACTGCAGAGAGCCTCTTAGAAAAGGGGTAATTTGCTCTGTCTTGCAGAAAGCCAGGAGGTGTCCTTTTATAGTACTTCTATCCTTCCCTCTGCATCTCAAAGACATTTCTTATCTCATTGACTCATGTGTTGACCATGGCAGTTTCTTTATTGATATCCTCTGCAGACCTTCATCTCTGGACTTACCCAATTCTTAATCAACATGTATTTATTGAATACCTGTTATGTTCCCAGACATGCACTAGGCACTAGAGATGATACAAGAGAATTATAAGAAGTGGCATTTGCCCTTAAGGAGCTAATAAATTCATTGAATCCATTTTTAGAACCAAAATTTGTTCTTCATGGATCAGTCCCAAACTGCCCTCCTTGTTTCCTTTCTTCAAAAAAAAATTTTTTATTATGAACTTAACAATTAGCAACAAAAATATAACATACTAATACCATCAAAAATAAAAAGATTTCATGTGCAACTGAATTGGTTGCTTTTTAAAAATCTACATTAAATTTAATAATATAGTAACAAAATCACCCTCTTGTGTTCTTTTCAGTGCTTTTTGGCTTCTTCTCTGTTATTTTTCATGTTATGGTGCCCTGGGGGTTTTCCCCCATGTTTCCCTCATTGCTTTCGATGCTTATTCTAGTTCCTGACATAACTTGTTTGTGCTTTCTCCCTACGCACCTTTCTCCTCCATCTCTTTATCCTCTACTCCCTCCTTTCTTCTGTCTCTTACTCCCTCTGCCTGTGGTTTCTTTCTATGCTTCTCTCACCCTCTTTTCCGTCTTCCTCCCTGTCTTCCACTCCAGAAAGCCCCAGGGTCTTTGTCTTTGCCCCTTCACCTAATTTAATTATTGCCAACAGCAAACCAGATTCCCAAAGCCCCTGTCTTCCAGAACAGCTTGCCTATAACTCTGCACCTCATTGCCTCTACAGCCCACTTCAAATCACTGTGGAAAACATCTTTCCTGTCAAGCTTGTCTCTTCTCTCTCCTTCTGGGGTGATTTATGATTGCAATTACACTATTTAACTCTGTAAGGCATTTAGAAAGAAATGGCTTGAATGAAAGCTGCAACATTCAATAATGTTGTATTGAACTACCCTGATACCTACTGGCAGAGAATGCCAAGAGAAATGTCGCCTGACTTCCCTTCCTCCCACCTTTTCTTCCTCCTTCCTTTTCTCTCTCTCACATTGTATATCATCAACTAATCAAAGTACAAATGTTTATTGGGCCCCAGCTTTGTCCAAGATTTCAGAACCCACTTACATTCTGGTTATGTGCCACAGTACAGGCTATATAAGACAAAATGGCATATGTATGGACAGTAAGTACTCTGGGAATTTAGAGGAGAAAGAGATCGCTCTGGTGGGGTGGGGAGGATGGTCAGGGAAGACTTCATGGGGATATTACTCTTTGAAAAATTTATGATTCTTTTAAGTGGAAAGATGGAATTGGGGACAGTCCATCTACAAAGGGAAGCCATGCTTCCACTGAGCTGGTATACAATATGCAAAAGTGTAAAAGCAATAGTCCCCTGTGCGTTTCTTTCCAGTAACAAGGTCATGTTCTCATTTGTGTGTTTTAGCCAAATAGCAGCAATGACAACCTCCAGTCCATCACCTCAGGGGACTGGGATGTGACCAAGATTCTGGCCTATGATGAGAAGAGAAACAAAATGTAAGTAAAGAAACAGTGACCAGATCATGTGAGCTCTTTCAGCATTAAGTTACTTCAAAGGTTAATGAAGATACATGGAATGCCTTTAAATCACGCTGTACTCAGATGCTCACAGGCTCACAGGACATGAAGCCTGAGCCATTATTTCATTCCCAAACCAACATTAGCTCATAGAATCTCAAAGACATTTTTTCTGTAGAGTTTTTTTTTCTGTAGAGTTCTGTCTTGATTCCTTAATTTAATTTAACCCCATCTTATCAGCAGATTCTATGAAGTGAGAATCTTCTTTTTGTATTAATACTTTACAACCATAGTTATGGTTTCTTCATTTTAGGCAAAAATCAGTCATTCATTCAGTAGGGTGCTAGGTTCCATTAGGCAAACAGTATAAAACATATTCTCTACCTTCAAGTATATTTTGTCAAGATTTGAAGGAAATCCCCATCTAAACTCTAGTCCCCATGTATCTTACTACCCATTTCAACATTTTGTGCCACTACCATCCCCAGTGCTTTTGTTCTCTCTCTCTCTCTCTCTCTCTCTCTCTCTCTCTCTCTCTCTCTCTCTCTCCTTCTCTCTCT